>NC_072480.1:17731250-18032500 GCF_027574615.1 Eptesicus fuscus
CTCTGAAATCAATAAAAGTATATATATTTTTTTAAAAAGCACTAATTAACAATATTCACTTAAAAGGCATGAAACCACATAAGTCAAAAAATTCAACATAACTGGGACCCAGAAACCACTTCTCCATAAGAACTTTAAAAAAAGTAAACAAAAAGGTGCTCAACCTTCACAGAATTTCTTACATATGAATTATTCAAAAGGTGCTTTTCAAATCATGACATATTCCTTATATTTCCATTTTACAGATAAAATATCTTCAGGGGCAGATGTCTCTCTTCTTCCCTTACTCCTTTATTCCATTTGGATTAAATAAAATGATGGACACAGGAAAAATATATTCAAAAAGGGAAAAAAGTGAAGCACTAAATCAGCTGGATCCATTTTCAAGCTTACCTTCCATAGTCCTCTCGTTCCCTCTTGCTGGTAAATGTTAATGAAGTTGCCTATCATTCCTCCTTGAATGGTGTTGCTTTGTGCTTGCATCCGTATCTAGAAATTATTTTAAAGACTAACATGAGAAAGAAGCTAGCACATTTCTCCCCAAATACAGATCCCTGAAAAATCATTCAATCTATTGTTTAATAACCATTACAAGAAAAAACTACAATTATAACTATTACTATAATGCTGGCTTAAATATCCTCAGTAAACTAAAATATATATGGATTGGTTCTTAGGCACTTTGGATTCAACAAAAAGTATCTAACAGAGTCTAGAACGTCTTGCATATAATAGCTCACTAAGTGTCAAAAAGAAATTAATTTTTTAAAATAGTTTTTGTAAAGGAAAGAAAAAGGCATTTTTCCCTATAGGTTCTAAATAGGAAAGAGAGAATATGATGGTAATTCTAAAAATTTAACATTATTAGTAAGAGTATCCAATAATACCTGGCAAGACTAAGCATAAACAAGCATATTTCTTTAGTCACTCCAACTCCCTGCTATTTCCAACCAGTTGAATCAAAAGATAAGCCGGTGAGTTAGCCCCAGGACAGCCACATGATGCCCATCACACACGGTTACACCTGAACTTACAAATTAACTATACAAGGGCCACAGTACTCACATGACCAATATTCCAACATAACATATTGGATATAGCTCTCTGCATTTTTAAGAAGTAAAAGATATTTCTCACTAAAAAACATTTGTTACCTTATTTTGGTTTAGGGAGCAAATACATTACCTCTAACTTCTTAAAAGGAACTGTTATTGCCATGCTAACATGTGAAAATAAACCAAAATACAGGAACTGCCTTTTTGTAACCCTGATATATGGTTTAGAGATTAAAGGAAGTATGGATATTTTTCTCCAGCAATCTTGCACCAACACTGGGTAAAATTATGGTAAGAGTGCCTGCTCACATTGTACCTTCACCATGCATAACTAGTGTACTCAACATGCTGCTGCATAAAGTTTTGATGCTTGTCAGAATCTCCTATCAGACTGAAGGCTCTCTCAGGGCAAGGGTTTTTGTCTTACTCATTTCTGGATTCTAAACACTAAAAGTACTCCAACTGGTCCAAGGTAGAAGCATAGTGAATTCTGGTTAAATAATATGGGGGAAAAAGGGAAGGGAGGAAGAAAGAGGAATATATGAGAGGGTTCAAAATGTAACTCACAACTAATTTTTATTTTCTTTAATGAGTTTATTCCCTTGCCTTATTCCAAACAGGATTTAAGAAGGTTGTCATAGCTCTGGCTGGTTTGGCTCAGTGGATAGAGTGTAGGCCTGGGGACTGAAGGGTCCCGGGTTCGATTCCAGTCAGGGGCACATGCCTGGATTGTGGGCTCGATCCCAGTAGGGGGCGTGCAGGAGGCAGCCGATCAATGATTCTCTCTCATCATTGATGTTTCTCTCTCTTTCTCTCTCTCTCCCTCTCTCTCTCTCTCTCTTCCCTTCTCTTTCCCTTCCTCTCTGAAGTCAATAAAAAATACATTTTTTTAAAAAAAAGAAGGTTGTCATAATCCCTAGGATTGTCAACAAAGTCATTTGTTATGTCTAATTGTGGTTAAGTCAATATTTCCATTAGTATTTCCTGAAATTGAATTAACCTAACAATGCATTTAGAAATGGTCATTAATAAGCAGACTTCTGTAAAATTTGAAGCCCATGTACTTTTTAGTGAACTAATAAAACAAGGGAGGTTCTCAATGAAAAATTCAAATGGATCCAGACCTAATTATTTTTTCCCCGCTTAATCTTCAAAATACTCATCTCTAAAATGAGCTCTACTTTCGTATCAATGGGAAACCTACCTAGTGGATATTTATACGTTAGTCTTCACAACACTTAAATTATAAACAGAGACACACATACACAGTGTATGTTATATTCACAGATTTTCATTATCTGAATCTTTTTTTTAAATATATTTTATTGATTTTTTACAGAGAGGAAGGGAGAAGGATAGAGAGTTTGAAACATCAATGAGAGAGAAACATCGATCAGCTGCCTCCTGCACACCTCCCACTGGGGATGTGCCTGCAACCAAGGTACATGCCCTTGGCCGGAATCGAACCTGGGACCTTTCAGTCCACGGGCCGACGCTCTATTCACTGAGCCAAACCAGTTTCGGCAATTATCTGAATCTTGTTCTCAGTAAGAAAATGTAGATTGTATCTAGAGATATAGAGAGCACTGCTTACTTTCAAAACATCAGTTGGATTGGCAATGGCTGAGGACAGGACTCCAGAGAGAATTCCACAGACCACATTTATCAGAAGGGTTTCATCTGCAAACAAAGACATTATCTGACTTTTCATATATACAGAGCTCTTCATGTGAACACCTCAAATACAGGTGTAACTCATTTACATACCATTTATCCTTAAGAGAATAAAGCAATTTAGACCTTATGAATCAAGTAATTTCAAAAGGATTAGGAATTTTGCTGGCTAAAGGGATTTTACTTAGCAAAGTTTCTTGCAATTTGAAAAGGAATGTGGATTATCTCGAAAAGTAAATAACCATCTACCAATTCACTTTTGTGTGTAAATGCAGATCATAATAGTAATTAAGATGAGGTTTGTCTGGTAGGAGAATAAAAGAGGAATACTCCTATGAGATAACGTGGTGACAAAGTTTTAAAGCACATCTTATATATTTAATGTGAAGTATAATGAAGCACTTTCAAGGCATCTTAGCTCCTGTTCACCACTCTCACGTAACAGCTAGCTGGAGCTTGCCCCTTTGTAAAAACAGATAAGGTTCTATGGATTAAAGCAGTCACAGAGTCAACCAGCAATGGAGTATTAGAACTCAGTTCTTAATACTAAGAAATGTATTCACTGCTTTTATGAAATATAGGTGATAATTCCTATGATTTTAGGAAATTTTGCATTGGCTAGAACAGTGGTCGGCAAACTCATTAGTCAACAGAGCCAAATATCAACAGTACAACGACTGAAATTTCTTTTGAGAGACAAATTTTTTAAAATTAAACTTCTTCTAATGCCACTTCTTCAAAATAGACTCGCCCAGGCCGTGGTATTTTGTGGAAGAGCCACACTCAAGGGGCCAAAGAGCCGCATGTGGCTCGCGAGCCGCAGTTTGCCAACCACGGGGCTAGACTAACATATTCACTAGTCTAAGCATTTTGCTCCTTTTAACTGTTACTCCCCTAACTTCAGCTAATTACGGACTTGCTGTGAGCACAATTCATTTAGACTTCACCCCTAGAGCTCTCCTCAGCAGCAGTAAAGTCACAAGTGAGTCAAAGAAAATCTGATACAAAATCACTTGAATAAAAAGACAACCTACCTCCTGCCTACAAGTGGAAAAAAGATTTGCCACTGACCTTCTGGGCATTCCACAAATAATCGCTTTAAGCTCTGGTAAGTGCCTATTTTGATGGTGCCATAGGAAGCCTGGCGTAACATCGCAGGGGCAATCCTGTCAAACCAAGTATAAAGGGACAAAAAAATTCTAAAAATCACTTACAATTTTCTAGAAGACCCACAGGCAGAGATACAATCACCCATTTGCCTTCTACAAACTACACAAAACATGTCTTAAAATTAAAAATCCAACAAAAACTTGGGTTTTTTTAAATTGTTTTTTATTGATTTCAGAGAGAAAAAGGAAGAGGGATAGAAACATCAATGATGAGAGAAAATTATTGACTGGCTGCCTCCTGCATGCCCCCATTCTGGGATCAAGCCCCCAACCCAGGCATGTGCCCTGACCAGGAATCGAACCATGACCTCCTGGTTCATGGGTCAACGTTCAACCACTGAACCACACCAGCTGGGCAACATAGTTTTTAAAAATATATAGGTATAATCCAAAAAGGTTATAAATACCTGAGCAAATTATTAGCTCACTAAGTGAAAACTCAGCCCCTCATATTTATTCTCAATGAAACTGTAAGTGAACATGTGGTTCTATTTGCCCACTCATGTTAACATGAAAAAAGGCTTTGCTTTCTCGGTACAGTGCACCTAATGAAATCTGGCCTCTGGAAGCATCTAACCTTCTTGCATTGATGCTCTGGAGCTCACCTCCTACCTCCTTGGGAGCCCCGTTTCAGCTCTTTCCTCTCCCTCCAATTCCCTCCCTGACTCCAGAACCACCTGTGGCATTTGTACTCCCAGCTCTCAGCAGTTCCCACTTCCTTCTCGAACTGCAATTTGGCTTCCTTCCACCTTCTCCATCAAAACAGGTGGCCAACTGACATCTGTGTTGCTAAATCAAATGATGCTTTTCAATTAGCATCTTACATAACTTCTTGCAGTATTTGCTACTCCGCCCTTTGTCTTACTTGCACTGTCTCCTCCCTGAGTTGCCACAACATTGCCCTCTCCCATTTCTTTTCTTTCCTGTACACTACAGCATCCTACCTCTGTCCTCTGGGGTCTCCCCAAATCTGTCCTATGCTTTCATTTCCCCTTGCTCCACGCATTGCCTAGGTGAGCTCAGCTATTGCCATGGCTTTAACTGACCACTCCTAAATTCATGTTTCCAACACGGATCCAAAGATACATTTCCAACTTCTTCCTAATTTGTCAATTCACACGTACTATACCTACCTCCAATCAGGTAACCCACACTGCACTAATTATCTTCCCTGTCTAAACAATCACCTCTCCTCTTCTGTATCCTAGACAATGGCCAAAATCAGAAATCAAGATATTAGCTTTGACTCCTACTCCTCCACAAACCCCCTCATTATTATGTCAAACAACATGTCAATCCTATGCCCCAACTAGATTCCTAAACTGTCTTCTTTTTCTCCATCCCCAAAACCACCACCCAGGTCAGATCCTTGTTGTCTCTGCTTCCTACGTGACTGCCTGCTTCCAGTGTTACTAGTCTCTAATTCTTCCTCCCCACAGCAGGCAGGCATTTTTTTAACGATGAAACTTCATCACCGAAGTCCCTCTTCTCAGAACCCTTCAGTGCTCCTCTCGGCCACAAGTGTAGAAAATTCAAGTACTGCCCTAGCTGCTTTGGCTCAGTGGATAGAGTGTCAGCCTGTGGACCAAAGGTTCCCAGGTTAGATTCCAGTCAAAGGCACATGCCCGGATTGTGGGCTCTAACCCCAGCAGGGGGCATGCAGGAGGCAGCCGATCAATCATTCTCATCATTGATGTTTCTCTCTCTCTCCCCCTCTCCCTTCCTCTCTGAAATCAATAAAAATTAAAAAAAATAATAATAAATGAAAAACCTAGCATGTTACTTGCTTTTTAAAAATAAAACTCAAACTTTTACTTTTTCTCTATGAGGTCTTAGTCTGAAAGATTTTCATTTGAAAGGTCAACAGTAAAATATAAACATACAAAGGTCACTTACCCAGAATACAAAGCTTTCAGGCCTTCTTCCCTGCCTATCCTCACTAATGCATGTAACATTCCTCGATACCGAATTTCTTTAAAGTTTGCATCATTCGTCTGGCCTTGAATCTGGAGCCGTGTCTTGGTTAAATCAATTGGAAATGTACCTTAAAAATTTAAAGAAAGAAATATTTTCACTTAATGAAAAGAAAGTTCACTAAGTAAAGGATACATAGTGACATATTACTAAAGAGACATTTAGACTATAATGTAAACTAAGAAACAGAAACAGATACTTTGCAATCTTTTTTCTATTAAAAAATAGGAACAAAAAGATTTTTTTTAAGGCATAGATGCATTTTCCTTTTTTAACATTTTTATTTATGTTCTATCTTATTCTACATAGGATTTAAGGAAACCACATTGCTAAAAAGTAGACAGATGGAATTATTTAGATAACCAAAAAAATCCATTTTTAAATATGTCATTTTGGCTGTCTGGGTGACTCAGTTGGTTGAGCATCCTTCAGTACACCAAAAAAGCTGCAGGGTTTGATTCCCAGTGAGGGCACATACCTAGGTTTCAGGTTCAATCCCCAGTTGGTAGGCAACCAATTGATGTTTCTCTCTGTTTCTGTTTCCCTCTCTCAAATCAATTTAAAAAAATAGTATGTGTATGTGTGTGTGTGTGTATATATATATATGTGTGTGTGTGTGTGTGTGTGTGTGTGTGTGTGTATATGTATGTATATATACATATATATATATATACACACTAATAAAAGCCTAGGTGGTCTTCGTGCCCTCGCACGCGACGTCATCACAAAATGGCCGCCACAAGGTGGCTGCCACAAGATGGCTGCGTACACAGCGGAGGCGGGGCCCGGTGGCCACTCTGCGCAGTGAGGCCTGGGGGTCCCGCGGCTCTGCGCAGTGCAGAGAAAGCCGGTCCCAGCTTCTCCACTGCCTCGCATGGAGGAGGTAGGTCCTGGCGGAGGAGGCAGGTCATGGCAAGGAAGGGCAGTTGTGGGCAATCAGGCCGGCAGGGGAGAGCAGTTGTGGGCAATCAGGCCAGCAGGGGAAGGCAGTTGGGGGCGATCAGGCTGGCAGGAGGGTAGTTGGGGGCGATCGGGCCAGCAGGGGAGCAGTTAGGCATCAATCAGGCCAACAGGGGAGTGGTTAGGGGGCAATCAGGCTGGCAGGCAGAAGCGGTTAGAGGCAATCAGGCAGGCAGGCAGGTGAGCGGTTAGGAGCCAGCGGTCCCTGATTGTGAAAGGGATGTCTGACGCCCAGCCTGATCAATGTCTTTTATTCAGCTCACTGATTTACAATATAACAGTTTAAGGTGTACTATTTTATGACATATCATCTGTATATTGTATTGTGTGTAAACCGGCAGTTGGACATCCCCAGAGGGGTCCCAGATTGGAGAGGGTGCAGGCCGGGCTGAGGGACACCCCTCACCCCCGTGCATTTCGTGCACCAGACCACTAATATATATATATATATATATATATATATATATATATATATATATATTCATATTCATATCATACTAATATTAATATACACACACACACACACACACACACACACACACATACACATACTTATATCCATCCTGGGTGAGGATTAAAATAATAAAAATAAAGAAAATAAAACATAAGTTATTTTTTATATATGTGAAGGCTAAAATTGGGATTATGAATGAAGAGATAAATTCATTTTCAAAGCAGTTCTCACTCTATGTTCTATAGTCTAAAAGTAAATCTATTAGAGTAAAAAGTTTAATATAGTGCCTAACAGATAGTTCACCCAAACATGTGAAACTCATACTCAGTAAATGTGATGTATTATGTCAATGGGAGAGCCCACCCGCACGAGCAGCTCAACCCCTGGGCACTGGTCCTCACTGGACCCTCAGGGGCAGCCTTCGTCCCAGAACAGCAGTGACTGAGCCCTGGAAGCAAATGAAGTGTCCAGCCCAGCACCAGGCACTCGGCAGCTGCTCAATCAATATTTGTTGACTGAATGCTTACAGCTCTTTTTTAAATTTGTCCAGCAGGTCTTCTGGCTTTTACCAGAAGGCCCCCCCGCCAAAAAAAAAAAACATTTGTTGATTGAATGATTCCAGGGAATAAACAGGCCCTGATGTGGACCTCAACTAATGTGAAGAAGTCACAAAGAGGATCTGGATCATGTGCATATTCAGAAAGTGATGGCATAATGACAGAAAATTGAATCTGGCTCAGGAAGGCCTTGGAGCTCCTCAAACTCCTTTTTTTTTTTTTATTATTGATTTCAAGGAGAAAGGGAGAAAAGGAGGGAGGGAGGGAGGGAGGGGGGAGGGAGGGGGGGAGGGAGGGATGCATCAATGATGAGAGAGAATCACCGATCGACTGCCTCCTAAAGGCCCCACACAGGGGATCAAGCCCGCAACCTGGGCATGTGCCCTGACCGGGAATCGAACTATGATTTCCTGGTTCATAGGTCAATGCTCAACCACTGAGCCACGCCAGCCAGGCGCTCCTCAAACTTCTTTACAGCCAAATGTGTTAAGGGTGGGGGCAAAGTAGGGAAACATACAAGGAAAATAGGGACTGATGTAATTCAAAAATGATTCATAAAACTTCTGTTTGTTCAACAGGTTCAACTTTCTCCCCACTAAACTTTGAACTCTAAACTGCCAATAGTTGCCAAAATGACTATTTGTCTAAAAAAAGCATACCAAAAGTAGGAAATTTTGAATTCTGAGATTAATAGTCATAATCTCATATTCTATGCTTGAACTATAGTCACATCAAACACCAATTGCAACCTTAGGTTTTAAAATCACCGTCACATACAGCGGGTGAATAGACCCGACTCCAGCCCATAGGCTCCTTACCACATTCAGCTGTGATGGAGGCCAACCCTCCATACACAAAGGGCTTCCAATTGAGGGCCGACATGCTCACTCCTGTCCCTTCTCCTTTGATTCAAAGAACAGCCTCCAACAGGATCTTTCCTGGGAACAAATGGAAGATGTTTCAAAGTTGGAATTTCTCACATAGGCAGTTTCTTCTTTAAACTCATGTTTGATTTGGAGAGTGCTATCAGATGTTATCACTGAAACTCTCCTGCAACAATTCCCAACGAGTCTGTGATAGGAACCTTGCCTCAATAAGGCAAAGCACCCCTATCTATTAAACTCCAAATCAGCAACTACTATTCTCACTTTATCAGTTGCCTAATTCTCATTCAGGCCTTAGTAACCCGATATACTGATATCTTGATATGTGTATATGTATTCAGTGTAGTATAATGGAGGCTATTATACTACTTTCTGGGTAGTCTATTTTCTGTTCTTCTGTATTTTCTATTTGTCACTGTCTTAGTGAGAAGTCCCTCAGGTGCACTGGAGGAGAAAAAAAGTGCTGCAGTTCAGTGTCACAAGGTAAAATGACAATTACTTAAAAGTACCAAAATATACTTCTAGTTTACACTGTCAGCTCTCTTCTCTTACCCATAGTATGTAATAGACGGGAGGCAGCTTGGTGTGAAGGGAAGAGGCAGACTCTGGGGTCAGAGCCTCACCACTTCCTTTCAAGGCAAGTTCCTGTTAACCTCTGTGTTTTTTCTTCAGTAACAACAACATCATCATCATCATCATCATCACAGCAGCCAACAAAACCTATTAGGGGTAGGGCCAAAATTTTATTCACTAAGCTAAGTAAAATATCTAGTTTTCAGACCTATTGTGGGAATTAACATTTTTTTAAAAAAAAACTAGCACAAAAGACACTAAACAAACACTGACTTCCATCCTCCTTTCCTGTAATAGGTCCTGGTGCTCTGAGACATATATTCACATGCCTGTCACATTCATTGTATGTTCTGTAGTTTTATAAATGAAGTTGGCAAATATGGCCTCATGTCTATTAACTGGAAATACATGCAAGTTAACACACTTTTGTGTATATACTATCGAAAATCATTATTGCTGGTTTAAAATAAAACTACTTACTAGAGTCATTACTGGCAAGCAATATGCCCAATGTTTCTACTTCGAATGTTTTAGGAATTTCCCAAGTCCACATTTCCCAGGAGAAGCCTACCATTAGTCACTGTCGACAAGATTGTCAGTTCTCGACAAAGTCAAGTAGCTTCCTTAAACCAAGAGAAAACACAAGGAACCCAAAGGGGACTCTAACTAGATCTACCAATAGCTATTCCTCATTTATGGACATTAAGCAAATTCAGAATGGTTACAAATGAATTAGGCAGACACTTCCTAAGCATGGAACTAGAAAAGCATCATATGCTTTATGTATTTCAGTACTAAGAACAAGCCACGTCTTTGAAAGTTCATCTCCCTATTATCCTTGAAAACATTTAATAATATCTGTACTTAGCCTTAATAAATTCATAACTAATATAATGATTAACACTGTAAGTTACAGACTGTCCAATAATTCATTTACTATCCAGTAGTACCTTCCTTAACCCATTGTTGGATTTTGCTGACTCCAAGTTAAAAAACAAAATGATAACTACAGGCTCTGGCCAGGTAGCTCAGTTGATTACAGGTTGTCCTCATATTCCAAAGTTGTGGGTTCGATCCCCTATCAGGACACATACAAGAAACAACCAATGAATACATAAATAAGTGGAATAACCAATTGATGCTTCTCTCTCAAAAATCAATTAAAAAGGATCTTACCTAATAATAGACAAACATGTAAATTGACCGTACCTCCGCTACGCCACCAGCCAATCAGGAGTGATATGCAAATTAACCCAACAAAGATGGTAGTTAATTTGCATACACAGGCGCCGAGTGACAGAGGCGTTCTGCCCCACCCCCGGTCTCTCAGGGCCTCTGGGCAGTGTGGGAAGGCAGGGCCAGAGCAGAAAGGGGCTAGGCCGGAGTGGAAAGGCGGTGCCAGCAGCCAGGGAAAGGAAAGCCCATTCTAGCACGAATCTTCGTGCATCGGGCTTCTAGTAACTACATAACAATGACATATGGAAGTTCAGTATAAATTTTAGTGGATTCCCCCAACAAGTTTGGGATAGGAGGACCGAAAAAGAGACCAGGAAGGTAAGTCTCAGCTGACGGGGACAGAGCTGGGCTTCCAATTCCAAGAGTTTTGCTTCCAAGTGCAGGATTCTTTCTGCTGCCACCTGAGGCTGTACACGATCATAAAGGAGTGATGGCGTTTTAATTAAGGAGAAAATATTACTAGGCTTCTAAAGGTACTACTGATAAGATGCATCTTATAAACACAAATGTGCTTAATTCAAGAGAAAAGCCTAAGAAAAAATACAATAGTCAGAAGGTAATCAATTTAAACAGGGATAATTTATTTTCTAACACAACAACAAAGATAGTGTTCATATGATTCTTTTTTTCAGGGTACTTTTCCTGAGATGAAAGCCACATACTATAAAATAAACCACCTTAGCAAACACTTCAATGGCACTTATTACATTCAAAATGTTGTGCAACCACTACCTTTATCCAGTTCCAAAAAATTTCATCATTCCACAAGATAACTATTAAGCAGTTGCTCCTCATTATCCCCCTTCCCTAACCTCCATATGATTATTTTCTTAGCGTGATACTGCATATACATCAAGGATCTGTGTGGAACATAGAGGATTCCTTATCAGTAGTTCCTAACCTGGTTTCAAAGCTTCTTAAAAATGCAGACACCAGGACCCCATCAACAGAATGAGGATCTCAGGAACATTCCAACCATGTGTGTTGTTACTGAAAATCAGTGGGTTAAATATATTATAGCCAACTCAGACATTGGAATACTTATCACTTAAATTCCTGTTTTGAGTATTTAATCCTCGAAGATAACAATATAGTTCATTCTCTTTTTATATCCTATCCTATATACTAAAAGCCTAATATGCTAAGTGTCGGGTTGTCCATTCAACCAATCAAAGCATAATATGCTAATGATATGCTAAGGCCGTTCAACCACTCACTATGACGTGCACTGACCACCAGGGGGCAGAGAGTCAACCGGTCAACCAGTCGCTATGATGTGCACTGACCACCAGGGGCAGATGCTCCAACCAGTAGGTTAGCTTGCTGCTGGGGTCCAGCCAATTGGGACTGAGCGAGACGGGCCGGACATGCCCTGGAGCCCTCCCACGGTCCCTCCCCAGCTGGCCAACCTCCTGCATCCCTCCCCGGCCCTGGTTGTGCACCAGTGGGGTCCCTCATCCTGGCCTGTGCCCTCTCACAATCCAAGACCCCTCAGGGGATGTCAGAGAGCCGGTTTCGGCCTGATCCCACAGGCATAAAAGGCTAATATGCAAATCGACCAAACAGCAGAACGACCAGTCACTATGACGCACACTAACCACCAGGGGGCAGGCACTCAATGCAAGAGCTGCCCCTGGTGGTCAGTACACTCCCACAGGGGGAGCACCGCTCAGTCAGAAGCCAGGCTCATGGCTGGCGAGCACCGCGGCAGTGGCGGGAGCCTCTCCCGCCTCCGCAGAAGTGCTAAGGATGTTCGACTGAGGCTCTCGGACTGCGAGAGGGTGCAGGCTGGGCTGAGGGACCCCCCTGAGTGCACAAATTTTGTGCACCGAGCCTCTAATATATATATTATATATATTTCAGAGAGGGAAAGGGAGGAGGAGGGGAAGGGGGAGAGGAGGGAAGAAGGGAGATGGGAAGAGGGAGGAGGGGGGAGAAAGAGGGAGAGGGGAGAGGGAGAGGGAGGAGGGGTAGAGAGAAGAGGGGGAGGGGAGGAGGAGGGGAGGGGCATAATCAATGATGAGAATCATTGACAGGCCCCTACTGGGGACTGAGCCTGCAACCTGGGCATGTGCCCTTGACCAAAAGCGAACCTGGGACCCTTCAGTCCACAGGCTGACGCTGAGCCAAATCGGCTATAATTAGTTCATTATTTTTATTCATCTTATTAATGGTTTTTTTCTACAATGAATATAGTATGTGTGTCTATGCCATTTATATGGACATAAACACACATATATACACAAAAGATACCCTCTAAAATGTCAGCAAAAATTTATGGGAAATGGGATTATACTAACTTCTAACTTAAAAACAAAACATTTTTTAAAGGCAACTTTGTCATATGACCTCATGCCATCTACCTGATTAACTTCCTGGTTTCCTGCCACTACTTTTTGTTTTGCTAGTTTAGTTTTAATGAGGTTTGGCTTCTGTTGGTTTTTATATTAAGTTTTAGTTAGATTACAACCCAGAGTTTCTGAGTTATTCTCATCTGTAAATAATTAGAGCTCAAATTGTTGTGGAGCTGCCTCCCCATGGTTTTAAATCACGTGGGATGGTGCACCCACCCATTAGTTCCTATTCAGATGTATCACCACAACAATCATGTCTTCCACAAATGATGTGCATCCCGAGTTAAACTGTAAGAAAATACTTCCTGTTCAATTACAATTTTTAAAAATTAACTAGGAAGGGAGGGGGAAAACCTTTTGGGTTCTCCTTTCCTTTCTGAATGCTAAGACAGACTAGATCCATGAGCAGTTAAGACTACTGTGCTGGAGAACATATTTGCCAATGACATCACCGATAAGGGTTTAATCTCCAACATTTACAGGGAATTCATACAACTTAACAAAAGGAAGATAAACAATCCAATCAAAAAATGGGCAATGGACCTAAATAGACACTTTTTGAAGGAGGACAGAAGGAAGGCTAAGAGACACATGAAAACATGCTCAAAGTCACTAATTATCCGAGAGATGCAAATCAAAACAACAATGCGGTACCATCTCACACCTGTGAGAATGGCTATCATCAACAGATCAACAAATGACAAGTGTTAGCGAGGATGCGGAGAAAAAGGAACCCTTGTGCACTGCTGGTGGGAATGCAGACTGGTGCAGCCACTGTGGAGAACAGTATGGAGTTTCCTCAAAAAACTAAAAATGGAACTCCCATTTGACCCTGCAATCCCACTTCTAGGAATATATCCCAAGAAACTAGAAACACGAATCAGAAAGGATATATGCACCCCTATGTTCATAGCAGCACAATTCACCATAGCTAAGATTTGGAAACAGCCTAAGTGCCCATCAGCAGATGAGTGGATTAAAAAACTGTGGTACATCTACACACTGGAATACTACGCTGCTGTAAAAAAAGAAGGAGTTACCATTTGCAACAGCATGGATGGAACTGGAGAGCATTATGCTAAGTGAAATAAGCCAATCAGAGAAAGATAAATATCACATGATCTCACTCATTTGTGGAATATAATGAACAACATAAACTGATGAACAGGGACAGATCCAGAGACAGAGAAGCATCAATCAGACTGCCAGACCTCAGAGGGAAGGTAGGGGAGGGTGGGGGAAAGGAGGAGAGATCAACCAAAGGACATATATGCATGAATATAAGCCTAACCAATGGACATGAACACAAGGGGGGTGAGGGCATGAATGGGGGGTGGGGGGGTTGGGTGATTAATGGAGGGATGAGGACACATATGTAATATCTTAATCAATAAAGAAATTTAAAAAAAAGACTACTGTGCTTTCCCAAGTTAATGTTTGTTAAGAATTTGGCTTAAATAACAACCAGAGAACATCAGTAGTTAGTCAAACATCCAAACAAGAAAAGGTTCTAGCAAAGACTGGAATATTCAGTAAGCTCTACTGACCACAGCCAGCTGCAACAGGGCTTATCTTAGGCTGAAATCTCTGTTCGGTAAACAAAACCAATTCTTTGTCTTTGAGTTCTCTTTGGAGGGTTTCTTCCTCACACATATTCCTGAACTTCCTAGCATAATTGTTCGGGAAAATCACAATCCTAATGAAGTGCCATGACTGACAGGCCAACACAATCAGAGAGACTGATGTGTCCTTAGCAATCACTAGGGTTTGGGCGCATCTCAGCCTGAGATTCAGGGAAGGGATTACAACTTGGTAAAAATTCCAGTGTCAGGTACAGATAGAGGTGGCTGTCGCTCACTCTCCCCTTTGCATTTCTCTTTAGGGACACCCTTTAGCCCGAGTTAACAGCCAGAGACCACTTCTCTTTACTGCCTTCTGAACACAATACTAACAACAGTAGATGCCATTATTGACTATTTGATATGTCAGGCATTGCTGTACGTTTTCCACTGAAAGGATTTTATGTAATTATCACAACTCGATGAAACAGGTATCACTAGCCACATTTCACAATTGAAATAGTCTCAGAGAGGAAATGTGACTTTCCCTAGTCACACAACTACAAATCCTCAAACTAAGGTCTCCAAAAGAACGCATAAGCTTTCTTCTATTTACTACAAAGCCAATGCTATTTTCCAAAGGCTGTTTAAAAATATTGGCCAGTGGGAGGGTAGGGAATTCTGAATATTCAGAATAAATGTATTATTTTCTTGCAGGAGTAATACAAAACCTTTTTTTTTTTTTAAGTGTTTCCTGGCTCTAGCCGGTTTGCTCAGTGGATAGAGCTTCAGCCTGTGGACTAAAGGGTCCCTGGTTCGATTCCTGCCAAGGGCACATGCCCGGGTTGAGGACTCAATCCCCAGTAGGGGACTTGCAGGAGGCAGCGGATCAATGATTCTCTCTCATCATTGATGTTTCTATTTCTCTCTCCCACTCCCTTCCTCTCTAAAATAAGGAATACAAAATTCTTTTAAAAAGTGTTTCCTGAGTGCAAATGTCTATACAAATTATGAATTCCAAAGGATTCTCCCCACACTTAAGAAATATGCTGTTACATATCCTCTGAATTATGTTTTTTTCTTACTTAGCACTTATTTTTCTCCTCACCATATCTGTACAGCTGCAAAGAGAGGTAATTAAATACAGTAATTGCTACTGGGACTTCTGAAAGCTTCCCAAGTTTCTCTAACATTATTAATTCTGGATAAGTTTTTTTCTATTTTATTTGTGTTCCCTGTTCATTCTGCAGTCCTAAATTGTAATCACAGTCTTGAAAGTTCAGTGCGTTTATAAACCTTTATTCCCCGTCTTGCATGAACTTTTCCTATTTCCCATTCTTTTTAAGGGTATAGGACGAAAAATAAGCTCATCACAGACTTATAAATGTGAGATTTGAAAAGAATGGTAGAAACTATCTCATTTGACTTCGGGTGGTGGGCACACAGTGCAATATACAGATCTTGTAACACAGAAACCCACACCTGAAACCTATGTGTTTCAGGTCACCCCAATAAATAAAAACTACATATCATTTCACATGGGTTACCTGATCCCATGGCCACAAGACGTGGCAGCCACAAAGCAAAGACCACTTTTCTTTCCACTTTTCTCACTACTTGATGAGGATGAATCTAGAATGTGCCGGCAGTCGCAACACTGTTTTGCTATTCTTGCGCAGGAACAGCAATGCTGATCATGGCACCTGCTTTACATTAAATTACTTACACCTAGAAAGACGCTAAAACCCAGAGCTACGTTAACTTCCCAAGCAAATTAATTCGACCGGCCCTTGCGAACATCAAGCCACCTGGCCTGTCGCGGGGCAATTCAGCGCAGCGCGCCCTTTCCCGGAGCAGAGGCCGCCGGCGCCGGCTGCGCGCCCTGAAGGAAGCACGAGTGGGAGGGACGCCGCGGCGGCGAAACACACTGCGGGGGCCGGCGATGCTACGGCCCTCACACCTGGAGCTCAGCGACGCGGGCACTGAAGTCACCCCACGCCGCCGAGTGATGAGGCGGGGAGCCGGCGCTCCGCACTCCCGGGGAACCCTCCCGACCGCGAGCGGCGGCAGCCAGAGCAGCGGGGCCGGACTCCTGAACCTCGCGCCCCACCGAACCGAACCGGACCTGCACGCGCACCGCAAGGCAGAGACGGCGCCGGCTCTCCGGAACCGCAGTCCCAACCACAACCCCGAGCCCCGGCCCCGAGCCCCGGCCGTCCCGAAGAGCAGCGCCAGCAGGTGCCCGGCGCCGCGGGAAAGGGGCCGGGCCGAGGAGGGGAGACCGGAGCCTGCGCTGCGGCCAGGAACTTACCAGCGGCGGCGGCCCGGCGCACCAGCCACCCAGGGCCTCACCAGGTGGCAGGAGCCAGCGGCTGCCCGGAAGCTGAAGGGAATGCGGCCGAGCACAGGGGGCGGCCCAGAAGCCCGCGCGCAGCCCCCCAGGCCCCGCCCACAAGCTCCCTTGGTTCCCATTGGCCGCTCTAGACACTGCCCCGCCCCGCCCCGCCCACCGGATCCAGCCCCAAGCCGCAGCGGACGCTGCACCGGCCAGAGTGAGAACTGCGTGCGGCCAGACTGGGGCGCCTCCGGAGGCCTCTGAGCTCCGCCTACGTGGAAAGAGGAACTTGGGGAATGTGGGGAGAGACACGAAAGCAAGCAGCCTTCTCAGGGTGCTGATTCCTTCTGTCCGCTGAACCTCCCAATCGAAAGTAGTAAACTTGCACTTTTTTTTGCGATCTGGTTTCTCTTCAGATTGCATGAATCTGTCGCCTTTTTTTTAATAGTTGACATTTAATATTACATTAGTTTCAGATGGTTAGACATGTATATAACTTATGAAATGATCCCCCATAAGTCTAGTACCCACCTGACACAGGGCAGTTATTACAATACTAGTGGCCTGGTGCATGAAATTCATGCATGGGGAGTGTCACTCAGCCCATCCTGCACGCTCTCCAATGTGGGACTCCTCGAAGGATGTCCTACTGCCAGTTTATAGGGATTGGCCTAATCCAGCAGTCGGACATCCCTCTCGCAATCTGGGACTTCTGGCTCCTAACAGCTCACCTGCCTGCCTGCCTGATTGCCCCTAACTATTCTGCCTGCCAGCCTGCTCACCCCCAACTGACTCCCCTGCCAGCCTGCTTACCTCCCTCTTCCCTCCCTGCTGGCCTGCTCATCCCAAACTGCCCTGCCCGCTGTCCTGATCACCCCCAGCTGACCCCCACTGACAGCCTGCTTGCCCCCCTGCTGGTCTGCTCACCCTCAACTGCCCCCCCCCCCACTGGCCTGATCACCCACAACTGCCGTCCCATCCTGGCCTGATCACCTACAACTGCCCTCCCCTCTTGGCCTCTAACCACCTCTACCTTGGTCCCGCCACCATGGATTTGTCCAGAAGAATGTCCGGAAGGTCTCCCAGTCTAATTAGCATATTATCCTTTTATTAGTATAGATTATTCACTATAATCCTTATGCTGTACTTTACATTCTCGTGACTATTTTGTAACTACCAATCTGTACTTTTTTAATCTTTATTCTTGAGAATATTCCACATGTTCCCCTTCCTTCCTCCCATTGCCCCCCTCCACCTGGTTCCCACCCCACACCAGGCATTCACACCCTATTGTCTGTGTCCATAGGTGATGTTAATCTCTTCCTGCAACCCCCTCCACCCTTCCCTCTGAGATTCCTCAGTCTGTTCCATGTTCCCATATTTCTGATTCCATTTTATTTATCAGTTTATTTTGTTCATTAGATTTCTTTTTCTTTATTTTTATTTTTGAAATATATTTTATTGGATTTTTTACAGAGAGGAAGGGAGAAGGATAGAGCGTTAGAAACATCAATGAGAGAGAAACATCGATCAGCTGCATCCTGCACACTCCCCACTGGGGATGTGCCGGAAACCAAGGTACATGCCCTTGACCAGAATCAAACCTGGGACCCTTGAGTCCGCAGGCGGACGCTCTATCCACTGAGCCAAACCGGTTAGGGCTATTTTTATTTTTAGATTCAATTGTTGATAGATATGTATTTACTGCCATTTTATTGTTCATATTTTCTTCTCCTCCTCCTCCTCCTCCTCCTCCTTCTCTTCCTCCTCCTCCTCCTCCTCCTTCTTCTTCTCATTCTTCCTCTTCTTCAAGAATATCCTTCAACATTTCATGAAATACTGGTTTGGTGGTGAGAAATTCCATTAGCTTTTTCTTGTCAGTGAAGCTCTTTGTCTGACCTTCAATTCTGAATGATAGCTTTGCTGGGTAGAGTAATCTTGGTTGTAGGTTCTTGCCATTCATCACTTTGAATATTTCTTGCCACTCCCTTCTGGCCTGCAAAGTTTCTGTTGAGAAATCTGCTGACAGTCCTATCAACGCTCCCTTGTACATAGGCAACTAGCTGCTTTTCTCTTGCTGTTTTTAAGATTTTCACTTTGTCTTTTGCCCTTGGCATTTTAATTATGATGTGTCTTGGTGTGGGTCTCTTTGAGTTCCTCTTGTTTGGGACTCTCTGCACTTCCTGGACTTGTAAATCTATTTCTTTCGCCAGGTAGAGAAAGTTTTCTGTCATAATTTCTTCAAATAGGTTTTCAATATCTTGCTCTCTCTCTTCTCTTCTGGCACCCCCATAATGTGAATGTTGGTGGGCTTGAAGTTGTCCCAGAGGCTCCTTACACCAAGCATGTCAAACTCAAAGGCTAAGAAAGGTGTAAGTTTATGTGGGCCATTAAAAAACAAAAGCTTCAATTTTCATAGAAGCGTGGGTTTATTTCAAAAGAGACACACTGAATACAAAGGGTTGAAATAAATGAATAACATTAACATAAAATAATAGAACATTTGAATAAAAATTAATATTTTTCTTAAACATTAACTTACCAGACACTGAATAACTGCACAAATTAATAAGTGTAACACAAATAAACCTATTTTTCTTGTTCTCTGAAAGCGAAATATTTCCTGTTGTGTACACCAAACAAGTCAGTACAAGGCTGATGACATGGCAATTTGGCGGCTAAAATATTCACTGCTATATTAGTGGAGAGAAATGGTGTGCCTGCATGTAAAGCATGTAAGGGAAATGAATCCAACATGATTATAATAATCAGTCATTAGCGAACGTTGTAGTTCATTATTAATAATTATGTATAGCAGGATATTGTAAAAATTAAGTTACAAACATTTTTAATAATAAATCTTTATTGTTCAGATTATTACAATTGTTCCTCTTTTTTCCCTCCATAGCTCCCCTCCACCCGGTTACCACCCCGCCCTCTGCCCTTACCTCCCCCACACTGTCCTCATCCATAGGTGTACGATTTTTGTCCAGTCTCTTCCCGCACCCCCCACACCCTTTTCCCCCCGAGAATTGTCAGTCCACTCCCTTTCCATGCCCCTGATTCTATTACATTCACCAGTTTATTCTGTTCATCAGATTTTTTATTCATTTGATTTTTAGATTCACTTGTTGATAGATATGTATTTGTTGTTCATAATTTTTATCTTTACCTTTGTCTTCTTCCTCTTCTTAAAGAGTACCTTTCAGCATTTCATATAATTCTGGTTTGGTGGTGATGAACTCCTTTAGCTTTTTCTTATCTGTGAAGCTCTTTATCTGACCTTCAATTCTGAATGATAGCTTTGCTGGGTAATCTTGGTTGTAGGTTCTTGCTATTCATCACTTTGAATATTTCTTGCCACTCCCTTCTGGCCTGCATAGTTTCTGCTGAGAAATCAGCTGACAATCATATGGGTGCTCCCTTGTACATAACTAACTCTTTTTCTCTTGCTGCTTGTAAGATTCTCTCTTTGTCTTTTGCCCTTGGCATTTTAATTATGATGTGTCTTGGTGTGGTCCTCTTTGGATTCCTCTTGTTTGGGGTTCTGTGCACTTCCTGGACTTGTAAGTCTATTTCTTTAACCAGGTGGGGGAAGTTTTCTGTCATTATTTCTTCAAATAGGTTTTCAGTATCTTGCTCTCTCTCTTCTTCTGGCACTCCCATAATTCGGATGTTGGTACGCTTGAAGTTGTGCCAGAGGCTCCTTACACTATCTTCATATTTTTGGATTCTTTTTTCTTTTTGCTTTTCCGGTTGGGTGTTTTTTGCTTCTTTGTATTTCAAATCTTTGACTTGATTCTTGTGTTCCTCTAGTCTGCTGTTGGATCTCTGTATATTATTTTTTATTTCAGTCAGTGTATGCTTAATTTCTAGTTGGTCCTTTTTCATATCCTCGAGGTTCTCACTAAATTTATTGGCCTGTTCTAGAAAATTCTTTAAAAACCTTATAACCGTGGTTTTGAACTCTATATCCAGTCGTTTGCTTTCCTCCATTTCTTTCATTTGTGACCTGTTTCTTTGTCTTCGCATTTTGGCTGCTTCCCTAAGTTGATAGAGTGGCTTTGTGTGCTAGGTGTCCTATAGGGCTCAGTGGCTCAGCCTCCCCATTTACCTGAAGTGGACACTCTTGGTGTACCCCTTTGTGGGCTGTGTGCACAGTCTTGTTGTAGTTAAGCCTTGATTGTTGTTGGTATCACTGGGAGGAATTGACCTCCAGGCCAATTGGCTGTGAGGATCAGCTGTGTCTATGATGGGAGAACTTCTGTGCTGGAGACACCCTTATGAGACAAGACTTGCTTCAGTGGGGCTTTGGTGCTCACTGAGTCTGCCCCCTGAGTGTGTCCCTTATGGATCTGAGGAGTTGTAATCTGAATGGTCCCATTCTGACCCCTGGCTACACTGGCTCTTGGGTCTCCAAGGAGGTGCTAATTTAGCCTCTGCCTGAGGCCACCCAGCAGGAGCTATGGAGAGATCTGCAGATTTCTTTTCTTTGTTTGGGTTTTGGAGGTGCCCAGATGAGGCCCAGCTATGAAGGAATACAAGCTGCTGTGGGGCCTTGGGCCTTCTTTTGGATGTTCTGGGTCTCACTGACTCAGCTGCAGTTTGTTAGGTAAGTTTAGAATTCAAAGGACCAGGTCATTCATATGCAAAAGCCTCTGTGCTCAACTTGGATTGGGCAGAGTCTCAGGGCAGAGCAAACAGCAATGGCTTCCTGTCAGGCCTGCCCTAAGAGTCCCCTGGGTCTCAGTGTCCCGTGGTAATCACTGCAAGCACCTCTGAGAGAAAGCTGCCCTCAAGTTCTGTCCGCTTCCAGACAGTCCAGTTTCTCCCCGTATGAGTCTGGGTCCCCAGAGTCTCACCCAGAACAGGAGTTCAGAGCAGTCGGGAGCTTTTGTCTCCCTCCCGATTGAGAAAGCCAGCCACGTACTCAGTTGCCAGCCCTCTCCACGCATGCACCTCCATACCTCTGCCTTCTGCAGTTCCTGTGAATCTCAGTGTGCTTTCCTCTTTCCTTCTAGTTGTAGAATTTCCACTTAGCCAGCCTTCCTGTGGTTCTGGATGATGTCCATTTTGTCTTTTAGTTGTAGTTTTGAAATTGTTGTGCGAGGCAGCAGTTCAGGTGTTTACCTATGCCGCCATCTTGGTTTCTCTCAAGTTACAAATTTTTATTACGACGTATCTTACATACCGTTATATTGGCTGGGCCGCAAAAATATTCGTTGTGGGCTGCATGCAGCCCACGGGCCATGAATTTGACATGTTTGCCTTACACTATCTTCATATTTTTGGATTCTTTTTTCTTTCTGTTCTCCTGATTGGGTATTTTTTTGCTTCCTCATATTCCAATTGTTGATTTGATTCTCGGAATCCTCTACTGTACTATTGAATTCCTGTAAATTATTCTTTATTTCAGGTAGAGCATGGTTAATTTCTAACTGGTCCTTTTTCATGTCTTTGACATTATCATTAAGATTCTTGAAAGTCTCACTAAGTCCCTTGAAGCTTTCATTCAGATCCTTGAGTAACCTTATAACCATTATTTTGAACTCTATATCCAGTAGTAGTTTACTTGCTTCCAGTTCTTTCATCTGTGACATGTTTCTTCATCAACACATTTTGGTTGCTTCCCTGTGTTTGTTTCTATGTATTAGGTAGAGCTGCTATGTGTACTGGAATTGGTAAAGTAGCCTTGTGTAGTACATGTCCTGTAGGGCTCAGTGGCTCAGCCTCCCTAGTCACCTGAGCAGGACACTCTAGATGTGCCCCTGTGTGGGCTGTGTACACAGTCTTGTTGTAGTTGAGCCTTGATTGCTGTTGGCATCACTGGGAGGAGTTGACCTCCAGCCAATTGGCTGTGAGGACCAGCTGCGACTACAGTGGGAGAGCTGCTGTGCAGGAGATGCCCTATGGAGCAGAACTTGCTTCATGGGGCTTTGATGCTCACTGAGTCTGCCCCTTGAGTGTGTCATTTTTGGATGTGTAGAGTTGTAATCTGACATGGTCTGAAGCTGTCCACCATATGCACTGGCTCTGGGGCCTCACAGGAGGTGCAAAGTCAGCCACTGTGTAGGGCCACCTGGCAGGAGCTACAGAGAGATCTGCAGATGGCTGCTACTTGTATTGGGCTAGGAAGTGCCCATGCAAGGCCCAGCTGTGAAGCAAGGCAGGCTGGTGCTAGTGCCAGGTCTTAGGCCCTGTATTAATAGATTTGGGGCACGCTGATGCCAGCTATTGCTTGTTTGAGAGATTAAGCAAAGTCTGAGGCCTGAGCCAGGACAGGTCATTCACATAGAAAAGTTGCTGCAAACAGCTTGAGTAGGGCTGCAAATTGGATGGGGTGGGGTCTCAGGGAATCAACAGGATGGAGTGAACAGTGTGGGCCAGGTTGATGCAGACTCATATATGGCTGCCAGTCAGCTCTGTGATGGGGGAGGTCCCAGCACAGGAACAATAACCCCTGTGAGCACCCTCCCCCCCTCATCTGGGAAAAAGCTGATCCTGAGTTCTTGCACCAGTGCCAGACTATTCAGTTCCTCCCCATATGTCCTGGCTCCCCCAGAGCCCCCACTCGTCATTAGAGCTCTGAGGAAGCAGGACCGTGTAAGTTTGTGTGCCAGCCCTTTAAGAGGAACTGCCTGGATCTCCAGCAGCCTCTGTGTCACTCAGCCACAATCCCCACAGGTTTCTAAAGCCCTAAGTTACAAGGACTTCTCTTCCCTGGGCTGGGGGTCTGATGCGGGGCTTGGGACCCCTGCTTCTCACAAGCGGCCTTGGAGATATCCCTCCCAATTAAAAAACCACCACAGTTGGGTGTCAGACCAGCCCATTCTGAACCTCCACTCCCTCCTACCAGTCTTCATGTACTTTCTTTTTTACTTCTCTAATTGTAGGACCTCCATTCAGCCAGGTTCTGAATGATGGTTGTTCTGTATTTTACTTATAATTTTGGTGTGGTTGTGAGAGGCTGTCAGTTTCAGCCTTTACCTACACCACCATCTTGGTTCTCCCCAATATGTACTCAATCCCTTCACCTACTTCACCATCCTCTCTAATCCCCTCCCATCAAGCAACCATCAGTTCTCTGTATCTATGAGTTTGTTTCTGTTTGTTTGTTCCTTTCTTTTGTTTTTTAGATGCCACATGTGTGGGGAAGCACAGGACTTGGTTGGAATGTCTGTAAGGAGGATTCTCTGAAAGGTCGGGGCCCTCTAGGGGCACCTTGCTGAAGGCAGCAGCCCCTGCCTTGACTTTTCCAAACAGGTCCAATCCCCCAGGTGTTTTGCTGGAATCTCCATGTTTAGTCTCTAAGACCCGACCTTGTAGAAGCATGAACTTTCTCAAAGATGCTTACCCTGCTGATTGTATCTAGAGGTTAATTTTAGTTCAAGCTGTTGTGACAATAACAAGCTAACAAGGCAGGCAATCAGGGCTGTTTTTGGTTTCTACAGCCAAACAAACCCCTTCGCCTTCTCTTTCACAGAAACGTGTGTCAGAGTAATCTATTCATCCATTGTTCAGGGTCTGCTGGTCAGCCCCAGCACACATGTAAGTGAAATCATATGGTATTTGTCTTTCTTTTTCTGACTTATTTCACTTAGCATAATACCATCCAGGTTCATCCATGTTGTCACAAATTGTAAACTTTCATTTATTTTTATGGCCCAGTAACATTCCATTGTGTATATGCACCACTTCTTTTTTATCCGTTGGATATTGATGGACACTTAGGTTGTCTCCTTATCTTGGCTTTTGTAAATAATGCTACAAAGAACATAGAGGTGCATATATTCTTTGAAATTAGGTGGCTTTTTTTTTTAATTTCTTCAGATAATACCCAGAAGTGAGCTTGCTGGTTCATAGAGTGGTTCTATTTTTAAATTTTTTGAGGAGCCTTCATACTGTTTTCCATAGTGGCTACACCAATTTTTGCACTTCCCTTTTTTAACCCAGCTTTTTAGTTTCCAAATTTATAAACCAACTGAGTGTTGAAAGCACAGTCCTATGAACAGTATACCCTCCACTAAATGCTAGCCTGTCACAAATTTGTGTTCTCTCTTACTATGTATGTTCTATTCTCCTGAACCATTGGAAAGTTGTGAACAACACTGCTTCCCCCCTAAACACCTCACCATTATCATGTGCAAGAAACTTGATACCATTTGAGTCATATCATTCAGTATATCATCCACATTGAAATTTCCTTTGCTGTTCTAAAATGTCATAAACACACACTTTTTTGCAATTCAGGATCTACCCAAGTCACTTGTTACATTTGATTTCATGCCTCTCTATGTAAACTCCTTTAGTCTACTATCCTAGTGCCACTACTCTCATTTAAAAAAATATATATTTCCTAACTTTGACATATTTGAAAAGTCCAGGACAACTGTCTTTTTTTAAAAATATATTTTATTGATTTTTTACAGAGAGGAAGGGAGAGGAATGGAGAGTTAGAAACATCGATGAGAGAGAAACATAGATCAGCTGCCTCTTGCACACCCCCTACTTGGGATGTGCCTGCAACCAAGGTACATGCCCCTGACCGGAATCGAACCTGGGACCCTTGAGTCCGCAGGCCGAAGCTCTATCCACTGAGCCAAACCGGTTTCGGCAACAATTGTCTTATAAATTGTGTCAGTTTGTATTTATCAAATTGGCTCCTCATTATTAGATTCAGGTTAAACTTTTTTTTTTAATACTCATCGGAGGATATTTTTCCATTGATTTTTAGAGAGAGTGGAAGAGAGAGGGAAAGACAGAGAGAAATATCAATGTGAGAGAAACACATCAATTGGTTGCCTCCTGCATGAGCCCCGACCAGGGCTTGGGTCGGGGAGGAGCCTACAACCGAGGCACATGCCCTTGACCAGAATTGAACCCGGGACCCTTCACTCCCCAAGCCAATGCTCTATCCACTGAGCCAAACTGGCTAGGACCAGGTTAAACTTTTTAATAATAAAAGTTAAAGGTGATGTTGTATACTTTCATAAGGAAGCATAGCATCGTTTTGTCCCGTTATCCATGATGCCAAGTTTGATCACTTGGTCAAGGTCTGGTCTGGCAGATCTCTCCACAAAGATACCTCTCTCTCCCCCTGCAACAGATAGTGTCTGAAGTGATAGGCTGAAACCAGGTGGGGTAATCGCACATATAACACATGGCACTGGTTATAAAGTAATTTTCTAATTTTATTATTTCTTCTATGTTTATTAGCAGTCTTTCCTGTCTAAAGAAGTGTACCCTCCCCCTTTTTCTCCTTTTCTCTCTTTTTCCCCCTTCTCCTCTCCTTCACAACTCCCTCCCCCTCTTCCTTCTCTTTGAATAACAGTATGGACTTCTAGATTCTTTTTAATTCGGCTATCATAACAGAATACCGTCATTATTTTGGATGTTCAAATTGCCCATGTTTGGCCAGTGGAGTACTTTCTTATTTTCTTACACAAGATCTGCTGGCTCTCATTGTGTTTTCTCTGCCCTAGGGAGAGACACCCTAGTTCCTCATATATATTCATATAGATATAGATATAGATATGAAACAGTAAATAGTATACCATTCACCTATATATAGTTTTAAATCATGAGTTCGTACTGAAACCTCCAGTTTAAAATCCGATACCATAAGGTTCTGGACAAAAAAAGGGGCCACATACTGATAACTGGAACGGTGAGCTGAGGTTTTTTTTCCCCGGTAGTGTTTCACAATGCCAAAGAATGAGCTCCAAGGACCAGAAGATTTAAGCAAAAGTGTGGAAAATTTATTACAAGCAGATTCAGACTCCCCGCATGGGGAGGGGGGGACCAATAATGGGCTGCCCCCCTAATGTCTTACAGTCCAGGGATATATATTTGCTACAAGCCTGCTTCTATATCTACCTGTTTGTCACCTGATTCATTCCCTCAATTGTTCTTGCCCAGCAAGGGACCTGAACGTTCCGTTTCTGTGTTCTTTCTCTGTTCCTGTGCTGAACTTTCCCTGTTTCTGTGTTCTTTCTCTGTTCCTGTGCTGAACTTTCCCTGTTTCTGTGTTCTTCCTCTGTTCCTGTGCTGAACTTTCCCTGTTTCTGTGTTCTTTCTCTGTTCCTGTGCTGAACTTTCCCTGTTTCTGTGTTCTTTCTCTGTCCCTGTGCTGAACTTTCTCTGTTTCTAAGCTCGTACACCTTGTGACTGCCGGCCCTCCCTTGTTTTCCCAGGCCTCCCGCTTTGAGTCCAAAAACACTTGACTATTTCTGCTTGGTTGGTTTTTGTGATTCGGCTGCTCAAACTGCCTGTCTGCCCCTGCCTACGTCCCACCTGGCTTTGTTTCCTGTTGGCCCCCTGCCCTATCTGCCTGTGTTTCCAGTTAACCCTTTCAATACTACACTTAAGGAGCTCAGAGAAGGCCTGCATGGTGGGCCTTCCAAACTCAAAGACATAAAGGAACCACATAGGATGATCTGAACACAAAAATGCCTAATTAAAAGTGAGTCATGCCGAAACCGGTTTGGCTCAGTGGATAGAGCGTCGGCCTTCGAACTGAAAGGTCCCAGGTTCGATGCCGGTCAAGGGCATGTACCTTGGTTGCGGGCACATCCCCAGGTGGGGGGCGTGCAGGAGGCAGCTGATGGATGTTTCTCTCTCATTGATGTTTCTGGCTCTCTCTCCCTCTCCCTTCCTCTCTGTAAAAAATCAATAAAATATATATTTAAAAAAAAAAAAAAGTGAGTCATGCCGAAACCGGTTTGGCTCAGTGGATAGAGCGTTGGCCTGCGGACTGAAAGGTCCCAGGTTCGATGCCGGTCAAGGGCATGTACCTTGGCTGTGGGCACATCCCCAGTAGGGGGTGTGCAAGAGGCAGCTGATCTATGTTTCTCTCTCATCAATGTTTCTAACTCTCTATCCCTCTCTCTTCCTCTCTGTAAAAAATCAATAAAACATATTTTTTTAAAAAAATAAAATAAATAAATATAACAACAACAACAATAACAAAAGTGAGTCATGGATGGTAGTCATGTCCTAGGCCAGCGGTCGCCAACCTTTCGGACCTCACGGACCACCAGTGGTCCACGGACCCCCGGTTGGCGACCGCTGGACCTAGGCTGATGTCTCCCTTCACAAAGGTCAATCTTTACCTTAGTTGAGCCTGTCTATGATCACATACCTGTGGAATGTCAGCGTCATCCCCATTTTTTCCAAACCCCTCAGGACGTAATCTCCCACCACAGCACCAGACCACAGACAACAAACCACAGACCACGGAACGCCTTGTTACCTGACATGGAACCTGACCTTAGTGGGTCTGCCTAGGGCCAACCGGTCATGTGTGGGTTCTTGACTTTGTGTGGGAAAGATTTCACCTGTGAGTCCAGGTGACTATGAAGGCATGTTTATTAAAGCTGGAAACCGTTAAAGCCCGAGGGACTTAGCATGGAAGCACCAGGAGCACCCAGGCTGGACTGCCTTAGCTCACTGGGAAGTCAAAGAAAAGGGGGCCTTGGAGATGGATTCAGGGGCTCAGCGTGAGACGAGCTGCCACTGCCCAATGCTCCCCTCATTGCAAGGTTGGTGGGGTCCCTTAGAGTTTAGGAGATGTGTGCTGTGGGGGGAGGAGAAAGGGAAGGTTACGCAGGGGTGTGCTCCTCTTTGTCTCAAGGGTTGTTTTCAGTTTTTGTTTGTTTTTTAGCCTCACCCGAGGATATGTTTTTCATTGGTTTTGAGAGAGATCAGTTGCTTCCTGTAGGCGCTCAGACCGGGGATCGAACCTGCAACCTCAGTATGTGCACTGACTGGGAATCAAACCCACCACCTTTCATGTATGGAATGATGCTTCAATCAACTGAGCCAAACCAGTCAGGGTTGTCTCAAGGGTTTTATCTCCCTCTTGAGGGAGGTAATCTTAGGGGAGGTCTTAGGGGAGGGTTTCAGCAAAATATTCATCAGTTTTCCAGGAGTGCTTTTTCAGGGTCCTGATCTCTACTGATTGGTCAGTGCCAGGGCAGGGGGTCTTAGTTAATGCAGCTGGTCCTGGCATCACCCACCTGGTTTTGCTGCTTTTCTGGGCCTGGAGCTGAAATACAACTGAGGCCCAAATGTTATCTGAAGGGAGGTGACCTGTATCTTCTGTAAATTGCTCTGCCCGTTTGTTCAGCTATCTGTCTCAGTTTCCACTTGTCCTAGCTTACTGGCCTGTCTCACCCTCATAGCTATCATGTTGCCCAAATACCATCTTCATGTGCTGTAAATGTTAATTGTTTACTATCCTAGACCCATCAATGTAAAATAAGTATTTGTCTCTCCATTTACTTTTTATCCAATCTCAGATACCACCCCCCCTTTCCTTTCTCCTGCTTTCCTAATCTATGATGAATGAATTTCATACAACCCCCCTTACATCTCCTCCTTTTGTTGTAGGCAGTGGGAATGGCACCAGGTGTTAGACCGGTGGGTTTCAGTCAGGACCTGGGTTCAGCAACCTCAGTACTTGAGTTCTGGCTAGGAAAGAATTCAGAGCCAAGACCCAAACTATAAGAGAACACTTATTTGGAAAACCACAGAGTAGAAGAAGTAATTCATAGAAGAAACAGGCTGAGGAAACAAGTTATAGAGGCAAAGCAGGGACCCTTGGAGCTTGGGAGTGAGGCAGCTGATAAATGTTGGCCTCTCACATTGATGTTTCTCTCCCTTCCTCTCTCTCTAAAACTCAATAAACTATTCTTAAAAAACAAAACAAAAACCAACAGTTCAGTAATTAGAAGTTTGCCCTGCCCTATAGATAGGTCAAAAATGTTCTCTGATAATCTCTTATTATGAGCAAGGCCCCTGACTCAAGTTCTTCTTGGCAGTTAAGGGTGAGTGGGAGGCAAAAGTTACTCTCGAGCCAGCAGGGTCTTGGTTGCCTTTAGCTCAAAACAGTCTGCATACCACAGAAGCACATCTTGAGGGGACTTGTTCTGAACCCCTAGGTACATCCTTCTAAATGATATGAAATTAGAGTACTGTGTTCAAAAGTTACTTAAATTGCATTTTAATATGGTCATATTATTAATTTGATATATTGTTAGGTTTATTTTTATTTGCATTAATTTTAGAGTTTGCTTTTTTCATTCTTTTTTATTCAATTCCATTTTTAATGTAGCACTCCCTTTCTATTCTTTGTTCTCTGTTCCTACTCACCTCTGATCAGTAGCCATTATCATTAGTTCCTAGTTTATTCTTCCATCCTCCCCAAATTAAGGATATCTATCTAAATATGTGTTCATTATCTATTGCTGTATAACTAAGCTTAGCAGTTTAGGACAACAAACATTTATTATCTCATAGTTTCTGTAGGTTAGAAATCCAGAGGCCCTTAGGTAGGTATCTTTGGCTCCAGGTCTGTCACCAGAATGCCATCAAGGTGGCACTTGGGGTTACAGTCACCTCAAGGCTTGACTGGGGGAGGGTCAGCTTCCAAGCTCACTCAGCCTGGCTCTTGGCAGGCCTCAGAAGATCCTCTTTCGAGCTCACTCACGTGGCTGCTGGCTGACCTCAGGTCCTTACTGGCTGCCAGCCAGTGTCTTAGTTTCCTGGTAATTTGCTATAACAAATTACCACAAACTGGCTGGCTTTAGAAAAATAGGAATTTATTCTCTCACAATTCTGAAGCCTAGAAGTCTGAAATCAGAATGTCTGGAGGGCCGTGTTCCTTCTGAAGGCTCTAAAGGAGAATCCTTCCTTGCTGTCCTCCTAGCTCTGAGCAGTTGCTAGCTATCCTTGGCATTCTTGGCTTGCAACAGCACAACTCCAAATTCTGCATCTGCATTCACATGGCATTCTTCCCTCTGTGTCTGTGTCTCTCTGGGTCCAAATTTCCTTCTTCTAGGATACCAGTCATTAGACTAGGGTTCTCTCCAATCCAGTCGGACTTCATCTTAACTTGATTACATCTGCAATGACCCTATTTCCAAATAAGGTCACATTCACAACTACAGGGTGGGTTAGAACTTCAACATATCTCTTTGGGCATCACAATTCAACCCACAATAGCTGGGGATATTGGTTTCTTGCATTGTGCCCTTTTCATAAAACTACTCATAATATGGCAGCTTGCTTTGCCCTCAAGTAAGAAGAAGGAAAGAGAGAGAAAGCAAGATTCCAAGATAAAAGCCACAGTCTTTCTGGAACCTAATTTACCAGTGACACCTCACTACTTCAGCTATATTCTATTTGCTAGAAACAAGTCCAGCCCACACTCAAGGGGAAAGATTACATTAGGGCATGAAAAACAAGAAGCAAGGTTCAAGGCCATTTAGACGCTGCCTACCACAATATAGACTTTTTTCTTTTTTTCTTACCTCTCCTTCTTTCTTACATGGAAGGCAGCACTTTTTTTTTCCCACCTTGCTTTTTTCACATAACAAGCATATAACATATCCTGGAAATCACTCGAGAGCAGTTCGCCGAGGCCTTTCTCACCCTTTATTACTGCAGCATAGTTCACTGTGCGATTGGAATCAGGGGATTCATTCAGCTCTCTATGTGATAGCAGAATTCTAAGATAGCCCCAAGATTCTTGGCCCCTGGTGTACATACACCTTCTCCCAGTTATTCAGTCAAACACTAATCTAGGTATAGCTGTGAAAGAATTTTGCATATGTTGACCCTATAACAGGGAGATTGTCCAGGGGGCCTGGTCTAAGGTTATAAGCCCTTTAAAAGCAGAGAGCTTTCTCTAGCTGGTCTCAGAAGAAAAATCAGAACTTCCAATCCCAGGAAGGATTTGATGCACTGGCTTGAAGACGGAGAGTTGCATGGCAAAGAAGGCAGGTGGCCTCCAGGAGCGGAGAGTGGCCCCTGGCTGACACCCATTAAGGCAAAGCAACCTCAGTCCTGCCGCCACAAGAAACTAAATTCTGCCAACAATAAGGATGAGCTTAGAAGCAGATGCCTTCCCCTGAGTTCTCCGGATGAGAACTAACACTGGCCAAAAACCTGATTTAAGCCTTGTGATATCGGGAGCAGAGAACACAGCCTCACCATGCTCACTACTGATCCACAGAACTGTGAGTCTACAAATGGGTGCTGCTCTAAGCTTGTGGTGATGTATTATGCAGCAATAGAAAACTAATACATGTCACATATAGGTTGTTAGCAATAGTTTGCTATGACAAATGATGAATAAACTTTTGCATATATTGTTTTTATTGGAGGAGGTGTAGCTTCAGGGTAAATTCCCAGAAGTGGGATTGCTGGGTCAAAGAGTAAATGCATATGAATAAAAGCTGCATCTCTTGATGCAAAATGCTCCTCCGGCAATCTTTATATGCAATGGTTTATTCGAACCACAGAGGCCTTATTTCCATATTACACAAGAGGGAACTGAGATTCCGGGAGCTAACTAGCCTATGCCAGAACCAGGGCGCAGGCCCATCTCGCTCTCATTCCCTTCTGTTTCTCCAGCTCAGGCCTGTTTGGGTTTAAACAACCGCTTTTCTATTTTCCAACTTGAACTCTGCATCCCTGGAGTTATGTCCACACACTGTTTTGAAACCAATACAATTTGGACCCATTTGAGGTATCACTTGAATCCTGCTATAAAAAGAAGTCCTTATTTCAGTCATTATGCTGTGCACCTGAAACTAATACAAAATAATATTAATAATTGTAAACTGCGATTGAAAAATAAAAAAATTTTTTAAAGCATATCAAGAACAAGTAACTCTTTAAATTTCACTTTCAAATTAAATTTGTTTTATCATAGTTCTAGCATTTATGAAGGTATGTGCCTATGGCCATGGTCAGGTAGCTCAATTGGTCTTAGGCTCTACAGCAGCGGTTCATGACCCACAGGTTGAGAACCGCTAGCAGGGTTGCCTAAGACCATCAGAAAACACAGATATTTACATTACGATTCATAACAGTAGCAAAATTACAGTTATGAAGTAGCAACAAAAATAATTTTATGGTTGGGGGTCACCACAACATGAGGAACTGTATTAAAGGGTCGCGGCATTAGGAAGGTTGAGAACCACTGGGTTAGAGTGTCATCCCCACATGCCAAGGTTTCGTGTTCAATCCCCAGTAAGGGCACATGCAAGAATCAATCAATGAACACAAATTAATCTCTCTCTCTCTCTCTCTCTCTCCATTCCTCTCTCTAGAAATTTTTTTTTCAATAAATTAAAATTTAGCCCTAGCTGGTTTGGTTCAGTGGATAGAGCGTCGGCCTGCAGACTGAAGGGTCCTGGGTTCAATTCCAGTCAAGGGAGCCCATGGATTGCAGGCTCAATCCCCAGGAGGGGGCGTGCAGGAGCCAGCCGATCAATGATTCTCTCTCACCATTGATGTTTCTATCTCTCTCGCCCTCTCCCTTCTTCTCTGAAATCAATAAAAATATTTTAATTAATTAATTAATCAAAATTTAAATGTGTATATGTGCCTATATTAGGCTTGTATTCATATTTTATAATTTTCCCAGAAATGAGCTTATTCTTTTTGAAATGTAGCTAAAAGCCCTGGCTAGTGTTGCTCATTGGTTAGAGTGATGACCCATGCACTGAAGGGTTGTGGGTTCAATTCTCGGCCCTGGTAGGGCCTTGTTCAGGAGGCAACCAATGGATGTGTCTCTCTCACACTGGTGTTTCTCTCTGCCTCTCTTTTTCTCCTTCTCTTCTCTCTCTTTCCCTCCGTCTCTTCCACTTTCTCAAAAAATCATTGGAAAAAATATCCTCGGGTGAAATGTACTTAAGAAGTTGTAAAACTAAGGTGACTTTTGATTTGAATGGCAAAATTTGGGTAAGTGAATGATGTAAGTTTGTTGTTGTTAAACTGACAATCAGGGCTTCTACTCTTTAAAATAAAAATATTCAGAAGTGTATAAAAAAAAAAAAGTCCAATCCCCAGCATGTGGGAAAAGTCATTGGAATGCTTTCCTTTCTAGCGCAGGAAAAGAAGTACATGACTTTTCCTACTCCCTCCTCCCTCCCCCCTCCCCCGCCCCTCTCCTCTCACCAAGTCCTTTCCAGACTCGTGACTATGAGGCCGTGCATTCAAAGGCATTGGATTTCCCCTTTTCCTTCAGACACCTAAACTCTACAGCAAAGAGTAAAAGAATTACTATCTGGTCCTTTTCAGAAGAAGTTTGCTGATCTTGCTCCAACCTGTAGCATAATTTGTGTTTAAATATTCCAATCTGGCCTTGGCCAGGTAGCCTAGTTGGTTTGAGCATCATCCTGATACACCAAGGTTGCAGGTTCAATCCCCAATCAGGGCACATACAAGAATTAACCAATGAATGCATAAATAAGTGCAACAACAATGTCTCTCTCTCTCTCTCTCTCTCTCTCTCTCTCTCTCTCTCTCCCCCTTTCCTCTCTCTAAAATTAATAAACAAAACTATTTAAAATAAACAAATATTCCAGTCTGGTCTCTGCCTGTTGGGGTTCCTTTGGTGAAGGGGGAACAGCACAGCCTTATGACAGCCTGTGGTAGCAGAAGTCACTGTCATGAGGCTCACAGAGACAGCCGGACAGGGCAGACTTGGCCACAATTCTCTTAGTACAAACCACGCAGCTTACACACTTAACCTAATTCTCTTGCACCTTCACTTTAAAATCACAAGTATAAAATCAATTGCACATTTCAAATTGTAATCACAAGGTAATCTGTCAGAATCTCTAAAGAGTATAATTTATGTTTTTATTACAGACACTTCACATAAATAACATACACAGACTGTCTTACAAGTCAAGGTTAATACTAAATATTTAGTACTATGGGTTTGATTTAGCTCATCATATCTGTATTTAATTCTAAACCTTTTGGGAGTTACATAATCATATAATAATGTACCCAACCAACAACAGAGTTGTCAGCTGAATAATTGGATAACGAAAAAAGTCAGGACATTGATGAGATTGTTCATCTTGGAAAGGTATGAGACTGGGACCCACCCTGGGAGCTAACTCTAGTTATGTGTCCCCTTTTAATGGAGCAGTTGTGTCATTATATGTGGCAGGGACCTCTAGTCTAAGCCTTTCATTTGGAATTTATTTTCTCTACCTTCATCCCTGGGCATTTTGCTCCCACAAACCTAACTTGTTTGTGTCTTGTTTTAACTTTTATAGCCTGATTTAGATGGAGAGAGAGAAGCAAGTCACATTTAAAGGACTGAGAATAATAATAACTTCAACCATTTCAACAGCGACGCTGGAAGCTAGCAAACAACGGAGCAATGACTTAAATTTGAGGGGACATTTTTGGCAAACTGTAATACCATATCTAACTAAGGGAATAACAAAGGTACAACATGCTTGGTCTTAAAGAATTGGCTACTAATGAAGTATCCTTAGAAAAATTAGTGGAGGCCGAAACCGGTTTAGCTCAGTGGATAGAGCGTCGGCCTGTGGACTGAAAGGTCCCAGATTCGATTCCGGTCAAGGGCATGTACATTGGTTGCGGGCACATCCCCAGTAGGGGTTGTGCAAGAGGCAACTGATCGATGTTTCTCTATCATCGATATTTCTAACTCTCTATCCCTCTCTCTTCCTCTCTGTAAAAAATCAATAAAATATATTTAAAAAAAAAAAAAGAAAAATTAGTGGAGGATATACTTTCTTAAAACTAAAGAATATGGGGGAAATGAAGACATGGGGTCCAGGAAATAGAGGAGATCCAACACAGGAGGGTGGGGAAAGGACTTCCCAAGACGATAGTGAAAATAAACCTCAGGCCAACAGCAACTATCCTTGATTGGAGCACAAGTACAAAGAGATCCTGGGAAGAATGAAACTGATAGACCACCTGATGTTCATGAAAGTCTTGATAGGAGGCTTTATCCTCCCAATAGAGAGTTTGAGGATGAATTAGAAACAGGTGGCGAGCCCTTGGTTGAAGCGTCATCCTGTGCACTGAGAGATGGCAGGTTTGACTCCTAGTTAGGGCACATACCCAGGTTGTGGGTTTGATCCCCGGTCGGGGCATATGTGGGAGGCAACCAATTGATATTGCTCTCTCACATCAATGTTTCTCTCTCACTCTCTACCTTCCTCTCTCTAAAATCAATAACATAAATAAATAAAAAAGATTTTTAAAAAGAAGAAAATGAATAGGTACCCAGAAAAGTAAGACAAAAAAACCTTTTTTTTTTTTAATGAAGACTATTATTAATACCAGGGAAAACCAGAGGTTATAAACCAAAGGAAATACACTACATCACTCAGCTGTAAGTAACATTCACAAAGTTCGAGTAATTAAAATGCTATATATTGCCTAGCCTGTGTGGTTCAGTGGTTGAGCATCTATCCATGAACCAGGAGGTCATAGTTCAATTCCCAGTCAGGGCACATGCCAGGTTGCAGTCTTGATCCCCAGCGTGGGGGCGTGCAGGAGGCAGCCAATCAATTATTCTCTCTCATCATTGATATTTCTATCTCTCTCTCCTTTTCTCTTCCTCTCTGAAATTAATAAATTTTTTAAAGGCTCACTACATTTAGGTAAAACCAGTATTGCTGAATAGGTAAGAATCTAAAATTAAAGATTTTAATATTTCTTAGTAGTTTTGTCCTAAGGTTTAGACTCAGCACTTTCAATTAACTTTTAGTGAATAATACAGTTTCAAAAATACAGTACAAAGAGACCAAAAAGGCTGATTATTTGCTCTGTGGCTAGATAGATCTAGTATCTATGGAACACTAAGAAAACATGATTAAAAAAAACAATCTGAACCTTGATTGTAATGGTCTGCATTTTTTCAGCCAATCAATTTACTAAATATTTTACTATTCGCCTTCATGTAAACACTGCCTGAGAAAATCATCAGACCAAAGTTTATCAGAAGCAAAATTAAAAAGGCAAATTGCAATCTCCAGCGGACAGAATGGCTTTTTCTGTGAAAAGGGATTTGGGGAACTGTAAGTGATCTGGGACGCCTCATGCTTAGCGGCACCACAGGTGGCTTCTGTGGGACAGTGGCAGGCAGAGAGCTCTGCAGCAGGCTTCTTGGGAGTGCAAGGGCGGGCAGTGCCCCGGCCTGTGGCTGCAGAAACGCCCTAGAATGTTCCAGTACACTCACAGAGGAACTGGGACCGCAAAGCCGGGCTGACACTCTTTTACCGTTGCTAACAGCCTTCCCTATGAAGCCACTCTGCGTTCTTGGAACTTGCCCTAGGCGCAGAGTGTCATGCTCCATTTTTGTCCCTGATAAAGAGAGTACATGAGCTTGGCCAAGGGACTCTGAGCACTCCCATGACATTGCCATCCTGATAACATGTGAAGGGGGTCAGGGCAGCAGCAAGGCCCGAGGCTGGCAATGTTCAAATCTGAGCAGTCCTGACAGGGCCATAGCTATTTCTGTCCAGGCTTTCAGACGTTGTCAAACTGTAGCCCACATTCAGAAGCACGTGTGGCTCAGTGGTTGGAGCACGGGCCCGTGCACCTGAGGGTCACAGATTGGTTCCTGGTCAGGGCACATACCCAGCTTGCACGTTTGATCCCCAGTTGGAGTGTGTATGGGAGGCAATCGATGGTTCTCTCTCTCCCCCTCTTCCTTCCTCTCTCTTTAAGATCAATTTTTAAAATAGCAAATAGCCCTAACTGGTTTGGCTCAGTGGATAGAGTGTCAGCCTGCGGACTGAAAGGTCCCAGGTTTGATTCCGGTCAAGGGCATGTACCTTGGTTGTGGGCACATCCCTAGTAGGGGGGTGTGCAGGAGGCAGCTGATCGATGTTTCTCTCCCATTGATGTTTCTGACGCTCTATCCCTCTCCCTTCCTCTCTGTAAAAAAAATCAATAAAATATATTTTAAAAAATAAAATAAAATATCAAATAAATAAATAAGAAACATTACCACACACACACACACACACACACACACACACTACCAATACAAACATTTCAGAAAAGAGTACTTACTATGACTACAATGTACTCTGATACTTATTATTCCATTCTATCTATTTCTTTTTTAAAAATATTTTTTATTGATTTCAGAGAGGAAGGGAGAGGGAGAAATAGATAGAAACATCATTGATGAGAGATAATCATTGATCAATCAGCTGCTTCCTGTACGCCCCCCACAAGGGATTCAGTCCACAACCCACTGGGGGGCCTACAGGAAGCAGCTGACCAGGAATCAAACCATGACCTCCTGGTTCAACCACTGAGCCACACTGGCCGGGCTCTATTTCATTTTGTGTTCAAACTGTTCTAAACCCCCCGCTGAAAAATACTGGTTATAAAAGTCAAGTCAAATCATATCCTTTTTGAGTTATTCTGCCATTTGAGGGGCCTAAGTGGCCCTCCTTTTTTTTTTTTTTTAATCTCTAGAGTTAGAGAAGGTGGGTGGTAAACAGAGAGGCAGCCACAGTTTGACTGCAGGCAACGCTCTCAGAGTCTCTTACGAGACGGCAATACCTGCCTTGCACCTTCATGGGACTGTGTGAGGACCCGGTGAGCTGCGTCTGGGTCAAGGACGGGTGAAGGGCTTTGCAAGTAAAAGTTGTTGTTCAGGTGGAAGAATGATTGGCCTCTGAAAATCCCTCTTGAGGCCTTAACCTGGAAAATTCCTCTCGCAGCAGGGGGTGAACTGAAGAGAGATTCTATTTTCTATTTTCCAAAGCCACTCGTGACTTTGTACTGCCTCAGTTTGGTCATCCTTTGTTGTTTTGGGGAATTTAACTGCTAAGCCATCATAACACGGTTAAACAATAAATCTTCAGCAAAGGAGCAGCTTCCCCATGAGCTTCTGCAGCTGAGGGGCGTTAGAAACGTGGAGGGTTTTGAGAATGGGGGTAACAATTAGCCAGGAAGATGTCTTTTGTTATGTAAAGTCTATAACGCAGGGTAGGTCCCTAAACCCATAGCTCCTGAGTGAGTCTGGAGGCAGCCGCACCAGTTTTGTCAACGCTGGGAGCAGATCACCCCTAGCATTCACGAGTGCTTGTTCGAAAGCACGTCTGTTGGGTCAGGAAGAAGGTGATGATTATACAACATTGTGTCCGTGTTAAATGCCACTAAATAGGTGAATTTCATTTTTTTTTTTTAAATGGGGAAAAGACATATAGGAACACTTATCCCCAGAGCAATAACTACGTAGGGTTTTTTTTGTTGTTGTTGTTGGTTCATTTGTTCTAGTTTTCTGGCACTCTAAATAATCAAAGCAGAAAATTACTTTTAGGGTTTTAACTTTGAAAATAGAAAGGCAGGTAATTCTTTATAAATAGTAAAACAACTGTAATCCCCCCAAAATTTAAATGGCCAGTTTGACATGTCTCAGCGGATAGCCTCGAACTGGGGATCATTACCTCCGCTGCAATCTCTCTGGGAGCTTACAGCCCCACAGCCCCCGCCTGAGGTAACCAGGAGTGGCAGGACGTGATCCATCACCCGTCACACTCATGGACCGAGGGAGCCGTTGCTGGGCCGGACAGAGGCTGGAGTGGCCTTGAGCAAGCGTCCGCCCCACAGGGGCAGCTCTAGTGGACCATGAAGGCTGTGCCACGATACTCTCCTGGGATGTTCAATGGAAAACACAAGGAGAAAGTCCGCTGGTGAAGGCAGGAGCAGTAGCTTCAGAGGCCAAATATCTAAGTCACCATCGTGATGGAGCCCCAAAGCAGGGATTCACAATCACCAATTCTGAAGCCTCGCCTACCAGGCATTGTTGTGATGATGTCACCAGAGCTGCTATTGAAGTAATGGGGTGTTGACCTCATCTGGACCATCTTACAAGGCCTGACCCTGTAGCCTGAGACAACTTCCTGACTCCTGTAAGTAACCTGAGGAGGTGTCTGTGCTTTGAAGCCAGGAAGAATCTAATCTATACCAATAAAAGGTTAATATGCTAATTAGACTGGATAGACCAGACATCTTCCGGACATCCTTCCGGACAAAGCTGCAGTGGCTGCGAGGGCCGGCAGTGGCAGCAGCAGGGGGGTGGGGGTGGGCGGTGCCTTCCCCTGATAGGCCCAGTGGCCTTCCGCAGAGGGACATCCCCTGAAGGCTCCCAGACTGAGAGGGGGCGGGCCAGGCCAGGCAGAGGGACCACACTGGTGCACGAATTTTTGTGCTCCGGGCCTTTGGTTTACATATAAGTGCCACCAAAGGAAGCGACCAAAGGATCTGGGCTACTCCCTGCTTCCCTGACAAAGCCTGGTAGGGCTTCTCCCTGATGTAGTCACCAGGGCAGCACATTCCTCAGCTGCTCTGCTCTGCCAGCCTCCACTACAGAAGCTAAAAAAGCGAAGCACTTCTTTCCCCAAACTCCTGGGGCTAAATGTGGCCAAGTGTCAAGTTCTGGCCAGTGAGACAAAATGGAACTCGTAGGGGATTAGGGGGGAGTCTGAGAAAGCTTTTACTCAGGGGTCCTCAAACTTTTTAAACAGGGGGCCAGTTCACTGTCCCTCAGACCGTTGGAGGGCCGGACTATAGTTAAAAAAAAACAAACTATGAACAAATTCCTATGCACACTGCACATATCTTATTTTGAAGCAAAAAAAAACAAAACGGCAAAAACACCCGCATGTGGCCCGTGGGCCGTAGTTTGAGGATGCCTGATTTTACTTCTATATGAAGTGTTACCAGTGAGCTGACAAGACCTTGGTTCTTGTCTTCTTGAAGGAAAGATTTCAATCAAGAGACAAAATGCAGCAAAGAAAGCTAGAATTTATTGACCGAAGCAAAAAACACACTTAGGACAGTGAAACAAGGAAGGGCATAGAAGAAGCCGCTTTGGCTCCCTGGGAAGTCAGAGAAAAGGAGGCCTTGGAGACAGGGTCAGGGGGTTAGCCCGGGACGAGCTGCCGCTGCCCATTGCTCCCCTGGTTGTAAATCTTGTGGGGTCCCTTGGAGGGAAGAAGGGGAAAGGGAATGGTGCAGGTGTGCTCCCCTGGGAAGAGCCTTTGATGGGTATTTATCTTTCTCTTGCAAGCAGGAATCTTAGGGGAGCTCTCAGGGGAGGGTCTCAATAGAATATTTATCAGCTTTCCAGGTGTGTGTTTTCAGGGTTGTGGTCTCCACTGATGGGTCTGCACCAGGGGATCATTAGTCAATGCAGCTGGTCCTGAGGCAACCAAGGTGTCACTTGTCTGGTTTTGCTGCTTTTCTGAGCCTGGAGCTGAAATACAACCAAGGCCTAGATGTTATCATGTTATCATGAAGGAGAAAAAGATCAGGGGTCTAAACCGCATGACCAGCGATATGCTAGGTGAGGAAAGGTTACCCTGGGGCAAGGTCTTTGTTTTTCCAGTTTTGCCCCTTGCTAAGCCCCCAGGGCTTTCCGCCTGTTGACTTTCTGTACCTGGTCCATTGTCCTTGCTCTGCTCATGTTTGTTTAACTGCCTATAACAAAAAAACCAGGCCCAGGATTAATGGACATCCCTCGAGGGGTTCTAGATTGGAGAGGGTGCAGGCTTTGCTGAGGGACAACCCCCCCCCCATGCACGAATTTCATGCACCGGGCCTCTAGTAAATCTATAATGACATATTTTGTTATTAGTTTTACATATACAGTGTTATCAGTTGGGAAAACTGCAAGTAAAGATACCTAGTTAAAGTGGTAATTTTCTTATAGAACAGAAGTCTGGAGGTAAGAAGCTGTTGGCAGTTTAGCTGCCCAGCAATCCCAATAAGACCCTTATGGCCCTAGCCAGATTGGCTCTGTGCATAGGGCATCAGGCTGCAGACTGAAGGGTTCCAGGTTCAATTCCAGCCAAGGGCACATACCCAGGTTGCAGGCTCGATCCCCAGTGTGGGGCATGCAGGAGGCAGCCAGATCAATGATTCTCTCTCATCATTGATGTTTCTATCTCTCTCTCCCTCTCCCTTCCTCTCTGAAATCAATTATAAAATGTATATATACTAGAGGCCTGGGGTACAAAATTCATGCATGGGAGGGGGTGTCCCTCAGCCCAGCCTGCACCCTCTCCAATCTGGAGCCCCTCGAGGGATGTCCGACTGCCCGTTTAGGCCCGATCCCACTGGGCAGTCGGACATCCCTCTCACAATTCAGGACTGCTGGCTCCCAACTGCTCACCTGCCTGCCTGCCTGATTGCCCCTAACTGTTTCTGCCTGCCAGCCTGATCACCTCCTAACCACTCCCCTGCCAGTCTGATTGATGCCTAACTGCTCCCCTGCCAGCCTGTTTGCCCCTAACTGCCCTCTGCTGCAGGCCTGGTCACCCCTAACTGCCCTCCCCTTCAGGCTTGGTCACCCCTAACTGCCCTCCCCTGCAGGCCTGGTCCCTCCCAACTGCCCTCCCCTGCTGGCCATCTTGTGGTGGCCACCTTGTGTCCACATGGGGGCAGAATCTTTGACCACATGGGCAGCCATCTTGTGTGTTGGAGTGATGGTCAATTTGCATATTACTCTTTTATTAGATAGGATAGAGGCCTGGTGCACAGGTGGGGGCCAGCTGGTTTGCACTGAAGGGTGTCCCGGATCAGGGTGGGGGTTCCTGGTATCTGGGATTTATTTATCTTCTACAATTGAAACTTTGTAGCCTGGAGTGGAGGCTTAGGCCGGCCAGGGCTGCAGAAACTTGGCTTCCTCCATCACCAGGGGCAACCCTAGCCTCCTGCTCTCTCCAACTCCATGGCTGATGCCATTTTTGTTGGGATTTATTTATCTTCTATCACTGAAACTTTGTAGCATTGAGTGGAGGCTTAGGCCGGCAAGGGCAGGCGGAAAGCTTGGCTTCCTCCATTGATGGGGAAACCCAAGCCTCTCTCCTGCTCTCCGTGGCCGAAGCCATCTTGGTTGGGTTTATTTGCCTATTTGCTCCTGATTGGCTTGTGGGCGTGGCTTGTGGGTGTAGCAGAGGTATGGTCAATTTGCATATTACTCTTTTATTATATAGGATAATTTCCTGAAATAAACTTTTTAGCAAATCACATGCTTGCTATTCATTCCCCAGTAGAATCCAATCATTCCAACTGCATCTTATACAAAGGCCAGTTTTAAAAATCACTTTGGGTTTTATTAAGAAGAAGCTCACAGTGTACCCAGCCTCTGCACAGGTCAGTGACCAGGCTCTGCAGAGGTGCCTGAAAGGGAACGATTTATGTTTGAATGTGCCTCCTCTTAAACAGATACTGTTGTACATGGTGTCATGCAGTAAAAATGTGAAAAAAAATTTCTGTTCATAAGTAAGCATATTTAATCATTACTTATGTCAAAGGGAACTATTCTAGAATCAATGCAGCCCTACTGAAAATTATCAGGGACTGATTCTTAGAGAAATATGCCACACGCATATTAAATGTCTTCCCCAAGTGTTCTATATATTTATGACCTAAAGAGTGCATACTTAGGTAGCCCATAGAACATGAGCTCTAAGTCAGACACTCAGCAAATACTGGTTAACTAATAAATTCTTCTGCAGACGGCAGAACCACAACAGCCACGTTTCAAACCCTTGCTTATGCTGGAACTGATAACAAGGTTGTGCTGGAATTGTCTCATCATCACTGTCCTTCCCACAGGTCAAGGCCGTTCTTCCTTGATGGTTTGAGTCGTATGAACATGCGTTCCTCTTGGAGTGGATCAATGCCAAACTGTTCTCTTAACACCAGCGAAGGTTTTGAAGTGATAGAGGTCTCTAGATGACCAGGAACCCTTGGCCTTAACTTGGATTTTCCAGCAGCATGGGAAAATTCTGCAGCCAGAGCTACAAGGACCCACATTTCACCATCACCCTTTCACCTACTTACCTTGAAAAGGATAACTAGACCTTGGCTGGGGCATATCGATCTGTCTATTCAAGAGAATGCCCTGCACACTTTGATGTCTCTTTTCCAGGTTTAAAAAAAAGTAGTCCTACATAAACAGGATGACCCTTTCCCCAAATATGTTTCCTTTAATCGGAATTCATGGAAAAATCAAAACTAATGATTAGAGCCAAGGCCAGGTGGCTTAGCTGGTTGGAGCATCATCCTGTATACCAAAATGTTGCGGGTTCGATTCCTCATCAGGGCACATACCTAGGTTTTGGGGAGGCAACTGATTGATATTTCTCTTTCATATTTATGTTTCTCTCTCTCCCCCTTCCTCTCTCTCTAAAATCAATAAAAACATATCTGCCAGTGAGGATTTAAAAAAAAAAATAACCCCTAATGATTTGACAAATTGGTTTGTGTGGCTTGTCCACTGTCCTCTTTCCATTTATGATATAAAGGAAAAATCTTGGTGGGATGGCCAGAAGGCTTTTCTAGTTGTGACCATATCACGTGCAACAAGATGTGAGCGCTTAACAAATGTTAGGTAAATTCTAATCAGTAAAGCCAAGCTGGAGATTTACAGGATTCAGCTCAGGATTGTTTTCTGTCCTTCATTTTCTGTGCGAATGCTGTGGAAATGCCACCAGGAGTTGTTCATGATGGATGTCTCCAAGTGAGACATCACCCACTAACAACACTTTACCTTAAAATGAGCCATAACAGTTGACTTTCCTGCAAGAATAAGAAGAAGGTAAGTTGTCTGGGCCATTTCTACAGCCTGCCATGGGAGGGATGTAACAAGACTCTTCCATGTAGGACAAAGGAATTTTCTATTGCTAATTTTGTCTGACTGCAGTTTGCAAATTCAACTTCCTTTGAAGATCCACATTCATTTTATTCTCTGGTCTGGGAAACTAAAAGTTCATTTCCAGCCACAAGTGTATCTTGAATATTGAGTCTTGATTCCTTTTGTGTTTAGTAAATTAGATAATGAAACAGAACAAGAGAAAACATGCCCAGGAAAGAAACAAACAAACCTGTGGAGAGCCCAGCACTGACCTATGAACCAGGAGATAGTGGTTCGATTCCCTATCAGGGCACATGCCCAGGTTGCGGGATTGATCCCCAGTGTGGGAGGTGCAGGAGGCAGCCAATCAATGATTCTCTTTCATCATTGATGTTTCTATCTCTTTCTTCCTCTCCCTTCCTCTCTGAAATCAATAAAAACATGTATTTTTTTGCCGAAACCGGTTTGGCTCAGTGGATAGAGCGTCGGCCTGCGGACTCAAGGGTCCCAGGTTCGATTCCGGTCAAGGGCATGTACCTTGGTTGCGGGCACATCCCCAGTAGGGGGTGTGCAAGAGGCAGCTGATCGATGTTCCTCTATCATCGATGTTTCTAACTCTCTATCCCTCTCTCTTCCTCTCTGTAAAAAATCAATAAAATATATTTAAAAAAAAAACAAAAAAACAAAACATGTATTTTTAAAAACCTGTCCTTCCAATCTCTGCTTCCACAACATAGCCTTCAAATCTCCCTTTCCTCCCTTCCAATCCTTGTGATTACATTTAGGGCCCATCCAGATAATACAGGAAAATTGCCCATCTCAGGATCCTTAATCATATCTGCAAAGTCTCGTTTGCCATGTAAGTTAACATCACAAGTTCCAGGAAATAGGACTTAGATATCTATGAGGGGCCATTATTCAGCTGTCCACAGTACATACCCCTAAGTGTGACAAAGCAGTTACCCCTCTAAGAGTTCTCAGCAGTAAGTTTCCACCACAGTATCAGGCCCTATTTCATTTTAAAATGAAAGGCCAGGTTTGAAACATAATTCATTGTTAACTTGAACAGATATTCTATCCCATCCTCTCATTGTTTAATAAATGAAGCCTTAAGAGTTCAATTTTCTTTAGTCATCACAATATGCAATAGACACTTGGCAATTACCTAAATAATTTGAGCCCTGGTTTTTGATGTCAGATGCTCTGATTTTATTTGAATAGGCTGTTTGTTTTACCCAATCTCTATTTCCTTTTGTGCTAGCTAGGCCAACTGGTGCTGAAACAATAACTTGCCAAGGTTTTTAATTAGAAATTGGCACTTAATACACACAACTGATATCACACTTAATCTCCTTTATCATTTGCTTTTATGACTTATGGGAAATTCACTAGGCACTAAGAAATGAATGCAAATAAGTATGTTACAGAGTTGTCTAGGTCTCATTTCCTCAATGCTTTATTTTCATAAAATCTTATTCTTTATTTAAACCAATATAAAGTTATAGAATGGGGGTGGGATGTGATGACAGCCTAGTTTCAAGGCATTCATTTAGTTGTATTTTTTTTGTTTTTATTTTAATAAATCTTTATTGTTGAAAGTATTACATATGTCCCTTTGTTTCCCCATTGCCCTCTCCCACTCCCCTCACCCCCAAGCCTTCACCACCCACTGTCTGTGTCTATGGGTGGTTGTATTTTTTAAAAAATATATTCTTTCAGCCCTAGCCAGTTTGGCTCAGTGGATAGAGAGTCAGCCTGCAGACTGAAGGGTCCCAGGTTAGATTCCGGTCAAGGTCATATGCCCAGGTTGCAGGCTCCATCCTCAGTAGGAGGCATGCAAGAGGCAGCCGATCAATGATTCTCTCTCATCACTGATGTTTCTATCGCTCCCTCTCCCTTCCTCTCTGAAATAAATAAAAATATTTTAAAAATAAACAAACGTACAAATAATGTCAGATGAAACATGTTATAAAGAAAATACAGCAAGATAGAGAATGGTGGCAGGGCAGGGTGTGGAATGCCACGTTAGATGGGTGGCCTGGAAAAGGCATGTCTAACAGGAGATTGGATGAGAACACAAGCTTAACACATTTGAGATAAGAGTAGAGAGAACAATACATCTGAGAATTTCGGCACAGGCAATAGGAAATGCAATGGTCCTGAGGCAAGTGTGCTTGGGCTGTTTGGGGGCTGGTGTGGCTGGAAATGGAGTGATGGGAGATGCTATAGACTGAATGTTTGTGTCTCCCAAATTCATATGTTAAAACCTAATCCCCATTTGAAGGCATTAGGAGGTGGGGCCTCTGGGAGGTGGCATTTTCCTAAATGTCATGAGGGTGGAGCCCTCATCAATGAGATTAGTACCCTTATAAAAGAGACTGCAGAGAGCTCCCTCACATTGTGCCATGTGAGGTCACAATGAGATGGCCATCTCGGACTAGAAGCAGGCTCTCACCAGACACTGAATCTGCCAGTGCCTTATCTTGGACTTCCCAGGCTCCAGAACTGTGAGAAATAAATTCCTATTGTTTATAAGCCACCCAGTCTGTGGTATTTTCTTTTCTTTTTTTTTACCCTCCCCGCCCCACATCACCATCCTCTGAAATGTTGAGTTGCCATGGCAGAGGTTTCACCTGATATTATTTAAACTAGAGGCTAATGCATGAAATTCGTGCATGGGGAGGGGGGCGTCTCCTCAGCCCAGCCTGCACCCTCTCCAATCCGGAACACCTCGGGGGATGTCCGACTGCCCTAAACCAGCAGTCGGACATCCCTCTCACAATCCGGGACTGCTGGCTCCTAATCGCTCACCTGCCTGCCTGCTTGGTCGCCCTTAACTGCCCCCCACTGCTTGCCAGGTTGCCCCCAAGTACCCCCCCACACACTGGCCTGGTCACCCCACGCAGCCTGCTGTTCAGTCATTTGGTCGTCCCTCACTAACCCCCTTGCCAGCCTGGTCACCCCACGCAGCCTGCTTGTTCAGTCATTTGGTCATCCATCACTAACCTCCCTGCTGGCCTGGTCATAAGCAGCCATCTTGTGAGGGCGTGATGGTCAATTTGCATATTACCTCTTTATTATAAAGGATATTCAGAGGTCCATAAATTCCAGCAAACAAGGATACTTAGGAACACCCAGAGGGTTACTTCTTGAGTTGAAAGCTTTGTTTGTTTGCTTTGGAAGATAAGTTAGAAGCTAAGAAAACTGGTTCTAGATGAGTGATACTGCCTGGGTTTTTTGTTGTTTTTTTTAATATATTTTATTGATTTTTTACAGAGAGGAAGAGAGAGGGATAGAGAGTTAGAAACATCGATCAGCTGCCTCTTGCACACCCCCTACTGGGGATGTGCCCACAACCAAGGTACATGCCCTTGACCAGAATCGAACCTGGGACCCTTGAGTCAGCAGGCTGACGCTCTATCCACTGAGCCAAACCGGTTTTGGCACTGCCTGGGTTTTAATACTGCCTCCACTAGTTACTATCTATATGACTTTGGGCAAGTTACTTTAAATATCAAAGCCTCCATTTCCTCATCTATAAAATGGGCATAATAATAGTACCTACTAAATAAGATTAGTGTGGTATAATGAATATGAACAATTAGTACAATGATTGGCAAGTAGCAATTATTTGCTGAATATAAAACTATGAAGTCAGCTAGGTAAAAATTCTTGGAATGACTTGTAGTTCTCCAATCTGCAGCTTCACACCCTCATGCTTTTATACTCTTGCTATTCTCTTGGTTTGGAATATCCCTTCTCTATTTCAACTTTCTATCCCTCAGGCCTTCCAACCAGCCTAGGTGTCACTCCAACAGGCAGAACTACTCATGTCTATCCTTTCTACCACTCTTATGTTTATGATTTCTACAAAAACTGTTCTCATTTTTGCTTGGAACATGATTGGTTGTTTGTTGTTAAATTCTTCCAGTTTACTCCCTGTGTCTGTTTGCTGATTTCATTGTTAGTATGTGCAAAACTAGGATGTTATGTGTTTATTCTTTACAGCACCTCAAGGTCTTCTGAGGTTAGGAGCAATAGAATTCTAAGAACATATGCAAAAGCTGACTATTATATCAAGTAACTAAAGAAAAATCAAATATTGTCATGCTGCCTGGCCAGCATGGCTCTGTGGTTAAGCGTTGACCTATGAACCAGGAGGTCATGGTTTGATTGCTGGTCAGAGCACATGCCGGGTTGCAGGCTTGATCCCCAGTGTGGGGCATGCAGGAGGCAGCCGATTAATGATTCTCTCATCATTGATGTTTCTCTCTCTCTCTCGCTCTCTCTCTGAAATCAGTAAAAATATATCCTCTCTATATATAAAAGCCAAGCGACTGAATGGTGGAACGACCAGAACGACTGGTGGCTATGATGCGCACTGCGGCAGCCAACCAGCCCAACTGGGGGCAGGGCCAGCCAGCCAACCGCCCGTGGCCCCTCCCCGCTGCCAGCCCCACCCCTGATTAGCCCTCACACACACCCTGATCATTGAAGTGTGACCTTCAGCAATTCCAAGTAAGTAAACGCTCTCCAGCCTTCATAGACCAGGAACCTGAATGATGAATGATCAGGAGGAAAACTGCTCACGGTCTGGACTGTCAGGTGTCCAGGAGAGGTGCCCAGCACAACCACCATCTTCCTGCATTCTCTCTCCACTGCTTACTACCAAAGAGGGCAGCCACATCACACCGCAGCCTCTCTTTAGAGGGTTTGTCAGCAGGGAACTAAACCGCATTACCTGTCTAGGGAGAGGCTTAGAAACAGAAGCTGTAAGTGTCCCTGACACTAAAGCGTCTTTGAAGCTTCAACTCACCCGAAAGCCAACAGCAAACATGTATACACCCTGCAAAGATCTTTGACACTAATAACTCCCCATAGTCGGCCCCACCCCAATCAGCCCCTCACATTCTGATTGGGGGCGGGCAGCCGGACCCCACCCATGCACGAATTTGTGCACTGGGCCTCTAGTATATAATGAAAGGCTAATATGCAAATTGACCGAACGGCAGAACGACTGGTCGCTATGATGTGCACTGACCACCAGGGGACAGATGCTCAACGCAGGAGCTGCCCCCTGGTGGTCAGTGCACTCCCACAGGGGGAGCACTGTTCAGCCAGAAGCCCTGAGCTGGGCTCACGGCTGGCGAGTACAACGGTGGTGGCGGCAGCCTATCCCACCATCACAGCAGTGCTGGGGATGTCCAACTGATGGCTTAGGCCTGGCAGGGAGCAGGCCTAAGCCAGCAATCGGTCATCCCCTGAGGGCACCTGGACTGCAAGAGGGCACAGGCTGAGCTGAGGAACCCCCCCCCCCCCGAGTGCACAAATTTCGTGCACTGGCTTCTAGTTTTAAAATTTTTTTAAGTAAAAATTATTGTCATGTTGTTGTCACTGAGATGTGCACAGCCCTCTCCTTCCCTCTTTAAAACAGCCCAAACAGATAATTTTTATTTTTCATTAATAATTAAGCAGTTTCACCCTAGCCCCGTGGTTGGCAAACTGTGGCTCACGAGCCACATGCGGCTCTTTGGCCCCTTGAGTGTGGCTCTTCCACAAAATACCACGGCCTGGGCAAGTCTATTTTGAAGAAGTGGTGTTAGAAGAAGTTTAAGTTTAAAAAATTTGGCTCTCAAAAGAAATTTTAATCATTGTACTGTTGATATTTGGCTCTGTTGACTAATGAGTTTGCCGACCACTGCCCTAGCCAGTTTGGCTCAATGGATAGAGCATTGGCCTGGGGACTGAAGGGTCCCAGGTTTGATTCCAGTCAAGGGCATATGCTAGGGTTGTAGGCCCGATCCCCAGTAGGGGGCATGCAGGAGGCAGCCAATCAATGATTCTCTCTCATCATTGATGTTTCTATCTCTTTCTCCCTCTCCCTTCCTCTCTGAAATCAATAAAAATATATTTAAATAATAATAATAATAATAATAATAATAATTAAGCAGTTTTGTTGTTCTCCTTTTTGGGTAAAGCAATCATTTCCTACCTCCTTCTCCAACTTCTACCCAGAAAGTGGGCTTGGGGTGCAGAGGTCAATATATAAACAACATAGCTACACACTAAAAATTGCCTCTTCCAATTGGCATCCATCCAGGGGCTGGTTTGTATTAGGGCACCCAAGTCTCTGCCCTTTGGGTTAGCTTCCTGCAGCAGCCTGCCAGGGAGCTTTCTACTTATTGAATATTCATTGTTCTGGATGCTCTTCATTCCATACTGACTATCCAAGCTCCCATCTGACATCATTTTTCCTTCAGCCTAAACAACTTCCTTTAGCCTTTCTTATAGTGCAGGTCTGTTGGTCTTGTAGTTCAGGTCTTTGTTTTATTTTTTTCTGAAAATGTCTTTATTTTACCTTCATTCTAGAATGTTAGTTTCTCTGGATACTGACTTCTGGGTTGACAGGGTTGTTTTTTCTTCTTTTAGTACCTTAAAGATGTTAGTCCACTGTTAGTCCACTAATAGCCTGGCCTCCATTATTTTTAATGAGAAGTCAGAGAACTTTTCAATTATTGTTCTCCTGTATGTAAAGTGACATTTTGCTGCAACTATTTGAAAATTTTTCTATTTATTTATTTATGTATTGCAGTTTGACTATAATGTGCCGAGGCATAGTTTACTTTTACTGATTCTTCTGTTTTGCTGATCTTCTGGTATCTATAGATGTTTTCCACTAAATTTGGGAAATTTTCAGCCATGGTTGTTTCAAATATTTTTCACCCATTTTCTCTCTTCTCCTTCTGAGATTCCTATTACCCATATGACAGCCATATGTTCTCAGGATAGAAGATAAAATGAAACCCAGTCAGTGCCAGTCCCTCTGTCTGAATATTGACTCCTTTCCAGCATCTTCCTGCTTTTGTTCAAGCTCAGTGCCTTCAGGCAGTTTTTCTACTCCCCAGCATTTATAGCTATTGTCTATAGAGGGTCAATCTGATCGGAAGTCACCTATCTGGCTATTACCAGAAATGAACCCTGTTTGGGATGTTTAGAGGAGGCCATTTGATCCCCTCCCTTATTTTCTCCCCCTCACTTCCTTCTGGCCTCCCAGGAAATTCATCCAGTTTGTGTGAAAACATCACTTCCCTTCCTAAAAAGTCCTAATCCAGGAAGTGATCATGCAGAAAAGGATTCCTTCTGTTATTCTCATGTAACATGATATAATAAATACGTTATTCTCATGTATATATGATGTAATAAGTGTGATGTAAAATAGCTCAGTCCTGAATCCATCATTCTAAAGTCAAAGGATTAAGATTCTAGAGGAATGAAAATAGAGTTGAGCCCTAGCCAGTTTGGCTCAGCGGATAGTGCGTCAGCCTGTGAACTGAAAGGTCCCAGGTTCGATTCCGGTCAGTGGCACATTCCGGGTTGTGGGCTTGATCCCCAGTGGGGGACTTGCAGGAGGCAACCGATCCATGATTTTTCTCTCATCATGGATGTTTCTATCTCTCTCTCCCTCTTCCTTCCTCTCTGAAATCAATAAAAATATATTTTTAAAAAATAGAGTTGGAAGGTCTGAGTTGGGCCCAATTCTTCTGAAAGCCAGCTGTGTGACCTTGGACAAGTCAGTTACCTTGTCTAAGCCAGGAGACCATCATACCTCACACACCCAACCTGTCTCAGAAGTCAGTTATGAAGATCAAATGAGGTAACAAATGGGAACATGTTATAGAATGACTTTATTTTACTGTGACTCCTTGAAGTTCAAAGACTGAATTCTAGTCCCTGGGACTTGGCATGCAGTAGAGGCTTGTGTAAATGTATGATTGAATGAAGTAAATCTAACCACATTCCTTCCCACAGGTCTAGGGAGCTCTGTGAGAGACATGACTGCTCAACTACATCCCAAAGGGAGGGGATTCTGCTTCTCTATCCTTTAGAAACCCAAAGCTGAAGGCATTTATTTGTAACATCCAGAGTGAAATGTAATCCTAATTGACTAGTGTCTCTAGACATGTTGCTCAGGATGCCCACCACCTCCCACCAGGAAGTCTTTAAGAGGATGCATGAGCCCACCAACTAGGAAGCCAGATGGTATAACTTAATAAACAGGAAAGAGAAAGGGATTCGGCATAAACTACGATATAGGCTTCTGGGAGAGGAGGTGGGACCACACCTGGGGAGGAGGAAAGGATTGCGCTAAGTGGAAGGTAAGCCTCAAGTATAAATAAAGACATGGACAAAGGAAAACTAGAGGTATGGCTTGGAAGAAAATGAGATGGAAGCCACCATTCAACCTGCCCTGGCTTTGTGCCTCATGTGCAGAATGAGTTGAATAATATCCACTTCTTAAAGTTATACAACTGTTTCCCAAAAGTCACCCTCTCCCCCTCACCCAAAGTCCTCTCTGCCTCACTGACATTTTTCTCAAGGGAAGAGAAAAGTGGCTTCCTGTTTGTTTGTTTTTTCCTGTTTTGTTTTTAATATATTTTGTTGATTTTTTACAGAGAGGAAGAGAGAGGGATAGAGAGTTAGAAACATCGATGAGAGAGAAACATTGATCAGCTGCCTCCTGCACACCCTCTATTGGTGATGTACCCGCAACCAAGGTACATGCCCTTGACCGAAATCAAACCTGGGACCCTTGAGTCCACAGGCCGACGCTCTATCCACAGAGCCAAACCGGTTAGGGTGTGGCTTCCTGTTTCAAGGTAAGTCCTGGGGCAGGAGCTGGACTGTCAGGCTGGACAAGCCCAGAACTGCCCTCCTGCTTTCTCTAGATTTATCTCCCCTCCGTTTCCAGCTTTTGTTCCTGCCACCAGCCTCCTTCCAGTTCTTTGAACACCAAACTCACTCATGGGGCTGCTGACTTACTTTTTTCCCTGCCATATCGTGGTCTGTTGGCTCTTTCTAGTTGCCCAGGTCTCTGCTCAGATGCACTTCCTTGAAGAGGCCTTTCTGTTTCTTCCGGTTTTAACTGTCTGAAACTATCTGGTCTACTAATGTGATTGCTATTGTCAGTCTGTTTCAGTTCTCAGCAGAATGCAGGCTTCTTTGCTCATTGCAGTAACCCCAGTGCTGGGAACTCTTTGAAGTATTACTCAATCTTTGATGAATAAATGAATAGGGTAGGTGAGGATTACATGAGATGATGTGCTTAAACACTTGGAGAGTGCCAGGCCCTCTTAATAAAGGCATTTATCATTATTACTGTTACCATCATTCCTCTTATGCTGCAAGTCTGATCTGTCGGGTAAGGTAGGAAGGATTATTTTTTCAAGAAAGTCCGCCTTCTCTTCTCTGGAAGACAAAGGCAAGACCTGAAGAGATTCGCCACACAACTTCCAGGAGCAGCACTGAGTTGTATTGAGAGCACTAAGCCCATGGCTTTGTGTAACCAGCTGTGTGATCTTGGGTAAGTCTCTCAACCTCTCTGAACCTGATAGGTGCTGTATAAGATTTTTATTAATAAAACGTGCCCATCTCCTCATACTGTTCTTGACTGCCTCCTGGAAGAAAGCAAATAAACTAAAGGTAGGCAGAGGCAGCGGCAGCCCGGAGGTTCCAGAACTAAATATTATAGTGAGTTCCCCAGTGAGTGGAGGGAACAGTATCCTTCCTAGGGATTAGGAGACCCAGGAGAGGTCTCAGAACGCTTCCTCTGCCTTTGATTCAGGGCACAGACTACTTTGCTTTGAATACTTACTATTGGCAGCTTTACACCTGCCTATCCTTTCATCTTTCAAATAACCTCAGCCCTACCCGGTTTGGCTCAGTGGATAGAGCGTTGGCCTGGGGACTGAAGGGTCCTGGGTTTGATTCCAGTCAAGGGCACATGCTCGGGTTGTGGGTTCAATCCCCGTAGGGGGCGTGCATGAGGCAGCAGATCAATGATTCTCTCTCATCATTAATGTTTCTATCTTTCTCTCCCTCTCCCTTCCTCTCTGAAATCAATAAAAATATTTTTTAAAAATAAAATAACCTTACAAGGTAGGCATTATAGCTCCATCTTTATTATCTCCATTTTATAAGGGGGTGAGGGGAGCGAGAAAGGTTACACAGCTAAAACGCAACAGGGTTGGGAGCGGAAACCAGGTTTGTCCCCTACTCACCCCTTCTGTTCCCGGACTTATGGGTGCGAGTTCTCACCACGGGATCCCAAACCTCGTGATCATCTAAATCAGCGGGAACAGCCTGAAGAGAATCCAGGGCCCAGGGCCGCCCAGATATCTGCATTTTTCAAAGCTCTCCAAGTGCTAGTGATACTCAGCCAGATTCAGAAACCACTGGGCTATGGAGCCACCTTGCAGGTGGAAAGTTTCTCGGAATGTGCAAATACCTTTTTGTCGTTATTTTGACTGTCGTTCTACTCTCCCTGTGCCCCTCCCGTGGGGCTGCGCCCGCGCCCGCGGGATGCATGACTCCGCAGCGCTCTCTGCTGGGCGCGCAGTAAAGCCTTAACTGCAACCAACTCCCTCAGCCTGCAAGTATAGGGGCGTCAAGCTGCAGTCCCCAATCGCTTTGTGATATTAAAAAAAAAAAAAAAAAGTAATACAGCAAACACGCCACCGTGATGTGGAGGTGACTACTACCAGTACCCGCTGACTAAGAAAATGAATTGTGATCATATTCTATTAATGAGCAAATGGATTAAGAATTTGCTTTTAGATTAGTACTAGCCACACACTGGAGGGTTGAGGGGAGCACAACATGGTTTATTTAGTAGTTTTGGGCGCACCTGGGTAGAGTTGCTTCCCTAGGAGTTGGCAGGACTTTACTCATCTAGTCTTCCTTTCTTTTTTTTAAAGTTTTCTTTTTCAATCCTCACCCATGGACATGCTTAGGGAGAAGAAAGGGGAGAGAGAGAAGCATCCATGTGAGAGAGTAACATCCACCAGTTGCCTTCTGCACGTGCTCCTATCAGGGACTGAACCCTGAAATCTAGGTATGTACCCTGACTGGAATTGAACTGGCAACCTTTCAGTGCACAGGATGACACTCAACCAACTGAGCCACTGTGGCAAGGCTCTTACCCCACCACCACCACCACCAACACGTATGCATTGAATACCTAGTAAGTACCAAGCGATCTTATAGTGCAGAACAACAACAACAAAAAACCTCTCCCTTGGTGTATACAGTCTAGTGATGGAGACAGGTATTAAATCAGTAAACACATAATCTTTTACCTACACATGGTAATGAATGCTATGAAGGAAAGAACTAGGGTTTTGTTCTGTTTTTTACTTAATTTTGTTTTTTCCAATCACCATTTATCCCCTCTATGCCCTCTTCCACCTCCACACCGCCCCTGCAATCACCACACTTTTCCATGTCCGTAAGTTCTCCTTTTTTTTCTTTTTTGCTCAATCCCTCCACCACCTCCCCACCACCTCCCCATCCCCGACCCCCATCCCCAACTGTCTGCCTGCTCTTTATCTATGAGTCTGTCTCTATTTTGCTTGGTAAGGAACCAGGTTTTGAGAGCCATATTTTAGGAAGGATGGTCAAAGAAGGCCTGTCTCAGGAGCTATCTTAAAGCTAAGATCTGAAATTTGAGATGGAATAAGTCATGGAAAGCAGGGAAGGGATTCCAGGTGGCTTAAAGAGGAAGCCAGGCCCTGGCCGGTGTGGCTCAGTGGATAGAGCATCGGCCTGCGGACTGAAGGGTCCCGGGTTCGATTCCCGGTCAAGGGCATGTACCTTGGTTGCGGGCACATCCCCAGTAGGGGGCGTGCAGGAGGCAGCTGATCCATGATTCTCTCTCACACCCATGTTTCTCTCTCTCTCTCCCTTCCTCTCTCTCTAAAAATCAATGGAAAAATGCCCCCAGGTGAGGATTAACCAAAAAAATAAAAAAAAAAAATTTAAAAAAAAAAAAAAAAAGAGGAAGCCAGGGTGGCTGGAGCATCCTGATAAGAGGGTTGTGAATTGAGATGAGGTTCAAGACGTCAAGTTAACAATAAGCATCTACTATGTGACAAGCACTGTTCCACTTGCTTTATTCACATTGTCCCATTTTATCCCCATCAATCTTAAGAAGTAAATAATAGTCTCATCTTTTGAATTGCATAGATGAGAGAATTGAGGAACAGAGAGATTATGTTGCCCAAAGTTCTATAGATAGTAAGGCAGTAAAACTAGGATCTAAACTCAGGCAGTCCAGCTTCAGAAGCCAGCCTCAATACTTATCAATTACAATAGTCCCCCTTATCAGCGGGATAAATGTTCCAAGACTTCCAGTGGATGCCTGAAACCATGAAGAGTACCAAACCTTATATGCATTAGGATATGCTTTTTCCGTATGAATAAGTACCTTGATAAAGTTTAATTTATAAATTAGGTACAGTAAGAGATTAAAAACTAATAATAAAATAGAACAATTATAACAATACTAGAGGCCCGGTGCATGAAATTAGTGCATGGGAGGGGGCGTCCCTCAGCCTGCACCCTCTCCAATCTGGGACATCCCCCTCACAATCCAGGACTGCTGGCTTCTAACCACTCAACTGCCTGCCTGCCTGATCGCCCCTAACCATTCTGCCTGCCTGCCTGATCGCCCCTAACTGCCCTCCCCTGCTGGCCTGATCGCCCCTAACCTCCTGCCCCTGCTGACCTGATCATCCCTAACTACCCTCCCCTGCCAGCCTGATCTCCCCTAACTGCCTTCCCCTGCTGGCCTGATCGTCCCTAACTGCCTCCCCTGCTGACCTGATCACCTCTAATCACCCTCCCCTGCTGGCTTGATCACCCCTAACTACCCTCCCCTGCTGGTCTGATCGCCCCTAACCGCTTATGCCTCAGCCCCTGCCACCGTGGCTTTGTCTGGAAGGAGGACCGGATGACCGGAAGATGTCCAGTCAACCTGGCCTAATTAACATGTTACCCTTTTATTAGTATAAATACTATAATAAAAGTTGTCTTAATGTGCTCTTTCTCAAACATCTTACTGTAGTATACTCACCCTTCTTGTGATGGTGTGATATAATACAACTAGAGGCCTGGTGCACGAAATTCGTGCACTCAGGGGGAATCCCTCAGCCTGGCCTGCACCCTCTCGCAGTTCGGGAGCCCTCGGGGGATGTCTGACTGACAGCTAAGACATCCTTAGTGCTGCTGTGAAGGCAGAAGAGGCTCCTGCCACCACCACTGCACTCGCCAGCTATGAGCCCTGCTTCTGGCTGAGCAGCGCTCCCCCTGTGAGAATGCACTGACAACCAGGGGCAGCTCCTGCATTGAGCGTCTGCCCCCTGGTGGTCAGTGTGCATCATAGCGACTTGTTGTTCCACCGTTCAGTCCATTTGTATGTTAGTCTTTTATTATATAGGATATTTACATGATGAGATGAAGTGAGGTGCAGTTTCCCCTTTAATATTTCTGGACCATGTTTGATCAGGGGTAACTGAAACTATTGAAAATAAAGTTGTACTCTATTTTACAGGGGCGGGGGGACTGCTGTACTCGACGCTGCCTTCTAGGCATTGGTAAGGAGCTTGAGTTTATTCTAAGTGCAATAAGACATAAGCTTTTAAGCAGGGGTTCTGAGGGGTGTCTCTTACACGTATATATATTTTATATATATTTTATTGATTTTTTACAGAGAGGAAGGGAGAGGGATAGAGTTAGAAACATTGATGAGAGAGAAACATCAATCAGCTGCCTCCTGCACACATCCCACTGGGGATGTGCCTGCAACCAAGGTACATGCCCTTGACTGGAATCAAACCTGGGACCTTTCAGTTCACAGGCTGACGCTCTATCCACTGAGCCAAATCAGTTAGGGCACACATATATTTTTAAATAAATATAATTTAATTTACTATTTCAGGTTTCTTTTTTAAAAAATATATTTTTATTGATATCAAAGAGGGAGGGAGAGAGAGAGAGAGATAGAAAAATCAATGATGAGAGAGAATCATTGATCGGCGGCTGCCTCCTACACGCCCCCTTCTGGGGATTGAGCCCGCAACCTGGGCATGCGCCCTGACCAGGAATTGAACCGTGATCTCCTTGTTCACAGGTCGACATTTAATTTAACCACTGAGCCACACCAACTGGGCAATCTCTCTTATATTTTAACAAGATTGTGCTAACTGAGTAATAGATCATCGGAAGGCAAGAGCAGAAGGACAGATGGAAGGCAAGTGCAGTTGTCCAGGTGAGAGATGAAGGTGGCTTAGACAAGGGGCTAGCAGTGGAAATGGGGAGAAATGGAAGGATTTCATACAGAAGTGACAGTATAGGTGACAGATTAGATTCAGAATGTGGGAGAGAAAGCTGTGAAAAATGGCACCCAAGCCCTAGGCGGTTTGGCTCAGTGGATAGAGCATCGGCCTGTGGACTAAAAGATCCCAGGTTCAATTTCGGCCAAGGGCACATGCCCAGGTTGCAGGCTCGATCCTCCCCAGTAGGGGGCATGCAGGAGACAGGCAATCAATGATTCTCTTTCATCATTGATGTTTCTGTCTTTCTATCTCTCTCCCTTCCTCTCTGAAATCAATTTTAAAAAAAAAGAAAAATGGAACCCAAGCTCTGGAAATTGGATTATGTACCATTGACTGCGGTGAAGGTGGGGGTAACTTTAGGAGACTGAGTAGAGTTTAATTTTGCACACATTAAGTTTGAAATGCCAGTGATACATCTAAATGAAAAATCAAGTAGGCTATTGGAAAAATCGTAGATATCTCAAACTCAATGTGTATAAAAGTAACCCCTTCATTTCCTCATTCTGAAATTCAGAGGAGACATCTAGGCTAAAACTGGAAATGTGATGTTTTCAGCATAATAGGTGCTAATTAGAAATGGATAATGCTACCTAAGGAGATAAGCGTTCCAAGGACCAAACCCTGAGAAACTCCTACATTTGGAAGTCAGATATCTGGGAAGAGAAGGGGGAGGGGGACAGGGAGGGAGCGAGAGCCTGAGGAGAGCCAATAAGGAAGGAAGAAATTACAGGACTGTGCTCTCATTAGCCTCTGCAAAAAAGACATCTCCTTCTTATTTTATTACACATGGGGAAGAATTGGCCCAGACTCATAGAGAGACTCAGTGTCAACGTCTAGGGCAGTGTGCAGGGAGGCCCCACACTTGTTAACAGTCTATTCATTACACCACAGTAGAAAGTAGTAGGTAGACCCCAAAATAGAAAGCTGTCTTAGCACTTTCCCAGTAACTCCTCAGTCTCCTGTTGGGCTCACATGGATGCATGGAGTGTACCGGTGCAGATGTCCACAAATCTTTAGGAGATTCTACTCTGAGGGCAGGGGAAGCTAAGGCATTATTAGCCATCTTGGTGCTGTCATTTCCTGTGGTGGTTTTCTTTTTTTATCTTTTCCTGCCACAGCCTCTGATTTTACCCACTTCTCTTTCTACTTTATTATCTTCCTCCAGAAAGCATTATGATTTTAGCAATCACTTTGTCCCCATAATCACATGATAATAATTTCATTATTAATTAACTAGAGGCTCGAAGCACAGATTCATGCACTGGTGGGGTCCCTTGGCCTTGCCTGCACCCTCTTGCAATCCGGGACCCCTCGGGGGATGTCAGAGAGCCGGTTTCCACCCAATCCCCGAAGGCCAGGAGGAGGAACCCCACCAGTGCATGAATCCATGCACAGGGCCTCTAGTATGCATGTAAGATCTTTGGTTAATCTCTTACCGTCCTCCCCTCTCCTCCCTTCCCTCTAAGATTCATCTATCTGTTCCATGTTTCCATGCACCTGCCCCCTGCTGGTCAGTGCGTGTCATAGCTACCGGTCAAACAGTTGAATTGTCGAATGGTCCCTTAGGCTTTTATACACTGAGTGGCCAGATTATTATGATCTCTGAATGCATAATAATCTGGCCACTCAATATATATATTAGAGGCCCGGTGCATGAATTCATGCATGGGTGCGGTCCGGCCAACCTGGCCAGGGGGAGGGGACATGGGTGGTTGGCTGGCCTGCCTGCTGGTCAAACTCCTGGTCGAGGGGACAATTTGCATATTAACCTTTTATTATATAGGATATACACTGAGTGGCCAGATTATTATGTGTTCAGAGATCATAATAATCTGGCCACTCAGTGTATATATAGGGCAGAGGCCCGGTGCATGAAATTGTGCACAGGTGCAGTCCCTAGGCCTGGCCAGCGATCAAAGCATGAGCATCTGGCCTGGAAGGGCAGATCCCAACTGACCTCTGGGCCCTGGGCAGCACCTGGGTCCTCCGACCCCCATAAGTCCCCCTCCACCTGAGTCATGGCTTCCAAGTCCCCACATGGAGATGTGGTGAGTGCAGCTGGACATCATGGGCCAGGGCGCAGCATGGGCCTCTGGGACGCCCATTGGTGCCACTCGGAAGTGGGCAGGCAGCGCACTCTCTCCCGGCTGGCCTCACAGACTGGCTCCTGCACAAACTCACAGGGAGGCCAACTTGCCCCTGCGGTCCCAGCGGCTGTGGCCCGGCTCACCCGGAAGATGCCGCGTGGGTGCAGGGTGGGCTCCTACGGGCGCCTGGCACCTGAGTGCGGGGACTTCCTCAGCACGCACGAGCCCTGGCGTTCTGGGTGAGGGAGGCAGGGGGAGGGAGAGCGAGCTCGGTGGACACCCTGCATTCTCACCACACCTCCATCCCCATTACCCCTGCCCCCAGGTAGCCAGTAAGAGATCGCAGCGTGTCACCAATGCCCGTCATGTTCTTTGCCACCCCCTGCTGGTCAGCGCACATTATAGCGAGTGGTCAAACTCCTGGTCTCCCAGTGGAACGACCGCCCGAGGGGACAATTTGCATATTAGGCTTTTATTATATAGGATTATATAGGATATGCTGATTTAAATTTTCTCTTTCACATACATTTTGGTGCTTGAGAATTGCTGCCATAAATGTTCAAGAGGTTTTATCTCCAAAGCAGGGAGAAAGAAGAGATGAATCTTCATCCAAATACCTAACTGAAACCAGACAACCCATGGGCCCAGGCTGCCTGTCACTACCTGAGCCAACTGAGCAGAGACAGGGTTGAATCATATATGGGCATTTATTCCAATACTGCCGGCAGTATGGGAGAGCAGCAGGTCATCCACAAAATCTGCTCTGCAGCCCCCCATCAGCCAGCTGCTTATATAGGGTAGGACAAAGATTACATGGGGAAGTAGGGATTATAGGAATGGGGAAGTAGGCAATGCAGGGTGGGGTGGGACTCCATTGTTTGGGCAACAAGGTTGTTAATCTTTCCATGATAAATAGACAGTTCTTGAATGAGAATGGACTACATTTCAAGGTTGACTCCCAGGTCCTAGAGGCCTATAACTCCCAGCAAGGTTAGAATGTCCTTTCTTTAACCAACACAAGGCAATCATGGTTAACAGAGCATGATTAATATTTCCCATAACCATAGTTAGTCCCCAATATTCTATTTCTGCCCCTAATTAAAGAAGTTTTTTGGGTAAAATAGGAATTTTGGGGGGTGAAATAGGCAGGTTTAGAAAATTTTAAAAATTAAGGGGTCCATGAAAAACACACAGGGCTACAGAGTTGCAAAAGAGTACATTTCCATAAGACAAGAGATCAGGGAGCAGAAGTTACATTTCCATAAGACAAGGGAGCTGGGGGTAGCAAAAGGTACACATTTACAGAATCAAGGGAAGGAGGACAAAAGCCCAGAGGGAATAGGGAAACAATAAGGAAGGAGGGGAGGAGAGCCTCAAGTGTCCCATGTGAGGTTTGACCTTTGAGCTCAGGAGTTGCTATAGTGACCAAATCGGAAGGGAATAGTGACCAATCAGAGGGGATATTAAGGCACCAGATCTGTAGCCTTTATAAACCATGGAAAAAGGGACTTGAAGGGACTCTTTCCCCCTCCCTACTTGGGAGTCTATACTTGTTCAATAAATTTTCACCTTTACTATATCATCTTCTGCCTCTGGCTTCATTCTTTGACAGACAAAGAGCCCAGGAAAAGCCACCTGCCCAAGGGAACATGGTGAGTTCCAGTCTAAAACTCCCATATCACTAACACAACTCACATACAGGGAGTTGCTCTTCTATACAGAGTGTTCTTCAGCTTCCAGCCCAACAGTCCAGAAAAAGGAATGAGTCATTGTGGAAGGTCTACCATTGAAAAAAACTATCATATTCTTAATTATCCTATATAATAAAACCCTAATATGCAAATCAACCAAACGGCAGGACAACCAGTCGCCATGACATGCACTGACCACCAGGGGGCAGATGCTCAATGCAGGAGCTGCCCCCTGGTGGTCAGTGTGCTCCCACAGCGGGAGTGCCACTCAGCCAGAAGCTGGGCTCACAGCAGGCAGACATCCCCCGTGCGTGGGGAGTGGGCCTAAGTCAGCAGGCGGACATCCCCCGAGTATATTTTACTGTAGAATTGGGCTTCTCAATTGAGCTCAATTATCTGGGATATTTTTTTTAAGAGGTCTTTTTTCTTTTTTAAAATATTTTATTGATTTTTTACAGAGAGGAAGGGAGAGGGATAGAGAGTCAGAAACATCGATGAGAGAGAAACATCGATCAGCTGCCTCCTGCACACCTCCCACTGGGGATGTGCCCACAACCAAGGTACATGCCCTTGACCGGAACCGAACCTGGGACCCTTCAGTCCTCAGGCCGACGCTCTATCCACTGAGCCAAACTGGTTAGGGCAGGCGTCCTCAAACTACGGCCCGCGGACCACATGCGGGTGTTTTTGCCGTTTTGTTTTTTTACTTCAAAATAAGATATGTGCAGTGTGCATAAGAATTTGTTCATAGTTTTTTTTAAACTATAGTCCGGCCCTCCAATGGTCTGAGGGACAGTGAACTGGCCCCCTGTTTAAAAAGCTTGAGGACCTCTGGTTTAGGGCAATTATCTGGGATCTTGTTGAAATGCATCTTCTAATTTGGGAAGTCTTTGGTGTAGATGGAGATGCTATATTTTTAACAAGCTCCCAGGTGAGGTTGCTGGTGAATGGACTACATTTTGAGTGTCAAAATTTTAGCTTTAGCTGGTTTGGCTCAGTGGATAGAGTGTTGGCCTGCGGACCAAAGGGTCCTGGGTTTGATTCCGGTCAAGGGCATGCACCTTGGTTGCAGGCTCCTCCTCGGGCCCGAAGCCTGGTCACAGGGCTCAGGGCTCGTGCAGGAGGTAACCAATCCATGTGTTTCTCTCACATCAATGTTTCTGTCTTTCCCTCTCTTTCCACTCTCCCTAAAAATCAATGGAAAAAATATTCTCAGGTGAGGATTAAAAAAAAAAAGTTTTTAGCAAGCTAACAAACAAAAAATAACTAGAAAGACACAAATCAGCTGTGAATCTGTCTGCTAAAATGGTACATTCTGCTTCCCATTCATACCTCCATGCTGAAATAGTTCAGGTCTCCTGGGTTCCTCCCCAACAGCACCCAGAGAATCTAGAAAAGGAACAGATCCAGGTGAAGCTGTGAGAGGCCCTGGGGTGGCGGGAGGCTGTTTGGAATGGTCGGTAGAGGTGGGAGAGGGTGGGCACTGTTGTCTTGCTGCTGCTTGAGACAGCAGATGCTTTGCCTCCCCAACAGGTGAGTCAGATGCAAGGATCCTCAAGTTCAAGAGGGAAACCTACCTATGCAGGGCAAGAGCCTGAGTGGGTGAAAAACTGTTTAAACCGGTAGGACAGACTGCACCCAAGGATTAAGCTCTCCACCCTTTCCTCCAAGGCCTCCTTCTAAAACTCTCCTATCCACCTGGAGCAATAAGGGAAAGTCCTGATCTGGATTCAGGGGTGAGAAACTATAATCCTCTGCACCTAGAACTTTCCACCCTAGGGTGTATATACCCTCTCTTACCTCCTCACCACCACCACCACCACCAAAAAATGAACACTTCACTTCAAGTGAAAAATATGATTTTCATTTCCAGAGCTTTTGTATCATCCCAAAGAGAAACTCTGTTATCTACCTTTTTTTAATGTGTTAATTGGAACCCTTTTTATAAAAAGACAGTTTGCCACATCTATTATTTGGAAAGGCAGGATAAATGCTTGATAGGGATGAGGCACGGGGGCAGCTTTGGACTGCTCAAACCTGTTCCATTTCTAGACTTGAGAAGTGATTACAAGGGTGTTTGCAGAGTGGTGAGACTACAGGAAGCAGGGGGAGGAGGAGAGACAGGAGAGCCAAGTAAAAGAAAAGAAATTTTCTGCTACCACAAAAAAGCACACATTATATAAACTTTATGCATTTCCTTAAAAAAATTGTGATTCTATATTCATAGAAATAAATAAATTAAAAGGGAAAGTGCCCATTTTTGTAAGTGGATTTAGACATAGGTCAGTTTAGACACAGGTATATTTAAAGGCAGGGGAATGTATTTAAAGGCAGGGGAATGGGGGTGGGTGGGTGGGTGGGATGAGATCAACCAAAGAACTTGTATGCATGTATGCATAACCCATGGACACAGACAATAGGGTGGTGAAGGCCTGGGGTGGGGGTGGGGGCGAGGGCAAGGGCAAGCTAGAAGAGGTCAATGCGGGGTGGGGGGGACGGGGGCATATGTAATATCTTCAACAATAAAGACTTTAAAAGATAAATAAATAACTGAAGACAGGTGAATGTGTAAAATAACTTCTCAGAGACCCTTCTGGAGCAAAAAGGGAGCTTCTGGAGTGCTGGTGATGATCTGTGCAGAGATCTGGGTGCTGGAAGCATGAGTGTGTTCAGTTTGTGAAAAATTAATGGGCTGAATACTTACAATGTGTGTATTTTCAGTGTGTATATTATACTTCAACAAAACCTTTTCTAAAAAATTGAAAGTCCCCTTCTGCTCTTCAGATTCGACTTTAGGGAAATAACCCTTATTTAGGCTGCTAGAATGATAAGAATTTGTACTGACATGTAGAACTGGAATTAGAGTCCTTTCCTCTCGTTAATTATCCATGAAATGACATGAGACCTGACTCATCAGCCTGCTTGTTCTTGACTGGAGGAGGGAGACTGGTGACTACATCTCCAATGTGATGGGCCTGGCAGTGGCTCAGCAATACCCACATCTTGGCCCACCTCACAGGACCCAAGAATAGCCATAGCTGCTGACTGTTGAGTGTGCTTCCAATGAATGGATCTAAGATGGGAGTTGTATGGATTTAAGGTGGCCCACTCCGACAAGAAATGGAGAGAGGAAGAAGAGGGGAGACTGAAAAGAATCTAAATAAAAGGATATCAACCTCATGTCTGTTGAAATAATAATCCTTGAGCTACAGACTCCAATATTCCTACAAAACACAAATCACACTATTTTTTATTTCATTTATGTAATGGAAATGAAAAGGAACACTTAAATGAATTTCCCCTTAAACTCTCTGATCTTATTAACGCTGAGATTAGGCCTACATTGAAGGAGGCTATTTTTTACATATATAAAGATATATTTTTATTGATTTCAGAGACGAAGGGAGAGGGAGATAGAAACATCAATTATGAGAATCATTGATCGGTTGCCTCCTGCACGCCACCTAGTGGGGATCGAGCCCGAATGTGCCCTGATGGGGATCGAACCTTGACCTCCTGGTTCATAGGTGGATGTTCAACCACTGAGCCAAACCAGCCGAGCTTTAATATGTTTATATTTATTTTTATTTTTTTTAGCGAGAGAGGAGAGGGAAATAGAAACATCAATTGGTCGCTTTCTGCACATTCCCTACTGGGGATCAAGCCCACAACCCTGGCATGTGCCCTAACCTGGAATTGAATGGGCAACCTTTTGGTCCATGGGATGATGCTGAACCAACTGAGCCACACTTGCCAGGGTTGAAGGAGGCTATTAGAAATGTCATATTGAAACCAAAGTGTTGTGTTTGGGTCCAAGTTTGTTGTCTCACAAAATGGAAGAATGAAGTCACCTACAAAAACAGTTAACAGAAGCAAAGTTTATTGAGAGATAGACTCCCTGTAGCAAGTTGCAGCCAGAAGAGGGCCAAAAGCGGTTACCGGTGAATAATCTTTGTCTCAGGTTCTAAAGTCCCATGCCCCTTAAGCCAGTCATGGAAAAGATGCAGCTGGGGTTCCAGAAAAACAAAAAGCTGGCCAGTGTCCAGAGCTTTCGTTCCACGTTGAAGCTGGGTGTAGTTCAGCATCCAAGCTAATTAAAGTCTATTAGTCCATGTGTGGAGTCCCACATGGCTTATGGCCCTGTGGGTGCAGGGGCGCACATCCCCTGCCACAGGAGAGTAAGGAACCCAGTATGCCAGAGAGAAGAGTAGAGTGTGCTTCTTGGGTAGATACATGCTTGTTACCTTCTGGTTGGTTCTTTCAAAGAATTCTGCCTTAACAACATCCTTGGGATTGGTTATATGCTTCACTGCCTTGTGATTGGTTATCTGTAAGTTGCCTGTCATAGCAACACCCATACATTTTTAAAGGTCATGGCTCGGTCCTTCTTTCCCCGCCTAGCTGGGTTCAGTTCCAGGCCATTTTATCTGTCTCTGGGGTGCAGTCAGCAAGCTGCATTCTGTCCACATTTATAAGATCCTGTTATTCTTGGACTTCCCAGTCCTACTTTCCCTTCCATTGGTCTTATTCCTGACTACCTAGCTTCCTTCTGCCTCCTCAATATGAAACCCATCACTAAATTTATTGTAGATGTATTCACTGGTGAGGGCCAATGGGAGAATATGCCTTATTTGCCTTATTATCACACACTAAAAAAGTCCTAGAAAAAAATGATTTTTCTTTTACACAAAAATGGTGAATCTTACAACCAATTATATTAGCTTCTGACCAAATCTGGAGCCCACCTCTATGGACTGTGCAGGACTTTATGACACCCAGTTTGATACCTTCCTAATCCCTGACTTCATCTTACTGTCTTATTCTCATTTTCAGATTGTACCAGTTGCCTCATTCATTTTTTAAATGTATTTATATTGATTTCAGAGAGGAAGGGAGAGGGAGATAGAAACATCAATGATGAGAATCATTGATCAACTGCCTCCTGCACGCCCCCTACTGGGTATGAGCCCACAATCCAGGCATGTGCCCTTGACCGGAATTGAACCCGAGACCCTTCAGTCCGCAGGTTGACGCTCTATCCACTGAGCCAAACCGGCTAGGGCGCCTCATTAATTTTTGAAGGTGTTATGTGCTACACAGAACTCTATAAGCTGCTACCAATAGTTTTTCAAGCAAGGCAAAGAAATTGATATACTCTCCAAATTATATTATCTCTAATTTCCACACCAGTGTGCTCTTCATGTAAGAGTGGCAAGTAGAAGATAAGCTATCTTCCTCCTACAGCATGTCAGCAGGCATTCACTCATCTCTTTTTCATTACCCCCTAATAAGTACTTGCTGTCATTTTTAGCAAAAGAGGTTCTGAGTGCCCTAACCGGTTTGGCTTAGTGGATAGAGCGTCGGCCTGTGGACTGAAAGGTCCCGGGTTCGATTCTGGTCAAGGGCATGTACCTGGGTTGCAGGCACATCCCCAGTAGAAGGTGTGCAGGAGGCAGCTGATTCATGTTTCTCTCTCATCGATGTTTCTAACTTCCTATCCCTCTCCCTTCCTCTCTGTAAAAAAATCAATAAAATATATTTTTTTTTAAAAAAGAGGTTATGGGTCAGTTTTTTAGATTAAAAAAAAATAATAAAAGCGTGCTAGCGAGCGCACACTCATACACACACACCCTTATACACACCCGATGCTTACTAAGTGATGAGAAAACCCATTACCTCCCAGCCACATAATTTATAAATAGATCTCCCTTAGCTCTTTTCAAACATATATTCTTTTTGCGTTTTTCATATATTCTTTGGTGCATTTTCCTTACAAATTGTCTACATATAATATAAATACTTCCCCCATACTTTGTTTGTATTATCATGTTAAGTATCTACAAGAAAAAGGACATTTTAGAAATTAAATATAAAATGATATGCAAAGACATTATTGTGATACATTACAATCCACGCATTGTAATTAGCAAAGTTCCCCGACTGTGCTTTTCCTTAGCCCCGCTGCCTCCCAGAGTTACCCACTGTTATCTGTTTGACGCACATCCTTCTAGACAATGCTTTTACAAATATATACATGTGTCTATAGCAATATACTGGTTTCATAATGTGTGTCTGTGTTAAATGAATGGTGTGATGTACCTGTTAGGCTGTTTTAGAACTTGCTTTTTTCACTTAACAGTATGTCTTAGAGTGCTTTTCCTGCTCCAAGGGAAGAGCTCTTTTCTGTGTGAACTTATACAGACAGCCTCCTCTAGCCACTAGTTTCTGGTCTTGCATATTTTTTTAAAATACTTTTAAAAATATATTTTTATTGGTTTCAGAGAGGAAGGGAGAGGGAGAGAGAGAAACATCAATGAAGAGAGAATCATTGATCGGCTGCCTCCTACATGCCCCACATTGGGGATCAAGCCTGCAACTGGGGCATGTGCCCTTGACTGGAATCGAAACTGAGACCCTTCAGTCCACAGGCCTGATGCTCTATCCACTGAGCCAAACCTGTTAGGGCGATGTTTCTTTCTTTTCAAATTTAACCCATTGGAATTAATAATTAGTCAAAGTGTGCATACATTTTTGGGGACACTCTGTATATTTATGTCATACATATGATATATAAAGATTTCCAGGATATATTTATTTTTATAATTATATTTATTTTACATTATGTATTTATATTTCAGGTTATAAACTTTAAATAGATGTTGTATGTTTTATATTATTATTATTTTTACTAGAGGCCCGGTGCACGAAATTCGTGCACGGCGGGGGGTTGTCCCTCAGCCCAGCCTGTACCCTCTCCAATCTGGGACCCCTCAAGGGATGTCCGACTACCCTAAACGGGCAGTCGGACATCCCTCTCACATTCCAGGACTGCTGGCTCCCAACTGCTTGCTTGCCTGCCTTCCTGATTGCCCCTAACCGCTTCTGCCTGCCAGCCTGATCACCCCCTAACCACTCTGCTGCCAGCCTGTTTGCCCCCAACTTCCCTCCTCTGCTGGCCTGGTCACCCCTAACTGCCCTCTCCTGCAGGGTTGATCACCTCCAACTGCCCTCCCTTGCAGGCCTGGTCCCTCTCAACTGCCCTCCCTTGCAGGCCGGGTGCCTCCCAACTGCCCTCTCCTGCTGGCCATCTTGTGATGGCCATCTTGTGTCCACATGGGGGCAGGATCTTTGACCACATGGGGGCAGCTATATTGTGTGTTGCAGTGATGATCAATCTGCATAGTACTCTTTTATTAGATACGATAGAGGCCTGGTACAGGGGTGGGGGCCAGCTGGTTTGCCCTGAAGGGTGTCCCTGATCAGGGTGGGGTTCCCTTGGGGCGTGGGGCGGCCTGAGCGAGGGGCCTGTGGTGGTTTGCAGGCCGGTCATGCACCCTGGCAACGCAAGAGGAGGCCCTGGTATCTGGAATTTATTTTCCTTCTACAATTGAAACTTTGTAGTCTGGAGCAGAGCCAAGCCTGGGGCTCCCTCCGAGGCCCGCAGCCATTCTGTTGGGGTTATAATTGAAACTTTGTTGCCTTAAGCGGGTGGGCCCGGCCAGGGTGTGCAGAAAGCTTTGCTTCCCCTGTTGCCGGCGACAACCCTGGCCTGCTCTCTCAAGCTCCATTCTGTCTCCATTTGTTTGAATTTGTTTACCTTCTATAATTGAAACTTTGTAGCTTGAGTGGAGGCTTAGGCCTGCAACGGCTGGCAGAAAGCTTGGCTTCCTCTGTTACCTAGGAAACCTTGCTCTCTGTGGCTGTAGCCATCTTGGTTTGGGTTAATTTGCATACTCGCTCTGATTGGATGGTGGGTGTGGCTTGTGGGTGTGTCGGAGGTATGGTCAATTTGCATATTTGTCTATTATTAAATAGGATACTAGAGGCCCAGTGCACGATTAAATCATGTGGGTTCCCTAGGCCTAGCTGCAATCAGGGCCATGTCCGCTGCCCAGCATCACTCCTCCACCTCCGTGGCCCCGGCCCCGTGAACCTCCACGCTAAAAGCCCCCGCCCCGCGAGGCTCCTTGGCCTCTGCTGCCCACGCTCTGCTCCGTGACGCTCTTCTGCCTCAGCCCCCGCCCTTCGAGGGTCCTCAGCATCCATAGCCCCGCCCTGCCACACAGTGAGGTCCTTCGGTCGTTTGGGCCCACAGCTCCCACTCCCTCAGCTCCCGCTCCCTCAGCTCCCTGGGCTGGCGTTGGTCAAGCCTTTGGTCGTTGTGGATGTTACGGACCCTGGCTCTTTATATATATGTAGATCATATACATTCTTGTATACATTTCTGTAACTTTAATTCTTGGACTTTTGAACAAATTCCTACAAATATCATATTTCAAAAAGAATTAAAACTTTTCTCTAAAAGCCATTATAAATTATGCCCTATGAGAATTAAAAATAATTACATCCTTACCCTAGCCAGTTTGGCTTAGTGGATAGAGCGTCAGTCTGCGGACTAAGGTCCCAGGTCTGATTCCCAGTCAAGGGCACATGACAGGGTTGCGAGCTCAATCTCCAGTAGGGGGTGTGCAGGCAGCCGATCAATGATTCTCTCTCATCATTAATGTTTCTATCTCTCTCTCCCTCTCCCTTCCTCTCTGAAATCAATAAAAATATATTTAAAAAGAAAATTACTTCCTGCCCTGGTTGGCATTGCTCAGTGGTTAGAGCATCAGCCTGCACACCAAAGGGTCGCAGGTTCGATTCCTGGTCAAGGGCATGTACTTGGGTTGAGTTTCAATCCCTGGCCCAGTTGGGGCTTGTGCAGGAGGCAACCAATAGATGTGTCTCTCTCACATCAATGTTTCTCTCCCTCCCTCCCTCCCTCCCTCCACACCTCCCTTCTACCCTCTTTAAGCAGATCAATGGGAAAAAAATCCTCTGGTGAGGATTAACAAAAAGAAAACAAAGTTACTTCCTTTTCCATAGTTAACATTCCAGTGACCCCCGGCCAAAGCAACTTTGAAAAAATAACTGTTGCGCCCTGGCCAGGTAGCTCAGTTGGTTAGAGCAGTGGTCGGCAAACTGCGGCTCACGAGCCACATTCGGCTCTTTGGACCCCTTGAGTTTTTAGCAAAGGTCAGCTTAGGAGTACCCTAATTAAGTTAATAACAATGTACCTACCTATACAGTTTAAGTTTAAAAAATTTGGCTCTCAAAAGAAATTTCAATCATTGTACTGTTAATACTTGGCTCTGTTGACTAATGAGTTTGCCGACCACTGGGTTAGAGCATAGTCCCAATATGCCAAGGTTGTGGTTTGGTCCCTGATCAGAGCTCATACATGAATCAACCACTGAATGCATGAACAAGTGGAATGAAAAAAAGATGTTTCTCTCTCTCTCCCTCTCTCTAAAATCAATAAATAAAAAAAATTTTTTTAATAAAATTTTTTCCTAACTCCTTTCTCTACATTTACCCCAATCACAATTTCCATTGTTAATAATGTAAGGACAGGGGGGGAAAAGGCTTTTCTTTTTCTTTGCTTGTAGCCTTCCACAGTTTATGAGAAGCACCTGGTAATTAACCCCCAAGATTGTTAGCTCCTCTGATTTAAACAGCCCCTCTGCTCAAAATGCAAGACAAGCTAAGCTACTCTCAAGGCTACATTTTGCATACCCCTCCTCACTGCTGTTTTTACAACTCAGGGATAATTCCCACCAAGGAGTCTCTAGTCAATGGAAAAGTTCCCTTTCCCTTCAAACAAGCCTCTTTTGAACTCTTCTTAACTTTTGCTGTAAGCATGTTTTACAGGCTTGGGAAAAATACTGATAAGACAGCTCCCTAGGACATCCGCAGGTCTGTATCCTGAAAACGCAAACACTATATTTTCAAGACAACCCCCTGGTGTCTGCTCAATTTCAGCCCCAAATCCTCCTCCCTTCCTTGTCGCTTAGCAACAACCAGGCCTTAAAAGGCCCCTATTTGTTTCTTGCCCTGTATTGATTAGCAATACTTGGCCCTCTCCCTTTGTGGAAAGTAAAATAAACCCCCTCTCTCTGCATCTAACTCTTCTCTCAGCCAAACCCTAACAAATAATGCACTATAAAACTTCTGAAAAAACTGTACACATATGCAAACATATGTATATTCTTTTCCTAAAAGGGATATTGACACTATTTATACTATTCTGTACCTTGCTTTGTTCTTGTAATGAAATTTAAATTTCTTTCAAAATTTTGATATTCTAAAATTGAACTGGGTTCCTAATATGAGCTGAATTCCATGACTGTTTTGGGGAGTGGTGGGTAGACAGACAGGATGTATCAGGAAAGCAGAGCTCATGGAGTAAGCCCCCCCAACAAGCTAATAATCTGGAATTTTAAAAATATATGAAAATTACTCTAATATTCATTCATTCATCTATATGATGAATGAAAAAAAGTATTTACACATCGATTACAGAACACAGGGGTGTTCTGCTTGAGGTGTTCTAGTCAAGAACCAGACATGACAGTTGTTAGGTTTTACCTACTTGCAGCAAGTAAAGGAGACGGATTCACATCCAAAGCTCTGTCTCTGGGAAGGAAGGCTTAGCCCTTGCTTATATATACTATTTGATTCATTACACATTGATTTCTTCTTTGAAGTTGGCTACACTTATCCGGTTGGGTTCTTCTCAAGCTCCTCCTGTTTACAGCTGCTTCTGCAAAATACTGTGCTACATTTTAACATTTAGCAAGAACAGCATTTAAAACCTTTGTCCTAACAATTTCATCCATTCATTCAACAACTGAGGCCCCGGGAATGGAACCATGACCTCCTGGTTCATAGGTCAGAAGCTCAACCACTGATCCACAGAGGCTGGGCAAGACGCATCCTTTTGTAATTGCTCAGTGGGGGTTCTAGGAGAGCTCCCCAGAAGGAAAACACACAGCTAGAATGCACCCTTCGGTCTTTTCCCTGTTGTGGCTGCCTGCTGCCTGCACGGTAGATGTGATGGCTGGAATCCCAGCATTTGTTGTAGACCATATGGATGCTAGAAAAGAAAGGAAGATCCCTGATTCCTATCCCATGAAGCCACCATGGCTTCATAGCTTCAGTCTGGACTACATACCCTTGAATTTCCTTACTAAGAGAAAATAAACCCTAATGTGGCTCAGCCATTGCAGTCAATCCCTGACTGACAAAATGGCAAGTCCAACTAAAGTTCTTTTCTCATGTAAGGATTTGTGTGGAAGAGGCCAGAAGACACTGTCTTTGGAATTTCTTTAATTGCAAGAAATACCAAGTCATATGCAGCTGCAAAATTTAGGGCAATCTTAGAATTTTCTAGAAATCATTGCTTTGTAAGGAATGTTATAAAAATTTTGTAAGTAAAAGCTAATCAGCTTAGATAAAGCCAAATCCTTGCAATTTTGTCAGGGGCTTACAATTAGTGACTAATATCCCCCTAACTGTATTACTGGTGTTCTAAGGAGGCCCTGGCACACCTGCTCAGGGCCAGGTCCCCTTTCCGGCAACAATCGCTCTGTCCTGTGCCCTACTCTTTCACAGAGTTGCTCTCTCTTTGTAAAATGCTTTATTAATTGGATTTAGGAAAAATTCTTAGTTATAATGGCCTGATTCTTTGATTTACTAGAATGAAGTTTTCTGAGTGAGACTAGATTTAACATGTTCAGTCAGGACCTCTGTGCTTTGACTCTAACTTCAGTACTTTTCAATGTGCCGGTTTTTTGTAAAACATGAAACAATATATATTTTTTAATTTCTTTATTGATTAAGGTATCAAACAATATTTTTAATTGAACAGAAAACCGAGAGAAGAGCATGACAACATTTGGAGTGGAACAGCTCTCAGGTTTCGTACAGGCTCAAGCCCACTGAGTAGGGAGGTTCAGGTTGGGTTTTCTCAGTAGCCAGTGTTGGGTCTGAAGTCCAAGGAACACTTGGCTGGTGGGAAGCTCCCTATTTTTGTGTTTAACCCTCTAGACCTGGGATATAATTCCAACTTCATCTCAAGAGACAACGTACTCTTTTTTTTTTTTTTTCAGATAAAGGACATAACTCAAGACCAATGTAGCTGCCTGCCTTAGGAGCCCGCCAGCTTTCAAATACGAGACCAAACTGAGGTGGGAACGCTGTGCAAACTCCCTGACCCCTTCCTTCCTCGTCCCCAAGACCGTGAGCCCCGCTCCTCCCCCCGGGTTATTCCCGGGGCTCGCACCACCTGCACTCAGGGCCCCACAAGGCGCCCGGCCACTCCAGCGGCGGCGGCCCCGGGGGCGAATGCTCCCAAGTTCCCCGAGGCCCGCGGAGGTCCGAGAGGCCGGTCCAAAGCCCACCCCTGCCCTCCCTCATCCTCCGGTCTCCCAGGCCTCCAGGGCCCGACCCTCCGACCACGCAAAGCCCCCCGACTACCGAGCGTGACAAGTAGGTACCTGGAAACCTGACAAAAGTGCGGGGAGCTGGCGCTGGGCGCCGCGTGGGGCGGAGCTTGAGTCGTCATCTGAGCCCCACCCAGGGGCGGCCCCAGTTCCCCCGCTTTCCTCCGGTCCCCCTCCCGCCCTCCCGCCTCCCGAGGCGCTCCCCACCCCTCCCTTCACCACTTCCTCCCCGGATCCCCGGGACGCGCCGCACTGCGTCCCCAGGCCAAGTCCCCGGATGCTGGCCGCCCGCCTCCCTACCTCGGCCCCGCCGTGGCCCCGCCCCCACGCGGCTCTGCGTGCCACGTCACCGCTTCCGGCGCTTCCGGGGGCGCAGCGGGCGATGACGTAGGGGGACTTGCCCTCTATATGAGGTTGGGGAGCGGCTGAGTCGGCCTTTTCCGCCCGCTCCCCCCTCCCCCCGAGCGCCGCTCCGGCTGCACCACGCTCGCGCCGAGCTCCGTGCTCCTGCTAAGGCAGCGCCGCCGTCTCCTTCCAGCCGCCATCATGATCATCTACCGGGACCTCATCAGCCGTGAGTCGTGCTTGCTTCCCCCCACTGCCGCGCAGGGGGCGGGGGCGCGGGTGGGGGCGGGGAAGGCGGGAGCCGCCGCCGTCTTGGGCCTAGTGGCTGCCGGCGGCCTCCCCAGGGGCGGGGAGGGTCGGGGCCTGGGGCGCGCGCCGGGTCTGGAGCGCCCGGGGAGGGTGCGGACCGCGTGCGGCCCGCCAGCGCGGGAAATGGCGCCGGGCCTCCGGGCGCATCGTGACGGCGGGTTTGTGTGTCCGAGCAGACGATGAGATGTTCTCCGACATCTACAAGATCCGGGAGATCGCAGACGGGCTGTGCCTGGAGGTAGAGGGGAAGGTGAGTCGTCGGGCCGCGGCAGCAGGGAGGCGAGGCTGGGCGAGCTCGGGTTTCCGCCGCTCCCCCGCCCGAGATTGTGCAATTCTCTCCTCTGCCTCCTGGCGGAGGAGACTCTTTCCGGGCTCGGGTTTTTCTAGAAAAGCGGAGGCGGAGCTGAGCCTGGAAATAGAAAGAGGTACGCCGCCTGGGCGCCCCTCCTCCCCACGGCCTGCCCGGGGCAGGTTGTCTGCGGTTTGGGATCACCAAGCCCTGTAGTGCTTGCTCTTTGCTAGGTCATCAACTTGGGAACCCACGAAAACTTTCACTTGGTTGTAATAACCCCATTTTCATTCCATCCAACAAAGTTCTTGAGTTGAGGTGTTTCAGGAATGGAGGGGTCATAAATTTCCCCCCAAAATGTTTTCGTTGTTTTCAGCAAGAACCAAGGACATCTGGTGAGAGGGTGATGGATACATGAACTGCTGGTATATAAAACTTTTTGGAGGCATTTACGATCAAGAATGTCTTTTGCAACCAAACTATTGTTTCTTGTGCAGATGGTCAGTAGGACAGAGGGTAACATTGATGACTCGCTTATTGGTGGAAATGCCTCCGCTGAAGGCCCTGAGGGCGAAGGTACCGAAAGCACAGTAGTCACTGGTGTTGACATTGTCATGAACCATCACTTGCAGGAAACCAGCTTCACAAAAGAAGCCTACAAGAAGTACATCAAAGATTACATGAAATCGTAAGTGGTATTGGCACACCCAGCTGGTGTCTGGAATCTTACAAGACTTAGGGGTTGGGAAACACTTCTTAAAATATATTTTCATTGATTTCAGAGAGAAAGAGAAACATTAACGATGAGAGAGAATCATTGATTGGCTGTCTTCACAGCCTCTACTGGGGATGGAGCAGGCAACCTGGGCATTAAACCGCAGGTCCTTAGGTCGATGCTGTGGTTTCGAGAGAGCCACACCGGCAGGGCATGGACTGGCCAACTTTGAGATTCTTCAGCAGCAGGCATACTTAAAGGTGTGGGTGGTGTTACTTTTTTGTTGTTAATCCTCAGAGAGGGAGGAAGGAAGAAGAGAGAAACTGGTTGGCCAGAGGCATTGATGGCTCCCAAATTCGCCCCTATAGGTAAACTAACTGAGCATACTAAAGCAAGTGGTATGGTTTTAGCTTTTTAGAACAGTACTGTTTTGACATGTCCAGTGAACTAGTTACTTTGCTGTTCAGTGTTTTTTTGTTTTTCTTTATTTTGCTCAGAAGTCAGTACTTTAACCTATTAATGAAATATTGTTTTAGAATCAAAGGGAAGCTTGAAGAACAGAGACCAGAAAGAGTAAAGCCTTTTATGACAGGGGCTGCAGAACAAATCAAGCACATCCTTGCCAATTTCAAAAACTACCAGGTAAATAGATGCCTTAAATATTTGGATCAAAGGATTACAGTTTTAACTGTAAGGGCATAAAACTAGTTATTTGATGCAAGTCTTTGTAGTTAACTTGTGGGCTTTTGAGCAGTTTGAGTATTCATAGATTCAATTCCAATAGTATAGGCTGTAGAAAGAAGCTTTCCCTGTTCCCCAAGTGTGTTTCCAGATCTTGTCTTCTGATTTCAGAATCTCATTCCTACCCAGATGACATTTATTATTTTTTCTTTCATAAATTGCTTATTAACCTCCTACGTGACCTTTCAATTTTCCCTTTAAAATTTAGTGTGTTCCATTGCAACTGGAGCTTTGTCCATATTGGAGAACTTCAGTGGCTTCTCTTCTAAGACTTAACAATCTGGTTGTTGGATTTTTCTGTCTTGGACACACACACACTGACCATAAGATTCTTTCCCCACGTGATGTGCTTTCTCATTGGCAGCATTATGGTCCTGTGCTTGACTTTGTAAACGGGCTTATAGGGTTTGAGATTTGTATGTCCATACATACAAAGTAACGTGCGAGAGTGAGTTACCAGGAACCCTAAAGTATTCCTGTATTTCTCTGTGTTAGTGCTTTAGTCAGGTGATCAATGTTTGATTAGTGAGCATTTTCTTCATAGGCATCAGAACCTTGGCTGCTGAACTTCTTTTGATCAAATCATGGTGGTCTAATTCTAGATGTTTGTTTTTTGCTTCCTAAGTTCTTTATTGGTGAAAACATGAATCCAGATGGCATGGTTGCTCTGCTGGACTACCGTGAGGATGGTGTGACCCCATATATGATTTTCTTTAAGGATGGTTTAGAAATGGAAAAATGTGTAAGTATACAGTGAGTCAAAATCATGTAAACATGGAGACATTTTAGGTGTGATTCTTATTTCATGCCACTGTTATTTTGTTCAGTCCGCACCCAAGGATATTTTTCCATTGATTTTTAGAGTGGAAGGGAGTGGGAAAGTCAGAAAACATCTGAGTGAGGGGAGACACATCGATTGGTTGCCTCCTACAGATGCACCTAAATCAAACCCGGGACCCTTCCGGGGGCCGATGCTCTAGCCACGGAGCCAAACCGGGTAGGGCTATAGCAGTCCTTTTAAAATGTGGGAACATGTCTTGTTTCTCTTCAGGGACCTAAAGAGGGCTTCATATAAAAGAATTTTATGGTGTGGAATCTTTGTCATCTAAAGAAAACAATATATCAAAATTCTTTTAATTGGAGTTTGCTGATAATTGACAGTTAATCATTGAAAGTATTGATGTTACTAGCTTTCAGTGAATTCTGATATGCAAATTGCTTTAGTAAAATTAAAAGAATGCTATGCAAGGAGCTTCTGGAAGCAATACAGAAGTGAAGGCATTTGTTATGATTATCTTCACTTTGAGATAAATTAGGAACAAGTTGAAGTTAAAGCTACACTAAACAAGTTTAGAGGTAACAAGACAGCATCTTAGAGCAGACTGGCCACAGGAATTATTCAGAGTATCTGAGGTTTTTGTAGGTAAGAGTGTGTGAGTGGGACTTTATTAAAAATGTGTATTTTCTGAAAACTATGCTACTTCTGCGTTGCTATGGATGGTTCTGCATCCACTGATAGACCTTGAACAACCTATTGTTCTTTTGGTTTGCACTGGGATGCGAAAGAAAAATATCCCTGCGCTTTCTGTCTGTCTTTGTGGCGGCCCAGATTGAATAAGGGACTACATTTGCAGCCTAGAAATGTTCAGTGCTTTCATATTGGAAAAAGGTGCTAATGTAATTTTTCTTGTTTTCACAGTAACAAATTGGGCAGTTTGGCTCCATCACCTGTCATCGTAACTGGCTGCTGCTTTTCATCCACACACCAAGACTAGGACAAATGGGACTGACGTTATCTTGAGCTCTTCGTTTATTTTGACCTTGATTCATTTGGAGCGGAGGCATTGTTTTTAAGAAAGAAACATGTCATGTAGGTTGTCTAAAAATAAAATGCATTTAAACTCATTTGAGAGAATGCTTCTTAGTTTAATACATTTTAAAATCTATCCTGTGTAGTGTTCCTGGAGAAGCTAGAGCCTGGTTGTAGACCACTGCTATAAAGCATATAGACTGTCTTCAGATAACTTCTACAGTGGAAACTGCTTCTGAGACTGGAGGAAAAAAACCAAGAATCAAAAGTCTTAATTGTGAGTTAAAGTAAAGGGAAAGACCATGCTCACAGCAGAGCCAACATTTGAAGTGGATTCCTTAGACATTTCATCACCTACAAACAGAAGTAGTTAACTGGAAGAGATTACCTAAAGAATAAAGAGACTAATACAGCCGGAAGCAAAGGATTGTCTGGGCTTATTTATCGTGTCAAGTTAGAACCAAGTTCTATAGAAATCTAGGTCTCCTGGAATTGTGCTGCAAGATTTCATGAAATGGGGTGGCAAATTTTGTGTGACTTGAAGGTGGCTATGTTTGTAAATGGGAAAAGTCAGTGTAGCTTATAGGATACTAGAGGCCCATGCACCTCCTGGAGACGGGTCATTCTGGCCACTGGCTTTTTATAATATAGATGAGGTCTAATTTGGTGTTCAGCTTTATCAGGACATTGCCATGATCACTTGTTTATAGATTGGCTCTGGGAGTGACGGACCTATGTGGCTTAAAATAAACGTGTGAACATCTGCAGGAAAAGTTTGCTGGCCCCTACTTTTAAAGGTGGGGTTGTAGATGGAATGTGGGTTGGCTAATGAGCAGAGGAAAAAGGAACTTGACCAGGCTGTGGGTTTGGGATGAAAATGTATCTGATCTGGAGCAGTTAACTATGTTAAGGTTGCAGTGCAGATGGAAGAAGAAAGGTCCTTAGGCTTTCTGATGATGGCCCCCATGATTGAGTGGGGGAACACAGTGAAAAAGCATGCAGTTTTACAGTTCAGAAGTTACCTTGTCAACAATTGGAAAGTGTTTTATTCCAAAGTAAAATGCAAGTTCAAGAGAATCTGGAAAATTCCCCTACACCAGTGGTAGGCAAACCGCGGCCCGCAAGCCACATGCGGCTCTTTGGCCCCTTGAGTGTTCTAACACCACTTCTTCAAAATAGACTCGCCCAGGCCGAAAACCGACTTCTGCACATGGGCCACGAAGTTTCAATCGCACTGTACGTGTGCACCTGCACGTGGTATTTTGTGGAAGAGCCACACTCAAGGGGCCAAAGAGTTGCATGTGGCTCACGAGCCGCGGTTTGCCGACCACGGCCCTACACCTTTGCCTTAGGTTAAAACTAAACCTGAGCCAGTGTGTGTTTTTAAACCTGGCCCTATGACAGCCTAAAAGTCCAGTGGTTTGGCAATCAAATTTGCCCTAGTGGCTTCAAAGATGTGTGTGTGGATCACAATTTGAGATACGTTAATTGGATCCTCAAGGCCCACTGGTGATGAAGCAAACCAAGTACTGGCAACTGGTGGCACTGAATTTAAACATTTTGATTTCTGACATTAAAATGTAGCAAGTGCCAGACACTGGATGAGTATGCCACTCTGAAACACTAGTGGGGAGAGAAATTTCAGGTCTGCCCCCTAGTGGTCAAAGATGATGACAACTTGAGTAGTGGTAGAGGTCTGGTGTTAACACTTGAACTGAAACGAGTTAGCTAGCTATGGAAAAGCTGGAAGGACAAGAATAGCAATGCAAAGACTGGGTAGGAAGTGAAGAGTTCAGATAGTTAGCTAAGAAGGCTAATTTTGTATCTTCTAGTTACTCCCAGTCAGTTGTGTGCACTTGGTATACATTAGAAGGTATATATCATTTTGTCATTGATAGTGGTACAGGCATGTTGCTAGTGACCTTTGGGGATAGGCTGTTAAATGTATAGAGAAAGAACTGGTTTTTACAGTTGTCTAGGAAAGCCTTTGTAATATACTTGAGGGCAAGCATTCCAGGCAAATAGCAAATGCAGTCTGAAGTGGAGTATGTTTGACATGTTCTGGGGATAAGGTGGCCAGTATGTTGGACATAAGGGGGCAAAAGAAGTTATAGAGAAGTGAGTATACAGGGAAAGAAACCAGATGATGCAGGAAAGCCACAGACAGTGGCTTTGAGCAGAAGGGTGCTGACCTGAAAGACCATGTTATGGCTGCTGGGAGGTAGGTAAAAGAAAACAAGGGTATATCAAGATTATATATATAATTTATTTTTATTGATTTCAGAGGGGGGGAGAGAGAAACATCAATGATGAGAATCATTGATCAGCTGCCTCCTGCACACCCCACACTAGAGATTGAGCCCACAACCTGTGCATGTGCCCTGACCAAGAATTGAATCGTGACCTCCTGTTTCGTAGGTCAACGCTGAACCATTGAGCCATGTCAGCCAGGCAAGGTTTTTAGGTGAGGTGATAATAGTTTCCTCTGCAGTGGTAGTTGTGGAAGTCCTTGGAAATTAACCTTTTGCACTCGGATGTTGAGTGTGACTTGACACGGTTAGCATCGGTAGCAGGAATCGAGAAAAAAGCAAGCGAGTGCAAAGTTAAGGAGAACAGAATTTGCCCATGTGTTGAATGAGGAGGGAGAGCACCCGGAAGAAGAGAAAACATTTAGATGGGGAGGAAAATGGTGATGAGAAACTTAGAGTGTTTTTTAAAGAATATTGGTTTTTAGAGGAAGGGAAATACCAATGTGAGAGCGGGACATCCATCGGCCGCCTCTTGCCAGGGATTGAACCTACAACCCGGACATGTGTCCTGACCAGGAATAGAACCAACATCCTTTTGTTGCATGGGATGATGCCCAACCAACTGACCCACACTGGCCAGGGCAAGGTGCCTGATACTTTTTGTTGTTAATCCTTACCCGAAGATATTTTTCCCATTGGTTTTTAGAGAGAGTGGAAGGGAAGGAGAGAGGTGGTGGGGAGGGAGAGAGATGTGAGAAAGACACTTCAATTGGTTGCCTCCTGCGTGCATATTGACTGAGGCCAGGAATTGAACCTGTAACCCTTCCGTGCATGAACAGATGCTCTAACCACTGGGCGCCACCTGCCAGGGTAGATGCCAGATTCTTTATGCAAATGAATTGAGTAGGCAGATATATTTGTCATGGGAGGAGCGTGGAGAGGGCTAAGCTAGAGAACTTGAGATACTGAAGATTGCAATACATGACACTTGAAGCCAGGACACTGGGTGAGATTACCTAGAGAGTGAGGATATTGTCGGCCCTCCTACTTAAAAGATTGGTCAGCATGATGAACCAGCAAAGGTGATTAAGAAGGTACTGCCCCTGAGGTAGGAAAACCCAGGGAGAGGCCTTCTGGAAATCTAGTGGACAAAGTGTCTTAGGAAGGAAGAAGCAATCAACAAGGTTACCTGTTTGAACTGGTCAAGTAAGATGGCAAACTTTTAAAAAAGAGTTTAGTAGGAAAGAAAGCCTGATTAAAACAGGCTCAGGAGAACAGCAAATTCACAGGCAGCATAGTGCCCACGAACTGTCATAATGCAAGTACTTTTAAAAATATATATATTTTTATTGACTTCACAGAGGAAGGGAGAGGGATAGAAACATCAATGATGAGAGAGAATCAGTGATCAGCTGCCTCCTGCACGCCCCACATTGGGGATGGAGCCCACAACTCAGGCATGTGCCCTTGACCGGAATCGAACCTGGGACCCTTCAGTCCGCAGGCCGACGCTCTATCAATTGAGCCAAACCAGCCAGGGCATGCAAGTATTTTTTATTAATGTGCATCTGCTTCAGCAATAGGTGTGTGATGACTCATCTGAATCACATTTTTCTCAAGGTCTATTTATATCACCAGTAACTGTGTGAATTCCGTCATCTGACCCGCAGAGTTAACCATTGCTAATGATGACAATAATGGTAAAATTACAAGAAGCAGCAAAAGCCTCAACCAACTTGAAAAAACCCTGATAATAGCATCTTAAATCTGAGCATCTGTATGCATGTGCATGACCTTGGCTAGCAGAATACTCAGTAAAGTGGAATTCAAACCAGGAGAACTTGAATTCATAAAGACCACATCTTAGTGACAAAATTTACACTTAGTAGGTTACTGCTACACAATATTTAACTATTTGGTGAAAGTATGGCTAATGGCCCACGGGTGGGCTACAAACCTATTTCTGAAAAAAAGCTTCACCTTTGTAGCGATTAGCACATGTTTATAGAGCCTGCCCATAAGAACTGGGAGCCCAATTTGATGGTTTTGTATATATTTATGATTCTCTGGAGCTATCTATGGACCCTACTTTGAAATAACTGGATTAAAAAACATTTTTAAAAACTTTTTTATTTATTTTTGAGAGAGAGATTTGTTGTTCCACTTACTTATGCATTCATTGGTTGATTCTTGTATGTGCCCTGACTGGGAATTGAACCCGTAACCTTAGCATATTGGGACAACAGTCTAACCAATTGAGCTACCTGGCCAGGGTGAAAAACAGTTTTGATGCTACATAAAAATGTGGGCTACTTACTTGGATATTTAGTTATTTTAGTTACATAAGATTCCATTATTCCAAAGGAAAAGTCCTTGACTAAAGTGTTTAACATACATAACTAAAGAAAGATGCTATATATCTGTTAGTTGCTATGACAGCCATTCCAACAAATAAAATATTTAAACTTGGGGCTTACCGATAAAAAACTAATGCTGACAGTTTATATTCACCCCACTGAAGGTTCTCATACACTGGGCCATGAGAACCTCAAGTGGCTGTCCATTTAATTCAGGGAGAAAATGTCAATTGTGAGCCTAGAGGAAGATTATTTACAAAGTAATTACTTGTTCAGTGTTTCCCTCAATGACTTATACCCCACCCCATACACCTGACATCTCCCTGTGTGTGCTAGTGCTCTTTTCTGAGCTTTGAGGTAGAACACTGAGACAGAGAATGCCATATAAAGGGTTTTGCATGTATGAGTCAATTTACAAGTGGAGAGATGAGAATTCCAACATCAGGTGTCCTCTCACTCCAGTGTCCTCTGACTGGAAGTGGCCAGACACAAACCACAATAGCTAGTTAAGAGTACAGCATTTTTTTGCCCAGCCGGTGTGGCTCAGTGGTTGAGTGTCGACCTATGAAGTCATGGTTCCATTCCCGGTCAGGGCACATGCCCGGGTTGTGGGCTTAATCCCCAGTAGGGAGTGTGCAGGAGGCAGCCAATCAATGATTCTCTCATTGATGTTTCTATCTCTCCCTCTTCCTTCCTCTCTGAAATCAATAAAAATATATTTAAAAAGAAAAAGAGCACAGCATTCTTGCCCTAGCCTGTTTGGATTAGTGGATAGAGCAGTGGCCCATGGACTGAAGGGTCCCAGGTTTGATTCCAGTTAAGGGCGTGTACCTTGGTTGCAGGCTCAATTCCTGGCCCTGGTTAGCATGTGTGAGCTCTCACATCAATATTTCTCTGTGTGTGTGTCTCTCCTCTCCCTTCCACTCTCTCTAAAAATCAATGGAAAAATATCCTTGAGTGAAGATTAACAAAACAAAAAGAGCTCCTAAAATCAATATATTCCTCGGGTGAGAATTTTAAAAAATTGTCACAAAAAGTACAGCATTAAAAAAAAAAATGTTTTTATTGACTTAGGAGAGGGAGAGAGAGAGAAACAGGTTGCCTCCTGTATGCACCTCCTCTCCCCCAATGGGGATGAGCCACGCCAGCTGGCAGAATACACCATTTTTAATAGTACTGAAGACCTCCTAGAGTTTCTAACATTTAGTTTGACACTAGAAATCTAATCATGTACTTGGTGATTTTCCTCATATGTAAAGACAGCAGATAAATCCTAGTTATTATCAAATGCAGCTGGCACATGGCTCATCCAGAGCGCAGGGTCATAAAAGTATTTTCCCCAGTGCATAATCTATCATTCCCTAAGCAGCTGTAGAAATTTGGCAAATCGCAGGGAAAGTATTTTGTGGACATCTATTCAAAACAGCTATACCTGTGTGTGGGAGGAAGAAACTACCTTCAAGGTTCTTCTGACTGGTCTAAAACTCAAATAGGCATGAGACAGATTACCAAGAGAAAACCAAATTTAATATGTGTGGGAACCCTGCATACATGAGAGGGTCAGAGACCCCACATGCATGAGAGATCCAACGACAGAAAGGAAAAATAGTATCTAAGACATTTTCAGCTAGGGATGAGGTAAGGAGCCTTGGCCTTAAAGGGTCATTGTAGGATGATAAGAGCAGATGTTAGTAATTAGAAATTGGCCCTGCCCTACAGTCAGGTAAAAAGAGGTGATCTCTAATAATTTATTAAGCAAGTGCCCTAATTCAAGTTCATAGTAGTTAGGGGGCAGAAGTTTCTCTTTTTTCTTTTTTTTTAAAAGTTGATTTTAGAGAGAGAAGAAGGGAGAGGAAGAGAGAGATAGAAACATTGATGATGCCCTAGCCCAGTGGTCGGCAAACTCATTAGTCAACAGAGCCAAATATCAACAGTACAATGATTGAAATTTCTTTTGAGAGCCAATTTTTTTTTTATTGATTTTTTTTACAGAGAGGAAGGGAGAGGGACAGAGCGTTAGAAACATCGATGAGAGAGAAACATCAATCAGCTGCCTCCTGCACACTCCCCACTGGGTATGTGCCTGCAACCAAGGTACATGCCCTTGACCAGAATCGAACCCGGGACCCTTGAGTCCACAGGCGGACGCTCTATCCACTGAGCCAAACCGGTCAGGGCAGAGAGCCAAATTTTTTAAACTTAAACTACATAGGTAGGTACATTGTTATTAACTTAATTAGGGTACTCCTAAGCTGGCCTTTGCTAAAAACTCAAGGGGCCAAAGAGCCGCATGTGGCTTGCTAGCCGAAGTTTGCCAACCACTGCCCTAGCCGGTTTGGCTCAGTGGATAGAGCGTCAGCCTGCAGACTGAAGGGTCCCAGGTTAGATTCCAGTCAAGGGCACATGCCTGAGTTGTGGGCTCAACTCCCAGAAGGGGGCGTGTAGGAGGCAGCCGATCAATGATTCTCTCTCATCATTGATGTTTCTATCTCTCCCTCTCCCTTCCTCTCTAAAATCGATAAAAAAAATTTTTTTTTTAAAAAAAAGAAACATTGATGAGAGAGAAACATCATCAGTTGACTGCCTCCTGCACACCCCCTACTGAGGATCAAGCCTGCAACCCAAGCATGTGCTCTGACCTGGAATGGAACCGGGGACCTCTTGGTTCATGGGTCAACGCTCAACCATTGAGCCATATTGGCCCGGCCAGAAGTTTCTCTTGAGCCCACAGCTAAAGTTGCCTTTAGCTCAATCCACATACCAAAAAGGCACATCGTGGTGTGACTCATTCTGAACCCCCACACATGCAATTTGTTTCCTGAGTACATGAATTTGGAAGTCTCCCTCAACTGCCAATCTGTCATTTAAGTCAAATACCCAAACTAATATTCAATCTGGGAGGGAAAACTGGCAAGTGAAAGGGGGAAAATTACTGCACATGAAATTAAAATATACCTCTTTCCCTAGCTGGTTTGGCTCAGTGGATAGAGCACCAGCCTGCGGACTGAAGGGTCCTGGGTTCAGTTCTGGTCAAGGGCACATGCTCGAGCTTTGGGCTCGATCCCCAGTAGGGGGCATGCAGGAGGCAGCCAATCAATGATTCTCATCATTGATGTTTCTCTCTCTCCTCCCTTCCTCTCTGAAGTCAATACAAATACATTTGTTAAAAATACCTCTTGAGACTACCTCACTGAGGTGGAAAAGTGAGTATCAGCAGCTGGCGAGTATAAAATGGGAAGCTAAGTAACTCAGCTCTCGGTGTGGCGCTCTGCTAGTGTGTCTCTCCATCACTCCATGCCGCCTAAGCTGCCTCCATTGTATTAACTTGGGAGGAATCCACATTGATGGATTGGGCTGGGTGTCAGTACCCTCAGTGAGCGCCATAATATCAGCAGGACAGTAAATACCAACTGCTGCTATCTATTAAAAGCAAAAGTGACTAAGCTTTTGGAAATTGGTTAAGTAGTGTGCAACCTGTTCTGCTCTGCTCCACAGATGAGGAGGAGGACTGGGTGTGAGTGTGAGAGCAGCAGAGATTTTAGCATCACAAGAGCAACGTGGGGGAGGCAGTTACTAAACCTGTGGTTTACGGGATGTGAGAGTTGTGCAAGACTCCTTCCGACTACTGCTTAGCTTCCCCTATCAATATCCTGTGATTTTTTTTTTAAAATATATTTTATTGATTTTTACAGGGAGGAAGGGAGAGGGATAGAGAGCTAGAAACTTCGATGGGAGAGAAACATCGACCAGCTGCCTCCTGCACACCCCCTACTGGGGATGTGCCCGCAACCAAGGTATATGCCCTTGACCGGAATCGAACCCGGGACCTTCCAGTCCGCAGGCCGACGCTCTATCCACTGAGCCAAACCGGTTTCGGCTCCTGTGATTATTTTGCCGAATATTCTCTTCTAACCCCTCAGGTTGCCTGCATCTGCAGCCTCTTTCTACTCCCTCACCCAAGCTGCACATACTCACTTGATTTTACTCTGCACCACACACTCACCACCCCCCGTATTCCCTCCTGTTTGGTGGCACACACCAGGGCCAGCCTCAGGGGCTTGCAAGCTGTGCAGTTGCCCCACCCTTGGAAGGGCTGCACACTTGGTTTAATGCTCTGCTTTCATTGTCTTGAAACTCCTAATAAGAGGGCTCATTTTCATTTTGCGCTGGGCCCCACAAATGATGTGGCCAGTCCCAAATGCATGCATAAGTTGAGGTTGGTAATTGGTGGCAGGTTGGAGCAAAGGGAAAATATGAGAATAACTGCAGATTCTAAAAAGGAATAGAGGGTCCTAGGGGTTGAGCACACTGTACCAGACTTCGCCATCACAGACAGATTTTTTAAAAATATGACTTTATTAAATTGAGAGAGAGAGGAAGGGAGAGAGAAGGACAGGATAGGCTGTGTCCTGCACACCCCCAACCAGGGATCAAGCCCACAACTCAGGCATGTGCCCAGACCAGGAATCAAACGGTTGACCTTTTGGTGCATGGGACAACGCTCAACCAACTGAGCCACTGCCAGGGCACGAAGACAGATTTTGTTTTTTTCTAGGTTATAACTAAGTTCCCTGGGCACACAACCCAGGAATGACCCATTTGATGGAATTACCATTTCAATAGGGTTATTTATCAAGAGGATGTTTCCAAATTGCCAGCTGGGCACTGTGCATTTAATCTTTCTACTTTGTATGTAGGTATAGAATTTGGGAAGGTGCAAATGGAAAGCTATTTGTGTAGGGAAGAAACTGACCACTTCCTTCTATGTAAATGCATAATGAACTTCTGTACTAAGCCCTTCATAACTGGACCACTGACCTACTTGTTTAAGCTTACCTGCCTCTCCTTTCCATCCACCCTCACTGCCAGGGACACACACACTCTGACCCTTTGCATTAGCTCTTCTTTTTCCTAAAAAGCCCTCTCGGCACCACTTAGAGTTTACGGATTCCTCCAACCATCCCATCCACCATCACCTGTCTTCTGCTTTACTGAAATCATTGAATTCCTTGTCTTTGCATTACTGTTATTTCTGAAAGTAAGAATTTTGTCAGTCTTTCTTCTTTGCCAGGGGCATTCAGTACGATTTGCTGATGAAATAAATAATGAGCCAAAACCGGTTTGGCTCAGTGGATAGAGCGTCGGCCTGCGGACTGAAAGGTCCCAGGTTCGATTCCGGTCAAGGGCATGTACCTTGGTTGCGGGCACATCCCCAGTAGGGGTTGTGCAAGAGGCAGCTGATCGATGATTCTCTATCATCGATGTTTCTAACTCTCTATCCCTCTCTCTTCCTCTCTGTAAAAAATCAATAAAATATATTAAAAAACAACAACAACAACAAAAAATAAATAAATAAATAATGAGCTAAGGCCCTGACTGAGTAGCTTAGTTGGTTAGAACATTGTCCCAATACACCAAGGTTGTGGGTTCAATTCCTGGTGGGGTGGGTGCATGCAAGAAGCAACCAATCGATATTTCTCACATCAATGTTTCTCTTTCTCTCTCTAAAATTCAATAAAATTTAAAAAAAAAATAAAAGAATGAGCCCTGGCTGGCTTGGCTCAGTGGATAGAGCGTCGGCCTGCGGACTGAAAGGTCCCAGGTTCGATTCTGGTCAAGGGCATGTATGTACCTTGGTTGTGGGCACATCCCCAGTAGGGAGTGTGCAGGAGGCAGCTGATCGATGTTTCTCTCCCATCAATGTTTCTGACCCTCTATCCCTCTCCCTTCCTCTCTGTAAAAAATCAATAAAAATACATTTAAAAAAAAAATAAATAATAAATAAATAAAATAAAAGAATGAGCTTTCACTGGTTCTTGAGATGCTTTGGGCCACAATTTTCCCTGTGTTGCTTCTGTTCTTTCAAAATGCAGTTACTAAATTTGAAAAAGTGGATAATCAGGCAAGAATGTTTTAGACTGAAGAATAGTATCTTCTACCTGAAATGCTTTTTGCACAAGCCATTAGTCCTGATAGTCACTAATGCAGTTAAAAGTTAAGGTACCTAATCTCAAAAGTAATGCAAAATGCTCCTCTGTTACTTTATTTATGAAATTAGTGTCTGTAAATAGTTAGCTTTCCCTGGTGCCCAAAGTTAATTGTATTATTTACATGCAATGAACATCAATATTTCAAGAAAAATGATTTTAAATAAAATAATGTTACATGCAATAAACATTAATAATTCAAGAAAAATGATTTTAAGTATAATAATGTTATATGCAATAAACATTAATATTTCAAGAAAAAAAGATTTTAAATATAACTCTATTACCAAAACTGTACTAACATAGTATAATATCACAAAAGTTGTAGGAAATATTAAAAAACTGCAAATAACAGGATTCCTCTATTATATTCTAAAATAATTTTTTCTCTGGCTCTATTTTTGAAAATATATTTTTTATTATTTTATTTTATTTTTTTAAATATATTTTTAAAATATATATTTTTATTTTTATTGATTTCAGAGAAGGAGAGGGAGAGAGAGAAAAAACATCAATGATGAGAGAGAATCATTGATTGGCTGCCTCCTGCACGCCCCCTACTGGGGATTGAGCCTGCAACTCAGGCATGTGCCCTTAACCGGAATCAAACCCAGGACCCTTCAGTCCACAGGTCTACACTCTACCCACTGAGCCAAACCAGCTAGGGCACTCTGGCTCTATTTTTGTTCATCAGTTTATGTTGTTCATTCTGTCCCACAAATGAATGAAATCTTTCTCCGACTGGCTTATTTCGCTTAGCCTAATGCTCTCCAGGTTCATCCCATGCTGTTGCAAATGGTAAGCGTAGTATTCCATTGTGTACATGTACCACAGTTTTTTAATCCACTCATCTGCTGGTGAGTACTTAGGCTGTTTCCAAATCTTAGCTATTGTCAATTGTGCTGCTATGAACATAGGGGTGCATATATCCTTTCTGATTGGTGTTTCTGTTTTCTTGGGATATATTCCTAGAAGTGGGATTACTGGGTCAGATGGGAGTTCCATTTTTAATTTTTGAGGAAACTTCATACTGTTCTCCACAGTGGCTGCACCACTCTGCATTCCCACCAGCAGTGCATGAGGGTTCCTTTTTCTCCGCATCCTCGCCAACACTTGTCCTTTGTTGATTTGTTAATGATAGTCATTCTGACAGGTGTGAGCCGATACCTCATTGTCATTTTGATTTGCATCTCTCAGATGATTAGTGAGTTTGAGCATGTTTTCATATGTCTCATGGCATTCTGTATGTCCACTTTTGAAAAATGTCTACCAGTATTTAGGTCCTTTGCCCATTATTTGATTGGATTGTTTATCTTCATTTTGTTAAGTTGTATGAGTTCCCTGTAAAATTTGGAGATTAAACCCTTATCGGAGATAACATTGGCAAATATGTTCTCCCATGCAATGGGCTTTCTTGTTGTTTTGTTGATGGTTTCTTTTACTGTGCAGAAGCTTTTTATTTTGATGTAGTCCCATTTGTTTATTTTCTCCTTAGTTTCCATTGCCCTAGGAGTTGTATTGGTAAAGATATTGCTACGACATATGTCTGCTATTTTGCTGCCTATGGATTCTTCTAAGGTTTTTATGGTTTCCCATCTTTATCCATTTTGAGTTTATTTTTGTGTATGGTGTAAGTTGGTGATCTAGTTTCATTTTTTTGCATGTATCTGTCCAATTTTCCCAACACCATTTATTGAAGAGACTGTCTTGACTCCATTGTATGCTCTTGCCTCCTCTGTCAAATATTAATTGAGCATAATGTCTGGGTTCTCTGTTCAGTTCCATCTATAATAATAAAAGCATAATATGCTAATTAGACCGAACGACCTGCCAGACGACCACACTATGACACCCACTAGTGCCAGGCCAGCCAAGGTGGGTGTGATGCAATTGGTTGGGGGCCCGGCCATCACCCCATGATCACCCCGCAGAGGGAGGCCCAGGCCATCGACTGGCGGGCTGCAGCAGGTGGGCAAGGCCTCCCTCTGTGAGGGAAGCCTGGGTCCCGGGTGCCAGAAGGAACCCCAGATCCCGGGTGCCATAGGGAAGCTGGTGCCGGTATCCAGAGGAAGGAAGGCCTATTCTTTTTTTTTTTTCTTAATATATTTTATTGATTTTTTACAGAGAGGAAGGGAGAGGGATAGAGAGTTAGAAACATTGATGAGAGAGAAACATCAATCAGCTGCCTCCCGCGCACCCCCTACTGGTGATGTGCCCGCAACCAAGGTACATGCCCTTGACTGGAATCGAACCTGGGACCTTTCAGTCCGCAGGCCGACGCTCTATCCTTTGAGCCAAACCGGTTTCGGCAGGAAGGCCTATTCTTGCAGGAATTTCATGCACCGGGCCTCTAGTTGGTCTATATATCTGTTCTTGTGCCAGTACCAGGCAGTTTTGAGAACACTGGCTTTGTAATATAGCTTGATATCTGGTATTGTGATCCCTCCAACTTCGTTCTTTCTCAGGATTGATGTGGCTATACAGGGCCTTTTCTTATTCCACATCAATTTTTGGAGCGTTTGTTCTAGGTCTGTGAAATATTCCATTGGTATCTTAATGGGGATTGCATTGAATCTATAGATTGCTTTGGGTAATATGGACATTTTAATGATGTTGATTCTACCAATTCATGAACACAGTATATTCTTCCATTTGTTTATGTCTTTCTCTATCTCTTTTTTCAACATCCTATAGTTTTCCAAGTATAGGTCTTTTATCTCCTTAGTTAAGTTTATTCTTAGGTATCTTAATTTTTTTTGTTGCAATGGTTAATGGGATTTTTTTTTTTTTTTTAGTTTCTCTTTCTGTGAGTTTATTATTGGTATATAAAAATTTCTGGGTGTTAATTTTGTATCCTGCTACATTGTCGAATTCATTTATTAGGTCTAGTAGTTTTTTTATGGAGTCTTTGGGGTTTTCTATGTACAATATCATGTCATCTGTGAATAATGACAGTTTTACTTCTTATTTTCCAATTTGGATGCTTTTTATTTATTCTTCTTGTCTGATAACTATGGCTAACACTTCCAATTCCATGTCGAACAGGAGTGGTGAAAGTGGGCATTCCTGTCTTGTTCCTGTTCTTAGAGGGAATGGTTTTAGCTTTTGCCCATTGAGTATGATATTGGCTGTAGGTCTGTCATATATGGCCTTTATCATGTTAAGATGTGCTCCCTCTATTCCCAACTTGCTGAGAGTTTTCTTTTTAATATGTTTTATTGATTTTTTACAGAGAGAAAGAGAGAGGGATAGAGAGTTAGAAACATCGATGAGAGAGAAACATCAATCAGTTGCCTCCTGCACACCTCCTACTGGGGATGTGCCCGCAACCAAGGTACATGCCCTTGACCAGAATCGAACCTGGGACCTTTTACTCCGCAGGCTGATGCTCTATCCACTGAGCCAAACTGGTTAGGGCTTGCTGAGAGTTTTTATAAAAATTGGGTGTTGGATTTTGTCAAATGAAAAAGGAGGAGGGGAGATAGTGGAATAATCCCCTGTAAGTAAACTACATCAAGCCTTGATTGCTTTAAATTTTTTACTTTAAAAATTTTTTCACTTATAATGCTGATGGCAAGACACACATGGTGTCAGAATAAGCCAAAGGAAAATGGTTTGGGCAAAATTAAAAGAAAAGATCCTGAGTCTAGTTTATAGAAAGGATTCCTTTATTAACCTTTGGTCGAGAATATGCTTATATATTTCCAGAAAACTCCTCCAAGCCTGTGTGGATTCCTGCAACAATGGATCTGAGAGAGAAACTGACCAGACTACTCCAGCCACAGATGGCGGTGGCCCCAAGCAACATGCTGACGAGACAGAGGAAAAACAGTCCAGAGATGGGGGATGGTAAAGACGCCTTGCCATGCTAGCAGTCAGCAGCTGTGCATTCCTGCAGGTTGCCCTGGACCTGCATTGCCAAAGAAAGTTGGACCTGCATTGCCATTGCTCACCATTTGTCCACCACCCAGAACTGGAATATCATTGTTGTCCTGTCACAGGGGACAGTAATTGAGAAGGGAACCCATAAAAAACTGTTGGACAGTGATTGGGAAGGGAACCCATAAAAACTGTTGGACAGTGATTGGAAAGGGGACTCAAAGAACTGTTGGCCCAGAAAGGAGCTTACTGCAGACTGATTCCTTTGATGCCTGGCAGCAATTTAAAAGGACATGAAAGAACTCAATCCTTTCCATTGAATTTAAAAATCTTAAAAGGAGCTGAGCTCTGCAAATGGCATACATTCTTGTTAAACTTATTAAATAAAAAGGGGGATATGCTGGAGGAAAAGACTAACCGTAATTAGCATAATAAATGAGAGAAGTTCGTCAGAAGGCTGATGGACATATTCAGCAGGGTTGAAGATACGCATATTATTACCTGCTGCCAAACAGCTGTGGGCAATTTTCCTAACCTGATAATCCTTTATTGTTTACCAAACCTTACCTTTGATATGTATATCTGCTTTGCTAAAGGAAAAAATGTGTAAATAAAAAGCCGTGGGTCTGAAGATTCAGAGAGCTTAGTCACTAGAGCTAAGTTTCCGTCTGGCTCCCCCAAAATGCCTTCCAAATTTATATTTATTGTCTAGTGTCTATCCGTTTATGTGCAGCCCTTCTCCAGATTCCTGAACCTTTCTGCTGCAAAAAGATCGCAGCATCCTGCCGAAACCGGTTTGGCTCAGTGGATAGAGCGTAGGCCTGGGGACTGAAAGGTACCAGGTTCGATTCCGGTCAAGGGCATGTACATTGGTTGCGGGCACATCCCCAGCAGGGGATGTGCAGGAGGCAGCTGGTCGATGTTTCTCTCTCATCAATGTTTCTAACTCTCTATCCCTCTCTCTTCCTGTGTAAAAAATCAATAAAATATATTGAAAAAAAAAAAAAGATCGCAGCATCCTTATAACCATTGTTTTGAACTCTGTATCTGGTAGTTTGCTTGCATTTCATTTAGTTATTTTTCTAGAGATTTCTTCTGTTCTGTCATTTGCAACATGTTTCTTTATCTCTGCATTTTGGCTACTTCTCTCTGTTTGTTTTTATGTGTTAGATAGAGCTGCCATGTCTCCTGGAATTGGTAGAGTTGTCTGGTGTAGTAGGTGTCCTGTACAGCCTCCCCATACACCTGAGCTGGACACTCTGGTGTGCCTCTGTGTGGGCTGTATGTACTATCCTGTTGTAGTTGAGCCTTGATTACTGTTGACGTCTCTGGGAGGGACTGTCATCCAGGCCAGTTGGCTTTGAGGACCAGGTGCGACTACAGTGGAAGAGTTGCTTGTGCAGGAGACACCCCTATGGAGCAGAACTTGCTTCACTGGGGCTTTGGTGTTCACTGAGTCTGCCCCTTGAGTGTGTCGCTCATGGATGTGGTAGGGTTGTAATCTAGTGTGGTCAGAGACTAATCACTGGGTGCACCTTGTTCTGGGGCCTTCCAGGATGTGAAAAATCAGCTACTGCCTGTGCTTTGCCTAGGGCCACTGGGCAGGAGCTACAGAGTTATCTGCAGATGGCTGCTACTGGTGTTGGGCTTAGAGGTGCCCAGGAGAGGCCAAACTGTGAAATAAGGCTGGCTGCTTCTAGTGCCAGGCCTGGGGCCACTTAGCAAGAGTTATGGGGCATGGTGAGGCCAGCTGCTTCTTATTTGAGAGATTTTAGGAAAGTCTGAAGCCTGGGACAGGAAAGCTCATTAATATGGAAAAGCCACTGCATACAACTTGGATGGGGCTGCAAACTGTGTGGGATGGTATCTCAGGGAAATATCCAGTGTGGGTCAAACAGTGTGATCCAGGTTGATGGAGACTCAGATATGGTGACTGCCTGTTGGCTCTGTAGCAGAGGAATATCTCAGCAAAGAACAATGACCTCTGCCAGTACTTTTGTCTGGGAGGAAGCTACCCCACAGTTCTTGCCCTGATGCCAGACAATTTAGTTCCTCCCGTATATCTGTAGATCCTTTCAAGCTGCTGCAATATGCTGGAACTCAGAGGGAGCGAGTCCAAGTAAGTCCGTGCACCAGCTGTTTAATAGGAACTGCCTGGGATTCCAGCAACCCTCTGTGTCACTCAGCCACAGTTCCTGCTGGTTCTTACAACCCAAAATTTTGGTGTTTTCTCTTCCCAGCACTGGAACCTGGGCTTCGGGGTCTGGTGTGGGGCTGGGAACCCTTGCTCCTCATGGGGGATTTCTGCAGCCAAGATATCCCTCCTGATTAAAAAAATACCACACGTGGTGTTGGACCAGCCCATTCCACCCCTCCACCCCTCCTACCAGTCTCAACGTGGCTTCTTCTTTAATTCTCTAGTTGTAGAACTTTTGTTCAGCCAGATCTTAGGTGGTTCTGAATGATAGTTGTTCTGTGGTTTAGTTTTTATTTTGATGTGGTTGTGGGATGAGGCAAGTACTACACTTACCTCTGCTGCTGTCTTGGCCCCTCTTCCCATAAATGTCCTTTATTATGTTGAGTTATGATTCCTCTATTTCTACCTTGTTGAGAGTTTTTATTATAAATGGGTGTTGTATTTTATAGAATGATTTCTGTGCATCTATTTTTTTATTTTTTTTTTACAGAGAGGAATAGAGAGTTAGAAACATTGATGAGAAAGAAACATCGATTAGCTGCCTCCTGCACACCTCCCACTGGGGATGTGCCCGCAACCAAGGTACATGCCCTTGATCAGAATTGAACCTGGGACCTTTCAGTCCGCAGGCCAACGCTCTATCCACTGAGCCAAACTGGGTAGGGCTCTGTGCATCTATTGATATGATCATGTGAGTTTTATCTTTTCTCTTTTCAACATTTTTAAAATTTTCATTACTTTAAAATTTTTTAATTGACTTTTAGAGAGAAAAGGAGAGACAGAGAGAAAAACAAACTTTAATGTTAGAGAGAAATATTGATCAGTTGCCTCCTGCACATGCCCTGACAGGGGATCAAATCTGCAATCTGGGTATGTGCCCTGAATAGGAATCAAACCCACCACTTTCTAGGGTATGAGATGACACTCCAACTTACTGAGCCACATTCGTCAGGGCTTTCATTTTGTTTATATGATATATCTTATCTTATTTATTTATTTATTTTAAAGGTTTTACATTGATTTTTAGAGAGAGGGAGGGAGAGAAACATTGATGTGAGAGTGCAACATCAATCAGCTGCCTCCTGCACTCTCCCTACCAGGGATTGAGCCCACAACTAGGGCATGTGCCCTGACTGGGAATCCAACTGGCAACCTTTTGGTGCATGGGATGCTGTCCAGCCAGCAGAGCCACACTGGCCAGGGCTGTATCACACTTATTGATTTGTGAATTTTGGACCAGTCTTGCATCCCCGGAGTGAATTCCATTTGGTCATGGTGTATCATCTTTTTAATGGGTTACTGAATTCAGTTTGCTAATATTTATTGAGGATTTTAACATCTATATTCATCATGGATATTGGCCTGTAATTTTCTTTGTAGAGTCTTTATCTGGTTTTGGAATTAAGATAATGCTGGCTTTGTAAAAAGAGTTTGGAAGTTTCCCTCCTCTCGAATTTTTTGGAATTGTTTGAGAAGGATATACTTAGTTCTTCTTTGAATGTTTGGTAAAATTTGCCTGTGAAGCCATTTGGTCCAGGACTTTTGTTTGCCGGGGGTATTATTTATTTATTTATTACTGTTCAACTTCATTAGTTGTTATTGATCTATTCAATCTATTCAAGTTTTATGATTCTTCCTGATTTAGTTTTGGAAGATTGTATGTTTCTAGAAATTTGTCCATTTTGCCCAGGCATATAGTTGTTCACAGTACTTTCTTACAATCTTTTGTATTTCTGTGGTGTCAGCTTTTACTGCACCTCTTTCATTTCTGATTTAATTTCTGGTTTCATTGATCTTTTTTGTTTTTTTCTGAACTCTATATCACTTATTTCGATGCTGATCTTTTTTTTATTTCCTTTCTTCTGCTTACTCTGGGCATTTCTTTCTGGATTTCCTGTCAGTCAGATGATGGGTCTCCAGAAATGCTTCTTGAAAGTGATTTTCAGCACAATCTGGACATCACACAGCTATCAGTACGCCCAGGAGGCCAGTGTATGTATAAGGTGTGTGTGTGGGGGGGGTGGGGGAGTAGAAGGGGGTAAGACGTGGCAGGCCGCAGCCTGCCTCAGTTCCTCTCTGCTTCTGTGTCCTGACTTAATGTGAAGAGACCACCTTGTTAGCATGTGGCTGCGTATTCAGGGTCTGTGGGCAACGCTGGGGAGAACTGTGAGAAGAGCATACACAGAAGCTGCTGGGGTTAGAGAAAACCAGAATGTCTTCCTCATATACGCACTGCATTTTATAGATCGAAATGCATTTTTTCATGGATTAACTTATTTCATTTAACATGGGTTAAAAAGTCCCAAAAGAGGTTATTTGGTTGTCCTCTTGGAGAAGTGAGCCCTGACCCAGGCACACTGGGAGCCCTGAGTCCTAATTCACCAGTCCTCAAGAGGGTGGTCTGCTCCCGACATTGAAAGGACCTATAAAAAATCAATTGTATTTTTCCTTTGAGACTTTGTCTGTATTCATACTTCTTGGATGTTCTGTGCTGTCACCAGAAGCCGGGTATTGCTGTGCAAGGCAGCGAGGCCCAGAAGCAGGGCGTATGCGATTACATAACAACACAGTGCATTGTTAGGCAGGAAGCCCGAATCCTGTGACAAGAGAAAAGTCCCGAGATATCCTAAATTAAATTACAGCAGGCCACAGGGTGGAAGGAAGAGACAAGTGTTTAATCAGTTAACAGTTGCAGGCCGAAAACCAACAAAAGACTGCTTACATTCCCGAACGTGGGTGAAAACTTTGAATTAACTTCCAGGTGGCTATTTCCTCAGTTATTGAAGGAGAATAGCCAACGACCAGATGCCGATGCATCTGCTTCAGCATGAACTTCTCAGACTATTGCCAGCAACAGGTCCAAAAGACCCGGTTCTTTTTCTGGCTAGCATGTGGCTCAATAAACCCTTTCTTTTAGAAAAGCTTGTGGCAATGAAGGTTTTTAACAGCTGTCACCTACCCCGTATAGGAGTTTTCCACAGTGACATTTCCCTGCAGTGCCTTGTAACAATAGACTTTCCTTTTCCTTCTTAGATTTCTTTAAAATGCTTCCCTTTGTATAAATAACTTAAAAATTCTGAAAGTAACTAGTTTTCCAGGTTATAGCAGAAACCTTTACACCCCCCCCACCCCATGATTTTGTTCTTCATTTATTTAATAGCAACTTAGACTTTCATCTGAATATAGTACATGGTTCTGGGGGGACTGCAGGAGTCTGCAATCAATAGTGCTGCCATTAAATTAATAGGTTGACACTCAACCACTGAGCCACACAAGCCAGGCTAAATTCTACTTTAAATCCTGCTTGCCCTGGCTATTCACACTCCTTCCCTATTTCCACTCCTTGGGTAGCAAACCACAAAGTTTCTTAATGGCCAACTTTTGATTAGCTCTCCCACTCCTTTTTTAAAAATGTTTTTTTTTTAATATGTTTTTATTGATTTCAGAGAGAGGAAGGGAGAGGGAGAGAGAGATTGAAACATCAATGATGAGAATCATTGATAGGTTGCCTCCCGCACGCCCCACACTGGGATTGAGCCCGAAACGCGGGTGTGTGCCCTGACCAAGAATTGAACCATGTCCTCCTGGCTTGTAGGTCAATGCTCACCTGCCCGGCTCTCCCACTTTTTCCCAATAATCTAACCTACACTGTCAGAGAAAAATCTTTCCTTCCATTATTCTGACACTAGTCCAGTACTGCCCAAATTATCTGTGGTAGAGGGCTGATTTTCTTTAAATGTGCAATCTGTTGTGGACTGGAAAAAAATTTTAAAAACATATTTTATTAATTTTTTTTACAGAGAGGAAGGGAGAGGAATAGAGAGTTAGAAACATCGATCAGCTGCCTCCTGCACACACCCCCTCCTGGGGATGTGCCCGCAACCAAGGTACATGCCCTTGACCTGAATTGAACCTGGGACCCTTACAGTTCACAGGCTGACACTCTATCCACTGAGCCAAACCGGTTAGGGCTGGAAACGTTGGTAAAATACAGTAAAGGTGATTACTAGAAAAGTGAATTAGAAAATCTAAAGTAAAACACTCCTGTGTGTCTCCTCTACTCTCAGTCCTTTATTTCACTTCTGACACTTCTGGTCACCAAATGTGTGTAGGTTTTCTACTCACCAAGCAATTCTCTGCCACCAGTTGTAGGTCCTACAATTCAACTTACTTCTGATGCCATTTACCGGGAGACCGTGTCAGGCCCCACAGGCTCAGTGCTCTGTTCTATAAGATGGTCCCACCCCCACTTTAGTGCCAGTCCGGGTTACCTGTGATTCTGACCGAGTGGCTATAAAATCAGAGTTTCCCCCCACCCCCTCCTGGGCCTTGATTAATTTGCTAGAGCAGCTCACAGACCTCAAGAAAACATTTGAGGCCTGTTAGTAAGAAACTAGGAAAATTCCCTGCCAGATGGAATGAGGAAACTGAGACAAATGGTTGAACAAAAGGCTGGAGTGGCTGAGCAATTCACAGCCAGCTGATAAATCACAAGACTCTGTCCTCCCTAACCAAAGACGCCTAAGAGCAGGTGGCTTAAATCACCTTACTCAGGGAGTTAGATAACAACAACAAAAAACAGTGAGAGCCAGACTAATCCAAGATAAAGGTGAAACTAACCAGAAAATGATCCCGGACCACATTATATGTAATTTTAATACATCAGCGTACTATTCGACACACCTGGGAATCTAATGAATGTTCTGTCAAGATCCTCCTCTGGGGCCGCCCCTAAAATTCCCACCTATAGAAAACAGATAAAACCCTCAGGACAAAGAACACCAGCGTGGGCTCTTCTTTGAGCGCGCCCACGGCCCTTTCTCAGGCCTGTACTTTGCTTCTTCTAGCCCAGTGATGGCGAACCTATGACACGCGTGTCAGTGCTGACACGCGTAGCCATTTCTGATGACACGCGGCCGCATGCCGAGGATGAAACATTTGCTGCTCCTGAGGATGAAACATTTGCGACTAGAGTCTTGGAGTTAGTTTTTTCCTCAAAGTGACACACTACCCGAGTTATGCTCAGTTTTTTTGGCGAAGTCTGACACACCAAGCTCAAAAGGTTGCCCATCACTGTGCTAGCCTAAGCTCTAAAGTCCCAGTGAGACTTGCACCCAGGGGAGCAATGGGAAGCAGCACTTCGTCTGGGCTTACCTCCTGATCCTGTCTCCAAGGGCTCTTCCTTCGCCTCACTGTCCCAAGTTTTGATAAACTTATTCTCACTTTCACCTGGACTTAAGTCTTGAAATTTTTTCTGCGTGAGTCAAAAACTTAAAGGTCCGGGACAGTGCTGGGGCTGGGCTAGCCCCGGTGTGGAAGCAGTCCGGTAACAATTTTACTTACTAGATTACCGGATTGTTTAAAAGGATGATTCTGTTAACAGGCAGGTGGAAGAGATGCATAAGGCAAGGTATGTGGGAGGGGGGCTGAGCTCCCATGCCCTCTCTGGTGTGCCACCCTCCCAGCATGTAGATGAGCTCACTAACCGTTTGAATCTTTATTTTTTGGGGGGTTTTGAGACTTCATTAAATAGGCATGATTAATTGCATCATTGGCCATTGGTGACTGGACTCAATCTCTAGCCCTTCTCCCCTCCCCAGACGTCTGGGGTGGTGGGCTAAAAGTTCCAACTCCTTCCTCAACCAGCTCCTTCCCATCACATGTAGCTTTTCAAAAGTCAGTTCATTAACATAGATGTAGGTGTGGTTGAAAAGGACTCATCATGCATTAAAAAACACACATACTGCCCTAGCCGGTTTGGCTCAGTGGATAGAGCATCAGCCTGTGGACCAAAGGGTCTCAGGTTTGATTCCAGTCAAGGGCATGTACCTTGTTTGCAGGCTCCTCCCCAGCCCAGGCCCTGGTTGGGGCGCGTGCAGGAGGCAACCAATCGATTTGTTTCTCTCTGTCAGGGAGCACTAGCTCCTTAGTCCACACATACTCCTGAACCCTGCTCATTGCAGTAATTGTGGGAGTACTCACTCCATCCTGCTCCATTACAGGTCTGAGTTCCTCTGCCAGGGACTGGACCTTCTTGGACACTGGGCATTAGAAAACGGATAAGACATGAGAAGTTGCAGGCATATAAGAGAATCTTTATTGTAGCCCAAGTAGCCATTGCTATGAAGGAGCCTTTAGACAAAGCAGTTCAGCAAAGCAGTCCTTGCTAATACAGTAGTAAACACAGGAGCCATCCTAGCAAAAACAGTCAGCACCAGCTGGTCAGTAATATAACTTCCCTACAATGCAGCCCCCAACATAGGAGCTATACAGGAGCCATTACTAAGTAGCCTGACCAAGCAGTCTCACACTTATATACAAGCTCAAACAAAAGAGTCTTTGTGCCAAATACAAAGGCATGCCTAAGCAGTGTATAGCTTGCTGCGTCCTTGCTTTTGCACCCGAGTATAGCAAATTAGCCTTGAACACCCTGATTAGGATTCCCACACTCAGAGTGGCCTTGAACATCTGGCATACTCTAGATAGGGCCCCCAGACTCTCACATCAGTATTTCTTTCTGTCTTTCCCTCTCTCATCCACTCTTTCTAAAATCAATGGAGCCCTAGCCATTTTGGCTCAGTGGATAGAGAGTCAGCCTGTGAACTGAAGGGTTCAGAGTTTTTTTTTTTTTTTTTTTTTTTAAATATATTTTATTGATTTTTTACTGAGAGGAAGAGAGAGGGATAGAGAGTTAGAAACATCGATGAGAGAGAAACATCAATCAGCTGCCTCTTGCACACCCCCTACTGGGGATGTGCCTGAAACCAAGGTACATGCCCTTGACCGGAATTGAACCTGGGACCCTTGAGTCCGCAGGCCGACGCTCTATCCACTGAGCCAAACCGGTTTCAGCAGGGTTCAGAGTTTGATTCTGGTCAAAGGTACATGCCAGAGTTGCGGACTTGAGTAGGGGGCATGCAGGAGGCAACCATTCAATGATTCTTTCTAATCATTGATGTTTCTATCTCTCCTTTCCTCTCTGAAATCAATAAAAAATAAAATAAAATAATAAAAAATAAAATCAATGGGAAAATTCCTAGGGTGAGGATTAAAAAAATAAAAATACTCCCCTTCCCCCCACATACACACTTTTTACCTTTATCTTCTGGAGCTATTTCAGGAGCTGTGAACAAAAGATAGCCTCTATTTCTCTTAACACTTAGGAAAGAAATTACAAAGGTGTAAGGAGCTATGTGCTGGGAACCATGGATAAAGACCAAATTATATATTTCTTGTTATAAAACGCAATATTACAGAAAAAAAATACAAAACCACACAAAATAGTTTTAAACTTTTTTATTATTATTAGATTTAGGTTATTATATTTTATTTTTATATACAGCAAACATAAGCTTATTCTGTCAAACGCCTTAACAAGTTTCTAAACTCTTACTCTCAGTTCTGCCCCAGACTGTGGGCCACATGCTGAGTAAGTACGCTCTAGTCAAGACTGGCCTGAAGTTTATCTAGTTTTGAATTCCGAATCCTCAACCCAATCATTTCACCCCCTATTCAAACACTTGCAAAACTATTTGACCTGACTTTCAAAACCTGTACAAGTGTCCTCAACACACTTTTATCAAGTTTTATTGAGATATAATTTATATACAACCAACTACATACATTTAAAGTGTATAAGAAAACTAGGTCTTATAAAACCTAGATTTATCTTCAAAATATATACAAGTGATGACCACTTCTTCTTTTAAAAAAAATATATATTTTATTGATTTTTTACAGAGAGGGATGGAGAGGGATAGAGAGTTAGAAACATCAATAAGAGAGAAACATTGATCAGCTGCCTCTTGCACACCTCCTACTGGGGATGTGCCCACAACCAAGGTACATGCCCTTGACCGGAATCGAACCTGGGACCCTTGAGTCCACAGGCCGACGCTCTATCCACTGAGCCAAACCAGTCAGGGCAAGTGATGACCACTTCTCACTATGTTCAGAGCCAACACTGGGGCCAAGCTACTGTCATCTTTCTGCTGAACTATCCACGGGCTGTCTAACTGCTTTGCCTTGTGTTCTGCCTTCTTCATTTTGCAGGCAGAGTGAGCCTTTAGAACTCTAAGTCCCTTCGGGTTACTTCTCCAGCACTCCCTCCAACAACTCCGCATCTCACTGAGCTTAGAATCCCAATGTCTTACTCTGTCCTAGGAGCTACCATGTGATCTGGCTCCTCCCCTGTGATTTTATCTCCAGCATATTCCCTCTCACTCAGATTCAGTCATCCCTCAAACATCCCCCACCCACTCAAACATCCCCACACACCCAAACATCCCCACACACTCAAACATCCCCACACACTCAAACATCCCCCACACTCAAACATCCCCCACACAAACATCCCACACACTCAAACATCCCCACACACTCAAACATCCCCCCCACACTCAAACATCCCACACACTCAAACATCCCCACACACTCTCAAACATCCCACACACTCAAACATCCCCCCCACACTCAAACATCCCACACACTCCTGGCTTTCAGCTTGTTCTTCCCCAGATTTCCATGTTGCTTACACTCTCATTTCTTTTTTTTAACTTATATTTTTAAATTGATTTCAGAGAGGAAGGGAGAGGGAGAGAGAGATGGAAACATCAATGATCAGAGAGACTCATTGATCGGCTGCCTCCTGCACACCCCCTACTGGGGATCAAGCCTGCAACTGGGCATATGCCCTTGACTGGAATTGAACCTGGGACCCCTCAGTCCACAGGCCGGTGCTCTATCCACTGACTCAAACCAGCCAGGGCTACATGCTCATTTCTTATGGTCTCAGCTTTCCTATCAGAAAGGCCTTTCCTTGCCAACCATCTAACATAGTAAACCCATCACTCTCTATCCCTTACCCTTTTTGATATTGTATTTCAAACAAACTAAAAAAAAAAAAAGTCTGGAGGCTTTGAATAGAAATAAATTATAGAGATTTAGTCAAGGGTCCTAGGGTTTGCAAACTGAAAACATAGTAGGCAGAAACCCAGAAGTGGTCCAAAAAAGAAAGAAAAGTTAGAGTTCTTACAGTAACAAACTATAAAAATGACCCCTGAATGTACAGTCTGAAGAGTCCTTATAGTAAAGACTATTATTTGAGAATAATCAGTTCTGATTCTTAGCCCAAGGTCCAGGACATTATCCATCAGATGTGGGAGAGCCTGGATGATGGATGTCAGATGGGGGGCCTCAGTGGAGCGGAACAAAGGGGTATATCCAGGCACTGATTCAGGAAGGGAAAGTTTAAGTTCCTAGGTTAGTTAAAACAAGACTAGAATTGTTTCCTCATGCCCCAATCTACTTAATTTTAGTAATTTAGCAGCTTGACTACAGTGACTCCATTTTATTTCTTCATTCCATTCCTCAAGAAGTACCTGCAGATGTGTTATATATTTACTAGAGGCCCGGTGCACGCAATTCATGCGGGGGATGGGTGTGGGAGGGGGTCCCTCAGCCTGGCCTGTACCCTCTCTAATCTGGGACCCCTCGGGGGATGTTCGACTGCCTCTCGCAATCTGGGACTGCTGGCTCCTAACTGCTCGCCTGCCTGCCTGCCTGATCGCCCCTAACCCCTCTGCCTGCCTGCCTGCCTCATCGCCCCTAACTCCTCTGCCTGCCTGCCTGATCACCCCTAACTGCTCTCCTGCTGGCCTGATCACCCCTAACTGCCTCTGCCTCACCCCACACCCAGGACCCAGGATTCCCTCCTCTGGCTGGTTGCAGGCACCCAGGACCTGGGCTTCCCTCCCCTGGCCAGTTGCAGGCACCCAGGACCTGGGCTGCCTTCACCTGGGCTGGCTGCAGCCACAGGGGACCGTGGGTGGGTGGCTTCACCTGGGCCGCAGCCGCAGGCGCCTGGGACCACGGGGCTTGTCCCTCTCTCAGGGCGCAGGGGCAGGCACAGCCACTGGCACCTGAACCATGGGGTGGGGGGGTTTGAACCTCTCCTGGGCCCCAGCCTGGCTGGTCCCCATTCCTCTCTCCCCAGTGTTGAGTGTCAGCAGTTTTGGCATGATGGTGTGAGGGCAGGATGACCATTTGCATATTAGCTCTTTATTATACAGGATGTGCTACTGTTTATCCCTCTCCCTGCACCTGCTAGAATGTAAGTTCCACGAGACAGAAAACAGGGACATAGGCTTTGTTGCAGTTTTAGTGTCTAGAATACTCTCTGGTGGGCACTTCATATTGGGCACTTAATAAATATTTGCTGAATAAAGTGCAAAACAAGAACTATCAAAAAAAAAAAAAGAATATGGGCTTAACATCTAACAAGAGTGTTGACCTTATGCAAAATATACTTTGTCTAAAAAGAAGAAATGCCAGGAAAGGCCTAAAATCCACATTTTGGTACAGCATCTGTGCTTGAGCTCCGCCCATTCCCAACTTTCTCAGCAGAGCCAAGCCCTCCCTGGCCCACTGCTGCCTGCCCCGGGGAGGGAGAACAGCCATGACTGTGACAGTTAAAGGTGCCACCGGGCGCTCTGTGGTGTAGTGTCGTCTTCTGGGAACATTCTGGGAACACACAGACTTCGGAGTGGCTGTGGTTTGTAAGCCCGCCCGCAGCCCCTGTCGGGTCACTGCTCAGAACCGAACCCACTGTGCTGGGAGAGAACAGGCTTCTGTCTGCCAACGAGGCTGGGCACCCCTACGAGGCGCCATAGCCGGAGACCCAGGCCCTCCGTCCTCCCCGCCCCAGGACCCCGGCCCGGGCCACCTCTGCCGGCTGCGGAGAGGGGGAGCCGGGACCCAAGGCCCCTGAGGGAGAGGCGTGGCGCCCCCACTGAGAAGGCGTTCCTGGGGGACAGACCATGTGGGGTGCCGCCCACTGCCCAGGCAGGGACTGCAGTTTGCTCGCGCCACTGCCTGTAAGAAGGCAAATGCGCCGGGACTGGTGTGGCTCAGGGGTTGAACGTGGACCCCTGAACCAGAAGGGCAGAGTTCGATTCCAGGTCAGGGCGCAGGCCGGGGTGGTGGGCTCCATCCCCAGTGTGGGGCGTGCAGGAGACAGCCGATCAATGATTCCCAACATCGCCCTGGCCGGTGTGGCTCAGTGGATAGAGCGTCGGCCTGCGGACTGAAGGGTCCCAGGTTCGATTCCGGTCAAGGGCATGTACCTTGGTTGCGGGCACATCCCCGGTGGGGGGTGTGCAGGAGGCAGCTGATCGATGTTTCTCTCCCATCGATGTTTCTAACTCTTTATCCCTCTCCCTTCCTCTGTAAAAAATCAATAAAATATATTTCAATAAATAAAATAAAAATACGGCTTTACATTTCTCCCCAAAACATATAATCCTTGCCTATTATTTTTTTTAAAAAAAATGATTCCCAACATTGACGTTTCTATCGCTCTCCCCCCCTCCCCTCCTCTCTGAAATCAATAAAAATATATATATTTACAGAAGCAAATGCTGCTCAGCAGACGTCTCCATCTTTCTAGCCTCTCCTCTACTGCCCTTTCCTAGCAGAATGTACTGGCACTTGTCAAAGAAAGAAAAAGCAGCAACTCATCGGCACATCCATCGCCTCCCCCTAGTCAACCCCACTTCATGGGACGAGGACCAGAAGCTGCATTTCCTCATTACAGAGCCCAGCCCACCGCGGTTCCAGCAATTGTATAAACCAAAGGTCTATGGCTGTAGGTTGGAGCAATGAAAACGAACTCCTAACAGCCCTGGGTTAAGGCACGAACAACTTAATTTCCTTCCCCTGGCCTCTCCCTGTGCGCCCACGACAGTGAGATCCACCCAAAGGGGGCGCCTGCTGCGCGGCTGTGGCTTGGAGATGCACTGAAGCCTCAATATGTCCATGTTGGAAGCGGTCCAGGGAAAGGAAAAGAAAAGGGCCAGGAGAAAACAGCTGTAAAGAGCATCTTTTTGGGACAGTCAAGTGTCCTTCATAACCGGGAAGACTAAACAGACATTTTTATAGCCTGGTGGAGAAGAGCCCAGACTTGGCGTGTTGCTTAGCAACATAAAATGTTAATAAAACCGTTAAGGTGAAAACTTACAGTAAAAGACTCGGTACAAAGCTCATTATTGAGTGCTGGATGGCTAACTGGGGAGTGGTAATCTTGCTTCCAAATATTTCCTTGCAGAAAGATACCAAACATTTCTTTGGGAGTGAATGGAAACACGGCTCTTGGTACATTAAGTTCATCTAATTTCTCCTACTAATTTGTGGTTGGGGCATTCTAAGATGGCCACAGTGATTAGCATGAGCTTATTATGAATTTATCCTTTCTGAAGATATTAAATACTCATTGTGCAAAGCACGGAATTGCCTTTGTTTATACAAAGCTCTTCATACATACATCTGCTATCACTTTTTGTATCTTGTTGTTTTGCCCTCTCTATTCCTGCCCTTTCCTACCCCAACCTAAGGCAAAGGCAGAGAAGGTTAGGACATGGTGGGGGAGAAGCATGGGGAGGGTAACCAACCGAGAGTTAATACCTGAAATCTTGCCCTCAGTGGCTTCTGAAAGTAGCAAACGTGAAAATATGAGTTGAGTATGCTAGCTCTCAAGAAACATTTAACAAATTTTGCAACCACTTCTGCAAGAATTCCCAGGAGAATTAGACTAGGTGATGAGATTATTATGATTTTATTAAAATTTCAATGACCGATAACCATAACCCATTAGTTATATCACCGGTTAGATAAATGTGGGAAGAAATGAAAAATATCTGCAAATGATTTTTTTAAAAAGTATGTAGGCAACAAAACAAAAAGGGAGCCCACTGTATGGGAGAACATATTTGGCAATGATATATCTGATAAAGGGTTAATATCCAAAATATATAAGGAACTCATATAACTTAACAAAAGGAAGACAAATAATCCAATTTAAAAATGGGCAAAGAATCTAAATAGACACTTCTCCAAAGTGGACATACAGATGGCAAAGAGACATGAAAAAATGCTCAAAGTCACTGATCATCAGAGAGATGCAAATTAAAACAACAATGAGGTATCACCTCACACCTGTCAGAATGGCTACCATCAACAAATCAACAAATGACAAGTACTGGTGAGGATGTGGAGAAAAGGGAACCCTTGTGCACTGCTGGTGGGAATGCAGACTGATGCAGTCATTATGAAAAAACAGTATGGAGTTTCCTCAAAAAATTAAATATGGACCTGCCATTTGACCCAGTGATCCCACTTTTAGGAATATATCCCAAGAAATAAGAAACACCAATCAGAAAGAATCTGTGCACCCATACGTTCATAGCAGCACAATTCACCATAGCTAACTAAGATCGGGAACAGCCCAAGTGCCCTTCAGGAGATGAGTGTATAAAAAAGCTGTGGTACATTTCTACCATGGAATACTATGCAGCAGTAAAAAGGAAGAATCTCTTAACCTTTAAAACAGCATGGAGGGACCTGGAGAATATCATGCTAAGTGAAATAAGTCAGTCAGAGAAAGACAAGTATCACATGATCTCACTCATATGTGGAATCCAAGTAACAAAATAAACTGATGAACAGAGTGGATCCAGAGACATGGAAGCAGGGAACAGTATGTGGAATCTTGGAGGGAAGGTAGGGGAGAGTGGGTGGGTGGGAAGTAATCACCCAAGAACCTTGCATGCATAGATGCACAGACAATGGAGCAGGGATGGGCTGGAGCGGGCCAATGGGGGAAAAAAGGGGACGTGTAATACTTTCAACAATAAAGAATTATATTTTAAAAAGTATGTAGGTAAAAAGCGTTCCTTTTTGGAAATCATACTCCCAGCTGCTGTTATCTATAGTATATGTATAGAAAAAGAACTTAAATTAAACATGGCAAGTACTTAAAATGGCCCTGGTAATGTTTGTTTGTAGTTCATTGGAAGGTCGCCAGAGGGTGCCCAAGCTTGCTTCCTATAAAACTCCAAGGTAAGTTGCAGTTCAAGACAGTGAGACTCAGCCAGTGACAGTTTCAGCACCTGGAGGTCTCCTTGCTGGGAAGTGGCATGGAGATGTAGGCCTGACAACCCACAACCACCGGTATGAATTAGAAGATGGCTGGGCTAATGCTCATGTTGAATTAGAAAGTTTTGACTTTGTTTTCAGTTGTGATTTGCTGCTCCTTAACTCCTCTCTTTCAACTTCTCCTCCTCCAAGGATTTTTATAGTGTTGGAGAAGAATGACAACCCCTGGAAAGGTATAATTACCGCCTAACAAATATATAGGTATAAATGGGTGAATGTGTACACCCACAGAAGAGAACAATGAGTGAAATCAGCCCTACGTAATCAAAGGAACTTTGTCACATGTTCTACAAGTTGAAAGCTCTGAATATCCTCGGATTCCTATTTATTTTCAAATACATAATCTGAATCTTTCACCTTGTTTATTGTGACTCACTGTATTATCTATTGCTGTGTTATAAATAACCCCCCAATTTAGTGTTTTAAAATAACAAAACATTCATCTTGTAGTTTATGTAGGTCAAGAATTCAGGCACCCTCAGCTAGGTGGTTTTAGCTTGGGGCCTCTATTGTGAGGTTGCTGTCAAAATGTCAGCTGAGTCTGCAATCATCCGAGTGTCTGACTGGGCCGGAGGATCGACTTCCAAGCTGCTCACTCACATGACTGTTGGTAGAAAGCCTCAATTCCTCCCCGAGGATCTCATCACAGGGCTGTTTGAGTGTCTCCACAATATGGCATTTGTTTTCTCCAGAGTGAGAGAGCTAACAGAAGGCAAGGGAGAAGCCACAATATATTTTATGACCCAGCTTTGGAAGTCACACACCATGATTTCCTCAATATCCCAATGGTTACATAGGGCACCCCAATTCAATGTGGGAGGAGACTACCCAAGGCTGTGAATACCAGGAGGTGGGGATCTCAGGTGACCCTCTTGGAGGCTGGTTACTACTCACCTTGTTTTAAAAATGCAAATTTAAATCTTTCAAATAAACATTTTGTTTAATGTTTTTCTTCCTGTTTTAAAATATATTTGAGCCTAGCTGGCATGGCTCAGTGGTTGAACATCCACCTATGAACTAGGAGGTCACAGTCTGATTCCTGGTCAGGGCACATGCCCAGGTTTCAGACTCTATCCCCACTTGGGGGAGTGCAGGAGGCAGCCAATCAATGATTCTCTCTCATCATTGATGTTTCTATCTTTCTCTCCCTCTCTGAAATTAATAAAACACACACACACACACACACACACACACACACACACACACACACACTTGAGTCAACTTAAAAAGGTATAGCAGAAGTTTATTTTCCTATGAGTAAAGGCCTCCCTCTTATGCAGATCAGAAAACAATTTTTGAAGAGGTGTGTGTTGGGGTTTATGTCCTATCTTTAAAAGCGTCCTCTTTCTGTCCTGGCTCATATGACTCAGTTGGTTGGAGTGTTGTCCTGTACACCAAGGGGTCTCAGGTTTGATTCCCAGTCAGGGCATATACACAGGTTGGGGGTTCGGTCTAAGCACAAGAAACAACCAATTGATGTAACCCACCCCTCTCTCCCAACCCTTCTGTTCCTCCCTCCCTTCCTCATAAAGCATATCCTTGGGTGAGGATTAAAAAAAAAAAAAAAGGTAAAGCTTTCTACTTTCTGATTGGGAATGACATTCTAGGATATGACAAGTTATATTAAACAATAAAACTCAATAAAAGTAATTCAGGGAGTTACTGGTCAATTTGCTTCATAATTAGCTATCCCAAGACATTTTCTGTATGACCTGACACTAACCATACCTGAAAGGTCACTGGATTGATTATTATATTATCTTTTAACAAAGGAGGTCTTCTAAGGCCGAGAGGTTTCAAGCAACCTCAGAATGAAAGAATGGCTGAAACTCACAGTGACCTTGAATGACATTAAAAAGTTAAGAGGAGCCGAAACCGGTTTGGCTCGGTGGATAGAGCGTCAGCCTGCGGACTGAAAGGTCCCAGGTTCGATTCTGGTCAAGGGCATGTACCTTGGTTGCGGGCACATCCCCAGTAGGGGGTGTGCAAGAGGCAGCTGATCGATGTTTCTCTCTCATCGATGTTTCTAACTCTCTATCCCTCTCTCTTCCTCTCTGTAAAAAATCAATAAAATATATTAAAAAAAAAAAAAAAAGTTAAGAGGAGCCCTGGCTGGGTAGGTCAGTTGGTTAAGAGTGTCATCCCAATATGCCAAGGTTGTGGGTCTGACCTCCGGTCAGGGCACATACAAGAATCAACCAATGAACACATAAATAACTAGAACAACAAATCCATGTTTCTCTCTCTCCCAAATCAGTTTTTTAAAAGTTGAAAGAGCAGGATTAATAATCATTTAGCAGAGAGCCTCCACTTCCGTAAACAGAAGAGGCAGTGCCCAGGCATCAAATAGCTATGCAACTGATCTCAACACAGAATGGATGCTGCAACTATTACAACAGAGTGGTTCTTGGCTTCAAAATGTACCAGAGTGAGCCCTGGCTGGTTTGGCTCAGTGGACAGAGCGTCAGCCTGCGGACTGAAGGGTCCCAGGTTTGATTCCGGTCAAGGGCACATGCAGGAGGTAGCCAATCAATGATTCTCTCTCATCATTGATGTTTCTATCTCTCTCTCCCTTCCTTTCTGAAATCACTAACAATATATTTTAAAAAATGTACCAGAGTGCAATGTCCTTTTCAATGCCCTTCAATGGAAAGGGCCTGAAAGGATAAATGCCAAGAGCTTCTCTTTGTGTCAAGAAAGTGAAGCTTAACAAACATTCAGAAAATTTGTTTTTTTCTTTTTAAATCCAATGGAGGATATTTCTCCATTGATTTTTAGAGAGAGTGGGCGGGGGAGAGGTAGAAACATTGATGTGAGAGTAACACATTGATTGGCTGCCTCCTGTAAATGCATATACAGGACCAGGGCCAGGGATTAGCCTGCAACCAAGGTGGGAGCCCTCGGGTCTCAAACCCGAGACCCTTCAGTCCAATGCTCCAACCACTGAGCAAAACAGGCTAGGGCTGGTTGTTTCTTTTTCTTTAAAAAAAAATTTCTTTATTGTTTAAAGTATTACATAAAGTATTACATTTCTCTCCTTTTCCCCCCATTGACCTCTCCCCAGCCAGCCTGACCCCCCAGCACATGCCCTCACCCCCTTGTGTCTGTGTCCATTGGTTATGCTTATATGCATGCATACAAGTCCTTTGGTTGATCTCTTAACCCCCCCCGCCCCCCCCCCCCCTGAAGTTCGGTGATGGTCTATTGGATGTTTCTCTGTCTCTGGATCTTAGTTTATCAGTTTATGTTGTTCATTATATTCCACAAATGAGTGAGATCATGTGATATTTATCTTTCTCTAACTGGCTTATTTCACCTAGCATAATGCTCTCCATGTCCATCCATGCTGTTGCGAATGGTAAGAGTTCCTTCTTTTTTACCGCAGTGTAGTATTCCATCGTGTAGATGTACCATTGTTTTTTAATCAACTCATCTGCTGATGGGCACTTTGGCTGTTCCCAAATCTTAGCTATTATAAATTGTGCTGCTATGAACATAGGGGTGCATATATCCTTTCTGATTGGTGTTTCTGGTTTCTTGGAATATATTCCTAGATGTGGGATTACTGGGTCAAATGGGAGTTCCATTTTTAACTTTTTTTTTTTTTTAAATTTCTTTATTGATTAAGGTGTCACATATTTGTCCTCATGCCCCCATTCCCATCCCACACCCCTCCCCACGGATGCCCCAACCCACTGTTGTCCTTAACCATTGGTTAGGCTCATATGCATGCACACAAGTCCTTTGGTTGAACTCTCCCCCTCCCCTCACCCTCCCCTATCCTCCCTCTGAGGCCCGATAGTCCGATCGATGCCTCCTTGTTTCTGGGTCTGTTCTTGTTCCTCAGTCTATGTTGTTCATCATTTCCCCTAGATGAGCAAGATCATATGTCACTAGATATATACTTATAAGAACTGAATGTGAGACGAGCAATAATAGTTATGCTGACAGGCAAATGAATCAGTCTGTAGTGAGTTTCTTTCTGGACCAACAGTTCTTTTGAGACCCAATTTCAATGTCCACTAGTTCCTTATGTGTACATGTCAGCACTGACTTTTCAGTTCTGGATGGTGGACAAATGGTGGTAATGCAGGTCCGACTCCCTCTGGTTTGGTCTCGCCCGGACCCAGGGGCACGGCCTCACCCGGGCCCCGGGCCGCGTGGCCTCACCCGGACGAAGGGGCGCGTGGCCTCACCCGGATCCAGGGGCACGTGGCCTCACCTGGACCCAGGGGCGTGCGGCCTCACCCGGACCCGGGGGCGCGCGGCCTCACCCGGACCCAGGGGCGCGCGGCCTCACCCGGACCCGGGACCCAGCCTCACCCGGACCCAGGGGCATTTTTAACTTTTTGAGGAAACTCCATATTGCTTCCACAGTGGCTGCACCAGTCTGCATTCCCACCAGCAGTGCACAAGGGTTCCTTTTTCTCCGCATCCTCGCCAGCACTTGTCATTTGTTGATTTGTTGATGATAGCCATTCTGACAGGTGTGAGATGGTACCTCATTGTTGTTTTGATTTGCCTCTCTCAGATGTTTTTTTCTTTTGAGGATGAGAAATAAGTCTGAATGGAGGCTAAAAGCAAAGTGATTTTCTCAACACTAAGGCTCTACAATTTCTATACAAGACCACTAACCAAGATCCTTCTGTGGGGAATGAGGCTAGGGTCCAGGGTAAGCCAAATTATACCAAATCTATCTACCTGTTGATGTAAGAAACATCCAAACCTGTAAGAATTTTTATTAGTTTATTTGAGTCAAACTGATAATTGCCAGGAAGCAAAATCTCAACAAATTGACAAAATCTCTGGAAATGGCAGTTTTACCACTTATTTACTTGTTTATTTTCTTATTTTCTGAGAAATTACCCAGGGGAGGTAAAGGAGGCGGGGGCTGTGAGTACAATACAGCAATTGTGGAGAGATCTAGTTTACAGGTAATCCATTTCCCTTGGGAATAGCAAAATAGGCCTAGCCACAAGATAGTATCAAAATTAATGGTGCAGCCCTAGCCGGTTTGGCTCAATGGATAGAGCGTCGACTTGCAGACTGAAGGGTCCCGGGTTTGATTCCGGCCAGCCAGCGGCTCATGCCCAGGTTGTGGGCTCGATCCCCAGTAGGGGGCGTGCAGAAGGCAGCTGATGTTTCTCTCTACCCTTCTCCCTTCCTCTCTCTCAATTAAAAAAAAAATCTTAAAAAAAAATTGGCAACCTTATAAAAAATAAAAGAAAATTAAATTATTAGTGCCATTGACTATCCAAACCTCTCCATTGCCCACTTTATATAGGGGCCAGGTCATGTTGCAAAAGAAGACTAGCCTCCTTTTCTTGAGGGACTCATGGTCAAATTTCTCCCAGTTGGCAAGTATGTACCCCCTATGGGTATCTCCAGGCACTATGAGTGGTTCCCCATCGAGAATGGCGAGCAGGCAATGGGAATCACGCACCATATGTTAGCAGTGGAAAAAATGGCACCAGCTGTTAACTTCTGTTCAGCAGCCTCAGTTCTTGAGTTCTGGCTAAGAGAAAAATTCAGAGCCAAGCCTTAAACTATAAGAAAAGGTTTATTTAGAAAGTCACAGAGGTAGAAGTGAGCCATAGAAGAAATGGGCTCAGGAAACAAGTTACAGCAAAAGAAGGGCCCTTGGAGCTTAGTGGGGGAAGAGAGAGAACACCCGCTGGGGAAAGAAGGGGTGGGGAGAGGCGCATGTGTGCTCCATAGAGAGCCGCCAGTTTTACCACTGATTTTATACACCAGAATCAAAGCAGGAGGCAGAAGGAGTGTTACAGGAAATTCACTGGTGACAGATTAGGGAGGTGGGACAAAGCAAAGTGAGGGAATCTCAGGGATTGGATAAAAAGTAAAACAAATAGACACATACTTCTTTTTCCTATTGGTTAATGGTTAACAACTAACACGATAACAATGAGAGGCTCTGTGGTCTCCTGCAGTGGTGGGAGATTGTGCCCGCATATTGCAAAGGTATCCTACCTAATAATAGACAAATATGAAAATTGACCATACCTCCGACACACCCACAAGCCACACCCACCATCCAATCAGAGCAAGTATGCAAATTAACTCAACCAAGATGGCTACAGCCACAGAGAGCAAGGTTTCCTAGGTAACAGAGGAAGCCAAGCTTTCCGCCTGCCCTTGCCAGGCCTAAGCCTCCACTCAAGCTACAAAGTTTCAATTATTGAAGGTAAACAAATTCAAACAGAAATGGCGGCAGAATGGAGCTTGAGAGAGCAGGCCAGGGTTGTCCCCAGCAACAGGGGAAGCAAATCTTTCTGCACACCCTGGCAGGGCTCACCCGCTTAAGGCTACAAAGTTTCAATTATAACCCCAACACAAATGGCTGCCGGCCTCGGAGGGAGCCCCAGGCTTGGCTCCACTCCAGGCTACAAAGTTTCAATTGTAGAAGGTAAATAAATTCCAGATACCAGGGCCTCCGCTTGGGTTGCCAGGGGGTGTGGCCGGCCTGCAAACCACCACAGGCCCCTCGCTCAGGCCGCCCCACGCCCCAAGGGAACCCCACCCTGATCAGGGACACCCTTCAGGGCAAACCAGCTGGCCCCCACCCCTGTAACAGGCCTCTATCCTATCTAATAAAAGAGTAATATGCAGATTGTTCATCACTGCAACACACAACATAGCTGCCCCCATGTGGTCAAAGATCCTGTCCCCATGTGGACACAAGATGGCCACCACAAGATGGTCAGCAGGAGAGGGCAGTTGGGAGGCACCCTGCCTGCAAGGGAGGCAGTTGAGAAGGACCAGGCCTGCAAGGGAGGGCAGTTGAGAGGGACCAGGCCTGCAAGGGAAGGCAGTTGGAGGTGATCAACCCTGCAGGAGAGGGCAGTTAGGGGTGACCAGGCCAGCAGAGGAGGGAAGTTGGGGGCAAACAGGCTGGCAGCGGAGTGGTTAGGGGGTGATCAGGCTGGCAAGCAGATGCAGTTAGGGGCAATCAGGAAGGCAGGCAGGCAAGCAGTTGGGAGCCAGCAGTCCTGGATTGTGAGAGGGATGTCCGACTGTCCGACTGCCTGGTGGGATTGGGCCTAAACGGGCAGTCGGACATCCCTCGAGGGGTCCCATATTGGAGAGGGTACAGGCTGGGCTGCGGAACAAACCCCCCTCCGTGCACGAATTTCGTGCACCGGGCCTCTAGTGTTATATAGATGCAAAAAGACAATAGACCAGCTCAGGTAAGGTAAAGATTGACCTCTGTCAAGGAACAGACTGGCCTAGGACATGACTACCTGCCATGCCTCCCTTTTAGCTGTAAAGTTTTAATTTCAGACCATCCTATGTGGTTACTTTAGGTCTCTGAGTTTGTGAAGTCCACCGTGGAGGCCTCCCCTGAGCTTGTCAGATTTAGTATGTGGCCCCTTTTTGTCCACACATTTATGTACCCAGTTTACAGGATCATCCAGGTCAGTTTATCATAGTTGTTAAAGAGAATTTGGCTTTTGAGTTAAACAGACCTGAATTTAAATTTTCCCTTCACTTCTCATTGGTTGAGAACATGGAAATAATAGTATTTATTTTCCCAGGGAGTATGTCTGTCTGTCTATCTATCTATCTATCTATCTATCTATCTATCTATCTATCTATCTATCGGCAGCAGTACGGCACTAGAATGTTATTGGCAATTGGACCTTGGTTCAGCAACCTTGGTACTTGACTTCTGGCTAAGAACTCAGATCCAAGACTCAAATATAAGCCAAAGTTCATTTAGAAAGTCACAAAGGTAGGAGAAGTGAGCCATAGAAGAAATGGGCTTAGGAAACAAGTTACAGAGGCAAAGGAAGGACCCTTAGAACTTAGGAGAAACAGAGAGGCAAGGAAAATGCTCCTGGGAAAGGGAGTAGGGAGACCCCACTGGGTTCTCTGTCTTGAGGGTATTTATCTGGAGGTCTCAGGGGAGGAGCCCAATATAATGTTCATCAGCTTCCCAGTTGTGTCCTTTCAGGGCCGTAGTCTCTATGGATTGGTTGTCACCAGAGTGGGGGTGGAGGTGGGGGGTGTTATTAGTCAATGCAGCTGGTCTCGAGGTCAGCCCTGGTGTTGCTTATCTGTTTCGCTGCTTTTCTGGGCCTGGAGCTGAATGAAACAAAATTGAGGCTTAGATGTATTTTATACAGGTCAGAAACTCAGTCCCAGGACTTAATGCTTAAGGTCCACTTGTTCATTCCCCCTCTATGGGGGTCTAACATGCATGACTAGCAACAGGCCAGGGGAAGAAAGGTCAGGGGAGGATCTGAACCACATGATCAGCGAGCGCTGACAGGTCAGAGGGTCTAAACTGTATGACTGGAGATATGCCAAGGGAGCAAAGGTCACCCTGGGGGAGAGGACCCAGGCCAGTTTTGCCTGTTGCTAGGTACTTGGGGCTTTCTGCCCTGGTGACCTTCTGTACCTGTCCTTGCTCTGCTCCTGCCTGGCTAGATGTTGCTGGTAGAAGTGGAGTCCTTATGGTGTCTCAAGAAAAGCATTTTTGGACACCCACAAGGGAGGATGAGGTCTGGTGGTAAGATTTATTTGGGAGAAAATAGAAGGCTGTCCCTAGATTTTTAATATTCCATCTCTGACCATCCCACCATGAAAAGAGTCCAGTCTTGTATTCATCAAGCGCAATACAAAAACCAATGTCCAGGGATTCTGTGCCAAATCGAAGCTTAGTCCATATCAAAGCTTAGTCCAGTTCCTGGCTGTGCTCCAGCCAGCTGGCGCTGCTGTACCCAGTACCCAGGCTTGCCTTGAAGCCTGCTTGAAGTCCACACGGCTGCCTGCCAGTGGCTACATGTTTGCTATGGAGAAAAAAGGTGCAAGCAAACAGGGCAGGTGCATGTTATCCCACGAGAAAAAAAGGCTTTGTTAGGCTCAGGTTATATTAACTTGGGCTTGGGAGAGACCAGGGGCTTCTTCAAACTAACTAATCCACTTTCCAAGCTTTCATAGGCTTCTGATGGGTCCTCCCCCTAACCAACCAATTTCCCAGGTACTCTGGGGTCCTGTGTCCCTTATCCAATCCAATTCTTTCCCAGGCCAGACAGACAGGCCTCTATGGTTGCAATCTTGGCTCCTACAGCACATGTGCTTACCTTCCCCATAGTCTGGGTGAGTAGAACGTGGAGACTGAAAAGCGGGTCCTTCCTCCCTATATATGGGGGGCGGGGGGAGGGGTTGTGTTAATCCCCTTTTCGGGGCAATGCTGCGATCCCCTGGGGTGTGAAGCTGTAGCTTCCTGATTAAGTAGGCTTATGCTTCCTAGCTGACTATACATCATGTCTGATTTCCTTTGCTCCCTTTATTTATATCTAGCTGTCTATGATAACATAATTGCCTATCACATATCTACCTAAAACATGACATGACATAGTACTTTTCTCTTTAAAAAAATTGAATAAACTCTCTGGGGAGAATTAAGGCAGTGAGAATGTGTGATTCCCCAAATTTAGATCCTCCACATGCTGGCATTTTAGAATCCCCAGAACCATGGCCAGGTTCCCACCTGCTCACCATAAAGCAAAGTTTGCCAGTTGACAAGTCCTGCCCACACACAGAGGGCTCCTAATCAAATATCAACTCCCTCACTTAAAAAATGTGAATAGGCAAGAATTATCAAGGAAGCCTTCAGCACAAAACAGAAAGACCAAGATGAACAAGCAGAAAACAGACATAATTCAGAGGCAGGAAAAAACAACAACATACAACAAAACCTCTAATTAGTATCCAGGAGGCCGAGCTGTATGAACCAATATGAAAAGATGTCTGCCATATATTAAGTAAAAGAGGCAGTCTGCAGAAGAGTATATATACTGAATCTAATTGTGTTAAACATATATACATAGGGTGTCCCCCCAAAATGTATACACACTTAGGATGATTATAAAGTCAGTATTTATTAACATACAGTTCATTTTCAAAATTTAAAAGAATCTACAGAAATGAATAACTATTTTTTGGTCAATGCCCATTTTCAAACTGATGAGCGTTCTGGTCCAGGCATTGCTGATAATGTGAAGCAATGAAATTGCAAACATCAAGAATCATTTTGTTTGGTATTTGTATGCCCTCAATTCGTCAACTGTTGCTGGCATAAAAAAAATCTACTGTACAAATTTTCTTTGTTCAAAGCTTAGTCTGGCTTCACCCATTATTTCAAATCAGTTGAACCTGAAAAAGAGTGAAAATTAAGTAAGTTATCAGCTATTAAAATGTATACTCATTTTAATTATTCAAAGTGTGTATACATTTTTATGGGACACTTTGAATAATTATAAAGGCAGTGTTTGTACTTCAACTGTGTTTTCAAACTTCCAGCAGCATTTTAGGATGAATTTCCTTTGTTCAAAGATTAGTCTGGTTGAAAAGAAACATCAATCGAGCTATCAGCTGTTAAAGTGTGTGTACATGTTTTGGGATTCCCTGTATATACAGATTGCACAACGTATTTTTATAATGAAAAATACTAGTTAGTAAGATAAAATGTATGAGGTCTCTCACTTTTGTCATTAGCTTTTTTGTGGGAGCAAGAGTCAAGAGAAGCAGTAGGGAGTCAGAGAAGCAACAAAGTAAAGTTAAAAGACCAGGGAGGGCCGTGGCCGGAGTGGCTCAGTTGGTCATCCTGTGCACCGAAAGGTTGCCAGCTGGATTCCTGGTCCGGGTACAGGCCCAGGTTGCAGGTTCTACCTTTGAACAGGGTGCATACCAGAGGCAACTTATTGATGTTTCTCTCTCACGCTGATGCTTCTCTCTCTCTCCCTCTCTCTAAAATCAATAATAATAAAAACCAACAACATAAAGAAAAAAGACCAGGGAGGGGAAAAGAAGGTCAGAGGTGGGGGCTGGAGGGCGAACCAGAAAGAACTGGCAGAGACGGGAAGTGATGCATAGTTGTTAATGAGAATGAGGAGATGGAATCGGATTCCAGGATCAGCATGTCCCGAGGGCAGCCAACAGTACTGGGGACCCAACCCTACCTGTCCACCTTCCACTGGGAGCTTGTTCAAAACCAGAGCATCTTACCAACACCTGCAGCTCAGCGGGAGCAGTTCCTGTGTTGTCCGGCCCGGAGAGGACTTCCAGTGGGGGTGCTGAGCTATGACAGCAACAGTCACAACTCCCAATCATAATGGCTACCACTTAATTGAGACCAATGCCTATCATTTTGTAAGTCCTACTATGTCCTAAGTATTTGCTCATTTTATCCTCAGACAATGCTTCCAGATGCAAATGTCACAATTATGCAGACAAGTGTAGATAGAGAAGGTAGGTAACTGGTCTTGGGTCACATGGATGTGTAAGAAGCAGAGCTCAGAATCAAACAGATACAGATGCTAACCTAGGAAAAGACTTAACTACTTATCCCATGAATGATCTTTTCTGCCTGTCATACTTTTCTATACTTTCCCAATTTTCTACAAAGGACATGCATTCTTGATTGGCAGGAGTGGATAATCAAATTAAAAATTAAACAAACTTCCCTGGCTGGTGTGGCTCAGTTGGTTGGAATGTGGTCTCGTACACCAAAAGGTGGCGGGTACAATTCCCGACCAGGGCACATAACTACCTAGGTTGCAGGTTTGATCCCTGGTCCGAATGTGTATTGGATGCAGTCAATTACTGTTTCTCATATCGTTTCTCTCTCTGTCTCTCTCCCCCACCTTCCTCTCTCTAAAATTAATGAAAGACATTTCCTCAAGTGAGGATTAAAAAGAAAAAAAAATTAAACAAATTATATTCTGGCCTGGCTGACATGGTTCAGTGGTTGAGCATTGGTGACCTATGGACCAGGAGGTCACGGTTCAATTCCCTGTCAGGGCACATGCCTGGGTTGCAAGCTCAACCCCTAGTGTGGGGTATGCAGGAGGCAGCTGGTCAACGATTCTCTCTCATCACTGATGTTTCTATCTTTCTCTCCCCCTTCCTCTCTGAAATCTATAAAAATATATTTTAAAAAATTATATCCTGGTAAATCCCTATCAGGGGAGGTTCTAGGTGGGAAGTTTATCCATGCAGCTGAGCATAGGGACTGGCCTGATGCTGGGGGAGGGGCCAGGGACCTGTGGGAAGGTGAGGGCTAGGAATGGGGAGACACAGGAGCAGAGGGGAAGTAGAAAACGGGGACAGAAAGGGAAGGAAAAAACTCTGAGGACCCAGATACAAACACAAGGATGATGGAAGGGAGAAGGTAGAGAGAAAGGGGCTTTGTCCAGGCCCTGAGTCCAGCCTGATGTCAGATCATGGCCGGCTGCACAGATGCCTAACTGAGACTGTCTGCCCCAGGTTGCCCACTGCCTGCTGGCTGGATTCCTTCAGTTCAGAGACAGAAGGGCAGGCATGTGAGAAGGATTAACCTTCTAGAGCTGCTAGGCACCAGGACAACAGTTAGATTAGATTTAAAATTTTTTAACCTGCCCCAAACTCCCTCATCCAGGAAATACAACAGGCCCCCATTCCTCAAACCAAATTAAGGGAGATGAACCTTTGCTCTTCCAAGAAGCCCATCCTGAGTGCTCTGGGGCTGAAGTGGGTACGAGTGTGCTCATGAACACTATGTCGAGTTTTGTCATGTTAATATGAAGCAGGGCAGTGATCCCAGTGGGCCATTTCAGAAGAGGGAGGTGGGTAGGGGGATATTTTCACTCTATTTCCACCATGCCCAAGCTTCTTGCATATCTAAATGAAAACACCAGGGAACCAGGGACATACGGGGAGGAACTGGACTGTCTGGCATCAGGGCAGGAACTTGGGGGCAGCTTTCTCCTAGACAGGGGTGCTTGCAATGGTCATTGTTCCTGTGCTGGGAGCTCCCTGGTCACAAAGCTGACTGGCAGCCATATCTGAGTTTCCATCAGCCTGGCTCACACTGTTTGCTCCACCCTGGTGATTCCCTGAGACCCCACCCCATTCAATTTGTAGCCCCACCCAAGCTGTTTGCAATGGTTTTTCCATGTGAATGATCTGTCCAGGCTCAGGCCTCAGACTTCCTAAAATCTCTCAAACAAGCAGCAGCTGGCATGTACCTATCAATGAGGCCCAAAACCTGGCAGTAGCACCAAAGCCCCACTGAAGCAAGTCCTGCTCCATAGTGATGTCTCTTACATAGCAGCTCTTCTGTTGTAGTTGCAGCTGGTTCTCACAGCCAATTGGGCTGGAGGTCAATTCCTCCCAGTGACATTAACAGCAATCAAGGCTCAACTACAAGACTGTGCACACAGCCCACACAGGGGCCCAACTAGAGTGCCCAGAAGAGGTGACTGAGGAGGCTGAGCCACTGGGGGACTTACAGGACTCCTACTATACAAGGCCACTCTACCAATTCCAGGAGGCATAGCAGCTATACCTAATACATAGGAACAAACACAGGGAAGGAGTCAAAATGTGGAGACAAACATGTCACAAATGAAAGAACAGAAATCATCTTCAGAAAAAGAACTAAATGAAATGGAAGCAAGCAAACTACTAGATGTAGAGTTTAAAACAATGGTTATAAGGTTGCACAAGGATCTTAATGAGAGCTTCAAGGGACTTAATGCGACTTTTGAGGATCTTAGTGAGAATTTCAAAGATATGAAAAAGGACCAGTCAGAAATTAAGCATACACTAACTGAAATAACTTATAGAGAATCAATAGTAGAGGATTCTGAGAATCAAATCAATAGTTTGGATATGAGGAAGTAAAACACACCCAATCAGAAGAGCAAAAAGAAAAAAGAATCCAAAAATATGAAGATAGTGTAAGGAACCTCTGGGACAACTTCAAGTATACCAACATTTGCATTATGGGGATATCAGAAGGAGAAGACAGAACAAGATATTGAAAACCTGTTTGAAGAAATAATGACAGTTAACTTCCCCTACCTGGTGAAAGAAATAGACTTACAAATCCTGGCTGGTTTGGCTGAGTGGATAGAGTGTCGGCCTGCGGACTGAAGGGTCCCAGGTTCAATTCTGGTCAAGAGCACATGCCTGGGTTGCGGGCTCGATCTCCAGTAGGGTGTGTGCAGGAGGCAGCCAATCAATGATTCTCTTTCATCACTGATGTTTCTCTCTCTCTCTCTAACCTCTCCCTTCCCCTCTGAAATCAATAATGATAATAATAATAATAATCTATACTAATAAAAGGGTAATATGCTAATTAGACTGGATGTCTTCTGGACATCCATCTGGACGTCCTTCTGCACAAAGTCACGATGGTGGGGGCCAAGGCAGAGGCAGTTATGGGCGACCAGGCCGGCAGGGGAGGGCAGTTAGGGGCTATCAGGCAGGCAGGCAGAAGTGGTTAGGGGCAATCAGGCAGGCAGGCAGGCAGTGAGCAGTTAGGAGCCAGTGGTTCCGGATTGCGAGAAGGATGTCCAACTGCCGGTTTAGGCCCACAGGGATCAGGCCTAACCAGCAGTCAAACATCCCCTGAGGGGTCCCGGATTGAAGAGGGTGCAGGCCAGGCTGAGGGACCCCACCCTCCGTGCACAAATTTTGTGCACCGGGCCTCTAGTAATAATAATAATAAGCCTAACCTGGCTTCCCAGGTCTCAAGACAGAGGCCTGGACCCATTAAAAAAAAAAAAAAAGGCAGCATGAGAACAGCATTTAGTTACCTACAAGGGAATGCCCATACGACTGTCAGCTGATTTCTCAACAGAAACTGTGCAGGCCAGAAGGGAGTGGCAAGAAATATTCAAAATGATGAATAGCAAGGACCTACAACCAAGATTACCCAGCAAAGCTATCATTTAGAATTGAAGGTTAGATAAAGAGCTTCACGGACAAGAAAAAAATAAAGGAGTTCATCACCACCAAACCAGTAATACATGAAATATTGAAGGGTATTCTTTAAGAGAAAGAAGAAAAAGAAAAGATAAAAAACATGAACAATATAAAGGCAATCCTATATAATAAAGAGGTAATATGCAAATTAACCCTCACGCCCTCACAAGTTGGCTGCCTATGACCAGGCCGGCAGGGGGGTTAGTGAGGGATGACCAAACGACTGAACAAGCAGGCTGCGTGGGGTGACCAGGCTGGCGGGGGGACTGTGAGGGGCAACCAGGCCAGCAGGGGGGGCAGTTAGGGGCAACCAGGCTGGCAGGGGGGGCAGTAAGAGGCAACCAGGCCGCTGGGGGGGGGTTGCAGTTAGGGGCGACTAGGCCAGCAAGGGGGGGGCAGTTGGGTGTGACCAGGTCAGCAGGGGGGTGCAGTTAGGGGCGATCAGGTTGGCACACAGAGGCAGTGAGGGGCGATCAGGCCAGCAGGGGGGGGCAGTTAGGGGTGACCAGGATGGCAGGGGGGGCAGTTAGGGGCGACCAGGCAGGCAGGCAGGTGAGTGATTAGGAGCCAGTGGTCCAGGATTGGAGAAGGTGCAGGCTGGGCTGAGGGGACCCCCCCCCCGTGCATGAATTTTGTGCATCAGGCCTCTAGTAAATATATATCTATCAACAATTGAATCTAAAAATCAAAATAAACAAACAAGGAATCTAATGAACAAAATACACTGATGAATAAAATAGAACCAGAGGCATAAAAACATGGGACTGAGGAATCTCAGAGGGAGAGGGGCAGGAAGAAATTACCAAATAACTTATATGCATATATGCATTACCTATGGACACAGACAATAGGGTGGTGAAGGCCTGGTGCGGGGCGAGAACTGGGTGGAAAGGGTGAGTGGCGGGGGAGGGAGATATCTGTAATACTCTCAACAATAATGGTTTCAAAAAATAAAAACAAAATAAAATAAAAATATCATCATCCGCCACCACCACCATCTATCTTACAGTTTCGGTTCACTGTCAAACTCTTCCAATCTCAGTCTTCTGGCCCATCTCTCCCAGTTCCCAGAACTGTCACCTCCATGGCACTGACTACAGATCTCTAGCTCCACATCTTGAAGTTTTGTGTCCTTATTGCAGCTCAGACTCATCAAGTCCAGAAGGAATTTGTCAGTGCTTTTCTATGTTAATTCATAGTAAATAAATAATAGCCCATTATCATCATTTCACTTTGGATCTTTCTTCTCCTTCATCTCCCATATGCATTACTAATTTTTTTTTAAAAAAATATATGTTTTTATTGATTTCACAGAGGAAGGGAGAGGGAGAGAGGGATAGAAACATCAATGATGAGAGAGAATCATCGATCGGCTGCCTCCTGCATGCCCGCTACGGGGGATCGAGACTGCAACCCAGGCATGTGCCCTTGACCGGAATCGAACCCGGGACCCTTCAGTCCGCAGGCTGATGCGCTATCCACTGAGCCAAACCAGCCAGGGCTGCATTACTAATTCTGGTTACTGCTTTCTTTAGAACATCTTTGTTCTACTCTTCTTGTCTATTTCCATCTTAGTTCTCAACTTTGTTACTTATCACTTCATTCACTTAACAAGTATTTATTAAATTTGTCTTGTGTGCCAAGCACAGTGCTAGATGAAGGGGCAACACTAATTCCAAATTTCCCCCCCAAAAAGACAAATTCCAACTTGGTAGGAGATGGTCACAATTTAGTGGAAAGCGATACACATGTGGCCTTCATACATGGCAGTATATGTCTCCCCCTCATCCCTCCTGCATCTCTTCTGACTGGCCAGGCCAAGCAGACGGAGCTTCCAGAGCAGTTCCAATCACAAATTCTTCCCAAGGGCCCATGAGTTCTGATAGTGCCACTACTTTATAATTCTCACATCTCCCTATAACATGTTACTCTAGCACCATTTTTTGAAGAAGGAAATTTAAAATATAGCAAGAATTCTCAATCGTCCCCTTGAACATGTTTGCTAGCAGGGTGACACCACTGAGGAAGACAGGGCTCTAAAAGCATGATCTGAGAAAGACAGTGTAGGGGGGATGCTAACCACCAGTCATGTAGGTTTTGTAAGCTCAGTACTCGTATTAAATCAGTCTCAGAATGTGGTGTTCTGGAAAGCATGGCTTAGTTCCATATTGGTAAGCCTTCAATACATTATAACACTGTGGAATGAGTGTACAGAGACATGGGCCTGTAAACTCCACCATTGCATTTTTATCCCTTATATTAGGGTTCATGAGGCAGATGGTTTTTGGCTTAAGCCAGTTTGCGTTTCTGTCATTTGCAACTCAAAGTGCCCACAACAATGAAATAATTAACATTTGCATATTATTTTACAGATTAAAGTACTGCTTTATTCTCACAATAAACAGCATAAGGTAGGCACTTTGGTAGTAGCCTTTATAAGCAAGAAATGAAATGCAGAGAAACAGCTAAAATGAACCAGTGTTCCTGCCCAGAACCTATGCTCTTTCTATTCAAACTCCCTTCTTCTGCATAGAAAGTTTTAAGTGACTTCAATTTTTCTCAGTGGGCATGGTTCACCTTCTCTGTACATGATAACCTACAGCAGTGCAGTTAGGAGTTATGCTTTTAATAATCATTAATTTGAATATTTCCTCTAATTTCTTTAAGCCCTTCTAATTTCTAATTCTGAAATGGGCCTGAGCTAAACAGTCATTCTGAGACCCCCGACTTCGCTTTACACAAATAGTCAAAAGCCTCCAGGTAACTGCTAACTTCTCAGCCCAGCACCCCCACCCCCCTTCCTTTCCCTCTGGAGGAATGAGTTGTTTCTTCATCCGTTATCATCTCTCTGTACCAAGTGAGGGGACACTGCCAGGTGTGAGGACAACGAAATGAAGCGCCCACAGGTCTGAGTGATGGAGCTTTACAATTTCCTTTGTCAGGTCCTTGAAAAAGACACTTAGAAAAACCACCCCAGGCTGATTGCACTGCTTGCTCTCAACTGTACAATACTATTGTTCACCATCTCCAGCTCTGAGGTCAGTCTGAGTGTTGTCAGCCAGCATACTGGAATTGCTCTTCACACCAATTTAAATTAACTTGGCAAGTCCATTTTCATGAGCTGCAGCATTACCACCCTCTCCAAGCCCAAAAGTAGATCCTGTGTAGGTGTAGCCTCCACTTTGGTAAATAACAGAGCTGTGCACTCATTTCAGCTGAGGATGGAAGGCAGCAAACAGTTGTTTTCAAAAGAAGACTTATTCATCATTAAAAAAGAAAAAGAAAAGACCTGGAACAACTTCTCAGATCAAGCTGGTTTAAGTTATGAGAAATCAGCTGTTGCACCAAAACAAAAATGTGCCCCCTCTGTTATCCAGTGAGGTGTATCTCACCAAAGAAAATAAAAAAACAAACAGTAAGAACTCTGAGCATCATATGCCCTTCTAATTTTCACCACTGTGTACCCCAAGCGTATCAAACTCGAGGCCCATGGGCCGCATGCGGCCCACAACGAATATTTTTGCGGCCCAGCCAATATAATGGTATGTAAGAAACATTTTAATAAAATTTTTATAACTTAATTTTTACAATATCCTGTTATACATAACTAGAGGCCCAGTGCATGAAATTCGTGCACAGGAAGGAGGGGTCCCCTCAGCCCAGGCTTGCACCCTCTCCAATTCGGGACATCCCTCTCACAATCCTGGACCACTGGCTCCTAATTGCTCACCTGCCTGCCTGCCTGGTTGCACCTAACTCCCCCCTCCCCGCCCCTCGCTGGCCCGATCGCCCCTCACCGCCTCTGCGTGCCAGCCTGATCACCCCTAACTGCCGCCTTGGCTAGCCTGGTCGCCCCCACTGCTGGCCTGGTCACCCCTCATGGCCCCCCTGCTGGCCTGGTCGCCCCACGCAGCCTGCTTTGGTCATCCCTCACTAACCCTCCTGCTGGCCTGGTCGTAGGCAGCCATCTTGTGAGGGATAATTTGCATATTACCTCTTTATTATATAGGATTATTAATAACGAACTACAACGTTCGCTAATGACTGATTACTATAATCATGTTGCATTCATTTCCCTTATGCGCCTTACACGCAGGTGCACCATTTCTCTCCACTAATACTAGCAGTGAATATTTTAGCAGCCGATTGCCAGGTCATTAGTCTTGGACTGACTTGTTTGGTGTGCGCAACAGGAAATATTTCGCTTTCGGAGAACAAGAAGGTTTATTTGCATTATGCTTATTAATTTGTGCAGTTATTCAGTGTCTGGTAAGTTAATGTTCAAGAAAAACATTAACTTTGATTAAAATGTTCTATTATCTTATGCTAACTATTACTCATTTATTTCAGCCCTTTGTATTCAGCATGTCTCTATCAAAATAAACCCACGTTTCTATGAAAATTGAAGCTTTTGCTTTTTTGCGGCCCACATAAACTTAAACCTTGTTTATTTGGCCTGTGTTAGCCTTTGCGTTTGACATGCTTGGTGTACCCCAAAGCGCATAGGACTTAAGGTATGATTCAAAGTGCCTATCTTCCAAGGAATGACCCTGAAAAAGTGTTTTCTCCATCTATTCTTTGTGTTCTCATCTTCTCAAATGTAGAAGCTGAACCTTGAAGGGCAAGGAAATTGGGAGTAGACCTCGTAAGAGAAAGAACCAAGAGACCTAAAACCCCAAATGACAGGACTGGTATTTCCAAGGGTAACTTCATGCTCAGGGCAAAAGTACTCCCTCCTCTCAGTTTCCACTGGGACACTCACCCTAAGGAGGGACCGAATCAGGAAAACCAGGCTGTGGGGGGAAAGAGGGGATACAGGGTTGGCTATGCAGGGGTGGACAGAACTCTTGCCTGCTCTGACGGCCCTGGGGTGGGTGGGTGCAGCAAGCGGGGGGAGAGGGGAGGGAAATCTGGTCTTGGGGCACCTGAACATACAGGGTTCTAAACCAGTTAGCAAGGGCTTTAAGACCAGTCAATATTTACCTTTGCTTTATCCCAAACTGGAGTTACCATTTGGTCTGTTTGATAAAAACAAATGCCATTAGCCAATATTGGTTTTCCTAGGTCCTGAGTTTTTTCATCCCTGTTAATGGCTTTTGGCTATTTCCTGTGAAAAACCCAGAAATAAAAGATGTGAAATTCAAGTTATCTTATCATCAGTGACAGTAGCTCCAGAAAGAGAGTTAACAATAAACACTTACTAAACATATTATGTGGCAGGCGCTGAGCCACTTTACAAACTCTTCTCACAGCACCCTCCCAGTCCCTGCTGGGGATAAGTACTCACATCTTTGGGCTTCAGATGAGGGCAGGGGCTTCTCACAAGGGGTCCAGGTCACAGCGTCAGCGTGGGTTCATTCCGAGTTCTCAGCGCAGGCTATGGAGTGTGATGTGTAAAAGGAAGATACCACTGTGTTTTCCAGAAAAGCCTGATACTTTCCTGTAGGCTGTTCATGGCCAGGAAAACACGTCCACCCTTTATCAGTTTCTGGTTGAAAATTTTGGTGAATGCAATTGTTTCCAGACCTGGCTGATCATCAGAAGTAACTGAGGAGCTTTATAAAAATATAGAGGTAGGGCCCCCTCCCAAGGGATGTTTCAGTGCTGTCAGGTAGTGCCTAGCAGTCTGCATTTTACCACCCAACCCGTATGGTTCTGATGATCAGACAGACAGGCTGAGAACCCTGAGGCTGGAGAGGGCCCTGGCTGGGAGTGTATATGCACTGGCCCAGCTCTGCCACTAGCGGATGGCGATGTTAATGGTTTACCTTTTCTGTACCTGTGTTTTTGTGTCTGTAGAATAGGGATAGAAATCGCTGTCAAGTTCTCCGAGATGCTAAAAGTGCTTTTTCAGTGCACACAGCAGTGTGTAAGTTCACACATTATTTCAACCTTTTTAGAATTGGGAATCAAATACTTTTAAATTGCTGCTAATCATATGTGTGTAATGGTAGGTTAACTCTTGCTTTTACTGCAATTTAGTCTCTTGCATCTTATTATGCACCCAGTGCATTAGCCCTTTATACTGTATGCTGAAACTGTATATAAACACGATCCACTTTTCTTCTATTGGTTGAGCACTCTGTTCTTCTACCACTACATGGGAATCACTGGAGGGCCTTTTCCTCAGAGCTTTCACCATTTCCTTGAAATTCATTGGTGAACCTCTCCCCTACTACTCTTACTATCTCCTTAGTTGTAGGTTTCTTAACTAGAGAGGAATATAATGAAATGATGGCTTGATGGTTACCAAAATGTGACTTCAGAATACTTGTATTGCACATCTGGGAATAACTGGCTCAGATGGAGGGTACTGCGGTCACTTTCTGGAGTGCTCCCAGACATAAGCCCTTCCTTGGGAACCACTCCTGCCCCCTACAGCTATAGCCACCACCGGAGGGGGCCTCTGTGGCCATACTGATGGGGAAAAAAGAGACATTTTTTGGGGTTGGCAATCTAAATCTAGTCACTGCCCCTTTAATTGTCTGGTCCTGCAAGACCTGTTTACTCCCATTTTAGAGAGGCCATAAACCATCCCCAGACGAAGTTATCAGTGCTGGCGCCAGGCTAGTCCTTTGGTTGAGGTCTCAAAGCCCCAGCACAGGGGGCTCTTTAAGAACTTGCAAAGGGGACTGGAAAACACCATATTTGGGAGACAAAAGACTGGGAAAGATAAAAAGAGACATCTTCCTCCATGTTGTGGCTCGGAATTTGAGAGAGTTATTCTGCTCTGAGCCCACCAGCGTAATAAATCTGTGTAACTCCATTTCTCTAAGCGTTGCTAGGTTTTTCTCCGGTCTTCAGTAACAATACGTGCTTCTTTTCACTGATCATATTAGGGGTGGACACCTGCCCTAAGATGGGTAGCACTCAGATTCTTCTGGGAAATCTGGAGCTGGGATCCAGAATTAGAGTCAGCCAGCTGTGGGAAGCTGAGCTGAAAAGTGATATAAAATTGAGGCCAGAGCTGGCACTGTGTCAAGACAAAGCAAAGTGCATGCTGAAGTTATGGGGGAACATGAACTGTGTGGAACCAGGAAGCCAAGCTGCAGAGAACAGTAGGAAATAGGTGAACAGAGGCAGGCCGATGACAAAGACCAAGCTGCCCCTGAGAGCGGCAGGGAAGGGCCAGTCCCTGGGAGGGCTGACTTCCTGACTCTGAGCCAACTTGAGTGGATTTCTCCTTCTTACAACTGAGAACCCTGAGTAGGATGGAGTAAAGAATGGGTGATAGACAAATACTTCTGGGTGCATGCAAGAGTGTGTGGAAGCAGGTAGACTAGCAGCAGGGGGGGCAAGTGATGCTACGAAGTCAAGTAGTGAATGTTTTTTTCTAGAACACCCATGCCTGTCTAGTGCCTGCCATCCTGTCAACAGTGGGATGTTGATGTGTATGACTCAGTGTGAGTTGCAGTTGGGCCTGTGCCACGTGTAGAAGCCCCTAGTGAGAATAATGAAACAAATCCCTTTCCAGTGTGGGATGGGCAAGACTGACAGGCAAATTTGGCCAGGTCCACGGTTTAGAATTACAGAATCATTAAAAAAATTTTAAATATATTTTTATTGATTTTAGAGAGAGGAAGGGAGAAACATCAATGAAAGAGAAACATCAATCGGCTGCCTCCTGCATACCCCTTACTGGGGATTGAGCCTGCAACCTGGGCATGTGCCCTGATTGGGAATCGAACCAGTGACCTCTCGGTGCATGGGATGATGCTCAACCAACTGAGCCACCCCGGCCAGGGCAAATGACAGAACCTTAAAACCAGAAGGACATTAAAGATCGTCACCAACCTCTCAACAAATACTGATACTCTTTTCTGCTGATCAGCCCCTCTCCAGCCACTTCCTCTAAACCACAAGTTTCTCCATCCCAGATTACTGGTGATAGCAACTGACTAAAAAAACTGGCAAAAATAAGTATTAGACACGATGGAGAATGTGAACTCCAGTTCTAACTTCCTGGCTTCTTCAATCGTCTTTTCTAGCACATGTGATGCTCTAGCCTGGATCGACATACTCTTATTTATTTATTTTTTGTTGTTTTTTTTTTTTTAAATATATTTTTTATTGATTTCAGAGAGGAAGGGAGAGGGAGAGAGAGATAGAAATATCAATGATGAGAGAGAATCATTGATTGGCTGCCTCCTGCATGCGATCGAGCCCACAACCCAGGCATGTGCCCTTGACTGGAATCGAACCCGGACCCCTCAGTCTGCAGGCCAACACTCTATCCAGGGGTCCTCAAACTTTAAACAGGGGGCCAGTTCACTGTCCCTCAGACCATTGGAGGGCCGGACTATAGTTTTAAAAAAACTATGAACAAATTCATATGCACACTGCACATATCTTATTTTAAAGTAAAAAAACAAAACGGCAAAAACACCCGCATGTGGCCCGCGGGCCGTAGTTTGAGGACGCCTGCCTATCCATTGAGCCAAACCGGCTAGGGCTGAATTTATTGTTTTAAGGCAAAGCTACTGTTGCAGAAGACCAAAGAAATACCAAGCACACTTCCTAGAGAAAGGGAGGGACCCCGCTTATTAACCCTAGTGGGCTCTGGGAATAATTTCCAAATCAGAGTTTTACTCTTATTTTTTCTATGAGGAAATCAACCAACTGGGCCCAACTGGAAAGTGCTTAAAAAAAAAGTTACTTAAAATAATCTTGTTTTTCTCTTCTGTCCTCTCCCAGTTGATTACTTGGTATCCATTTTCAACTGCATGCTCCTTGAGACATCCACAAAGCAGAGGTGTTTTCATTTCAATATACTAAGCTTGCAGGCTGAGGTCTGTAGACTTTCAGATGAATCTTTGTGTAGGTGGTTAACAAAATGTGATTTCCGAGCAGACTGTTTGACATTTTTATGAAGGCTTCACCTGCCAATGCTGTCTGAAGGTGATTAAGGGTTTTATTTTCTAAGAGGACATAAAGCTGGGTGAGTAATAAGGACTCACTAGCTCCAGAAGTTGCAATTGAACAGGCCCATCTGCCTGGTTCACTGCGAGGCTGGCCCACTTGCTTGCCTCTCAGATCCTGGCTCCATGGAGATAAGGCAGGAAACCTGCGAAAGTGCATGCTGTTGGGCTAGCAACACTAGAAAAGCTTCGGCTCAAGCTGACTTGAGTTCTAGCTTCAGCTTCTCCAACAGTTCCACTGTGACCGGGTCAGGAATTTGCCTTGGTTTTCTCTGCTTTGAAAACAGCAGATCTCTTACCTCTCTACTACTATAGGAAATAATTATTCAAAATTGCTTTCTCAAGCATTTAGCAAATCAGAGAAGTGATATTCATTTCCCACATTTATTGTGGGAGTATGACTAACTCCATTTTTGGCTTTGTGGACTTCTCCTAGTGGATAAAATTCAAGGCCTCCATCTCTATACACATCTCTTCCCTTTTGGAGATGGAATTTACCTGTTAATCCTAGAATTTCTCAAGGCAAAAGAGCAGCCCTCTAACACTGTAAACAGGCCCTGACCAGCTTCTCACCTTGTTCTGACAGGAGCATTCTGTAGACACCTGGGCAGTGTAATGCAAGATGAGGACCAAGTCTCACTTGGTGCCCCTGGCTTCCCGACCCCAGCACCCAGAGTGGTGCCTAGGATGCAGCAGGGTGAAATTCAGGAAACATCTGATGGAGTGCGGTCTATCCTCTTAGCTTACATTTTCTCTAGGGGAAGGTTCTTCCTTGATGGCAGGACTTAAAGTATTCCTTAACCCTCACACCCATGGGGTAGACGTGGAGCACTATGTATCACTGGAAGTGAAAAAAGGTGTTGCAAATAGGGGATCAATTGTAAACCGAATATGTGTGTGGACTCTCACTCCAACTACCCTGTGAAGTAAGGCTGCTCCCGTAATGCCCTTGTACTTGTTCCTTCTGTATTTCCTGCCTCTTGACAGTTAGTGAACTCCTAGACCCCTTCAAAACCTACTTCAGATACCCACTCCTCTAAGGCTTTCCTGATTCCCCAAAGATGTAATTAATTAATCATTTCATTCTCTGTACTAGTTCCATATTTTGTATATGTTAAAGCTAATACTGATAAGTAGTTTCTATGTGTCATGGTGTTTTAAGAGCTTTACACATATTGACTTATTTAATTTTCACTACAATTCTATGAGATAGGCACTCTTTTAAAAAATATATTTGTATTGATTTCAGAGAGGAAGGCAGAGGGAGAGTGAGATAGAAACATCAATGATGAGAGAATCATTGATTGGCTGCCTCCTGCACACCCCCTACTGGGGATCGAGCACACAAACTGGGCATGTGCCCTTGACTGGAATCAAACTTGAGACCCTTCAGTCTGCAGACCGATGCTCTATCCACTGAGCCAAACCAGCTAGGGCTAGATACGCTTTTTAAAAAAAAATCACGTTTTTGTTGATTTTTAGACAGAAAGAGGAAGGGAGAGAGATAGAAACATCGATGGGAGAGAAACATTGCTCGGGTGTCTACTGCACGCTCCCCCTCCCTTGGGATCAAGCCTGCAACCCAAGCATGTGCCATGACTGGGAATCAAACCGGCAACCTCTTGGTACATGGGAGGGCACTCAACTGAGCCACACCAGCCGGGTGATAGATACTCTTAATATTCCCATTTTGCAGATGAGGAAATTAAGGCACAGATGGTAAACAACTTGCTCTATGTCATAGGTTTTCAATCCAGGTATTTCTATTGCTGCACTTAATACACTATACTGCCATTTATTTATTTCAAAGTCCTCTTCAATTCTGGGAGTTCCTGAAAGCAAAAAGACCATTTTATTTGTTCAGCTCTATGTTCCCACACTTGGCAGTCCCAAGCTAATGGACATCCTGAGTGCTCACTCAGCCATGGCAGATACCCTCAACTGTGACCAGCCCAGTCAGAAACTTTCTCATGAGCCGGGGATTGAACATTCCCCGGGTGGTCTAGGATGTAAGTAAATAAAGTACATTGGCCATTTGCAATCATTTTTGGAAAACAGCTCATCTGATTCTAGAGCCAAAAAAAAAGGAACATCATTCCACAAGTAAGAAACTCCAGAACCTGAAAAAGAATTAGAAACCAAATCTCTAAAGTCAAAACCACTCAATTAGTATGCAGAATCAACTCTTTTTAAAAAAAATATATTTTTATTGATTTTAGAGAGGAAGGGAGAGCGAGAGATAGAAACATCAATGATGAGTGAGAATCATTGATCGACTTCCTCCTGCACGCCATCAACCCAGGCATGTGCCTTTGACCGGAATCAAACTGGGGACCCTTCAGTCCACAGGCCGATGCTCTATCCACTGAGCCAAACTGGCTAGGGCTCAACTCTTTTTGATTCAGGAGTGATAACTCTTGAGATTCTGCTACCCATTAGTCCATGAGAAGAAGTCAAATGTAAAAGAGATATGTAAATTATATCGCAATAATAATAACAACTAAAACAAGAACAACAAATCCAAACATGAAAGACTCTGGACAGGTAAATTACAGCTGTGGACAATCAGCAGATAGCGCCCATGACCTATATACACATAGGCAATGACGGGCCTGCACTCCGGAGTGCTGTTCTGGGATCTGAATCTGGCTTTGACCCTGACGACTGTATGATCTTGGTTCTTTAACCTCTTAGCACCTGAACCTCTATAAAACAAGGATAATAAGAAAACCTATGTTGCAGGGTTGCCATGAGGATTAACTGAGTCATATGAATCAAACACTTAGCACAGTGCCTGGCACATAGCAAGGGTCCAACAAACACAGGCTATTGTTCTTCCTGCTTACTTAGTAAAGTAGGCAAAGAACTGGTAGCATATAAGGCACATTACCGCAAGCACCCATCACCTTTACTCCTGCTGCCTGGCACACAGTGGGCATTTCAGTGGATTTCCACTGGGTGAATGAATGGCCAAAGTGGCTCACAGACTTTTATTCAAAGAGAGAAACTAGAATGGCAATCAGAAGTAAGGCTTAAATGTCAAGAGGACAAGCACAGTAAACTCAAAATTTAGCATTCTATTAATGAGACCAATGTATTAAAGACAGCCACTATATAAATTCATAATAATGATTCCTACACATTATAGAAATTCTTTTGTGCTTATAAATTATCAATGGTTAAATTATTCAAGGAAGTTTTAAAATTAAGTATATATTATTGTATTCAAATGCTTTAAAATTGGAAATCCATGTAGAGTCTAAATGACAATGATGAATTAACTGGAATATTTTGATTGATTGCAATACTTAGTTTATGCTTTATTACCCACACGTATTGTTCCCTGTCTACCTTTTGTATTTCTCACTAGATGGCGAACGCCTCATATGCATAGTGCTTTTATATCTACTGTGCCTGGAATATATTCATGGTCAATAAATAATTGCCTAATTAACAGCCATCATGTTCCATGACCATACCAGATTAAAGTTTTTGGTCCAGCAACATATGCTTTTGGTGTACTTACATTTCCACAAAACAATAAAAACTTGTATGTTCTTAAGACCTTGTAAATACAAATTTCAACATTTAAAAATATGATATACTTTAGGAAAATCATTCTTTAAAACCCTAAAATTTAAGACTAAATGACTTTACAAAATCTACTCTAAACTGTAAGCTAAGCAACTAAAAAGTTTAGATGATTTCTAACAAAATTAGATAAAAGCTGTTCATTTTTTTTTTTTTTATAGAATAGTTTATTGATTTTCTTTTAGAGAGAGAGAGGAAGGTAGAAGGAGAGAGAAAGATCTATGTGACAGCATAACACTGATCAGCTGCCTCCTGTATGCCCCTACTGGGGATCGAGCCCGCAACCCAGGCAAGTGCCCTGACCGGGAATCCAACCTGCAACCTTGTGGTGCACAGGACAACACCCAACCAACTGAGCCACACTGGCAGGGTAAAGCTGTGATTTTTTTTTTTTATAATAAACTACTAAAGACTTTTATTGCTTGTCTGTCAGATGTTACATCATACTATTGTGTTGTGGATGGTAGCAGCGGCTCAAAGGAAAGTAGGAAGAATAAATGGGAATATGTGAAGAAAAATCAGATTCAAAAGTGATCGCTGATACTTTCTCTTACACATTAGGCTCAGGAACCTGTTATGGACACATGTCAGAAAGAAAACACCGTAAAAAAGAGAAGCAGCTAATCCTGGACTCTTACACAAATGAGAGGGAAGATGGCCAACGTATTGAGACGAAAGGGGTGTCTGCAGCAAGTGAAGTCTGAACATAAGGCAGTTCCCCTTCAGCTCAGTGCCCCACCCCCCGGGCTCCTTAAGTCCTACGGGGGTGTCTAATAAAGTCACCCCTCTCCCCCGGGTACTTGAAGCATGATAGGAATTAAAACTTTAGCCAAAGGATCTTGACTTTAAAAGGGGAGGTTAGTCTTCATCTGGTGGGTAGGGACGTTTAGATGTCTGAATTCAAGCGGGGACGCCCAACTCCTTCTCCTTCACAACTCTATCTGGGGTCTGCACCACTTTCCTGGTTTGGAGGTGAGACTGGGGGTGTTAGGGCGGGGGCGGATTCTGGGAAAGTACACCCTGGCACTCGCTTTGCCTCAAGGGCAGGATTCTTTCAGTACTTATGAAGGTATGTATGTTGGGTAGGAAAAGGTTCTATAAAATGGACATTATCTCTCAGCACTATTTCTAAGGATTCAATGAGATATTTTAGAGCATTTAACACACTATCAGGCACATAAGGACCTGAAAAATGTTTACTCTCATTTCACTGATATGTATCAACAATGATCAAAATATGCTTCAAAGAAAATTTGTTCACAGACCATTAGGAACAACTGAAACTCTGCTGAAATCCACAAGGCCTGCTTATGATACAATAGAGCAAACCTTTTTTTTTTTTTTTTTCAAGATATATCTCTTTAGAAGTTACTGTGGCAACATGTAATTTCAAATCTTGCCATTGCCCAGCAACCATAATCTTACTACATTTTGACAATTAAAACATCCCGTGTACTGGCAGAGTTTAACAATCTCATCTATTAACTATGGCCTTCCTGCCCTCATGATGTGACATCTAACCAGATGTATATCAGCCTTCCTCTCAATCTCACAGTGGTCAAAAGCGTGTTTATCAGAGCTAGAGAGTCCTGAAATAAAACAATGTGGAAACCCAGGTCGAAGGGAGTCTCTTCCATGACCAACAGCCATATTTTAGTATTGAATGAGAAAGCAATTCCAAAAAATTAATCAGGAATGAAAAGGTAACAAGTGTTTAAGAAACTAAAAAATATGTTTAAAAGACTCAAGCAGATACTGTGATGAGGTAAAAGTAACTAAAATAAGCTGAAAAAAAAAAAACCAGGTTTGAAGAAATACCAAAGCATAACTTCAAATGACATACAGCTCTGCTCTGGGAACACTCCACGTGGCAGACACTGTCACCAAAAAACAAAAGGCAGGGGTAGAAGACCCAGGTGTTTCAGGGCAGTCTACACATAGAAAGACAGGGTCTGGGGAAGATATGTGCTACAAACCAAGCATGACAGGCATTCAGACTTCTCAGTTGTACACAGATTTATCACACCACTAGTGGCCCGGTGTACAAAATTCATGCATGGGGTGTGTGTGTGTGTGTCTCTCAGCCCAGCCTGCACCCTCTCCAATCTGGGATCCCATAATCCCGGACCGATGGCTCCTAACCGCTCACCTGCTTGCCTGCCTGATCGGCCCTAACCACTCTGCCTGATGGCCTGCTCACCCCCAACTGCCCCCCACCCCCCCGCCGGCTTGCTCGCCCCTAACCGCCTCTGCCTTGGCACCGCCACCATGGCTTTGTCTGGAAGGTCTCCCGGTCTAATTAGCATATTACCCTTTTATTAGTATAGACTAGTAGCCCTGCGCACAAATCTGTGCACCAGTAGTTCGCTGCCACCCTCCGGTAGCTCTCCACCCACTGCCCTGCCCTCCTGTAGCTCCCCTCCCCTCCCCTCCCCTCATAGCTTGCTGCCCTCCTGTAGCTCTCTGCCACCCGCTTGTGGCCAGTAGCTCACTGCCCCACCCTCCTGCTGATCCATGATCCAGTCGTTACACGGTCAGTCATTACACTTCACGGTGTAATGACCATTTAGATATTACATCTTTATTATACAGGATTATCTATCTGCTTCTTGACACTGAGCCTCAAATAATTAGGAACTGGAAGGCAATGGTGAAACAAGATTTGGTTCCTGCACCAGAACAATGCAGGATAAGACAACTGGAGGCAGGGTAGGAAATGGGACCACCTTCCTTAATCAGAATTTTACTTTACAATGGGAATGCAAGGATAAAAATTTTCCTAATACAGTGGTACTCAACCTCAGCATTCTGGTGTTCTATTAAGAAAACTAATAATACAGAAAAATATTTATCTCAATGGATAGTTATTTCCTTGATTTGCTTTAATTACAGAACCTCTTAACCCCCAACTCCTAACCCCATCATGAATAATCTAGTTTAATACAAGTTAAGTCTATAAATAAGTTTGTTATTTCTCCTAAAAAAAAAAAACCCACTTAAGTAATTTTTCAAGAATTATTGTTTAAAAAATTTACCTAGAGAAATTAAAATATCAGTCATTTTGCCCCTATAACACATGGTGCTCAAGTTCAAGTATCAATGTCGTATGCTTAACACATCACCCTTAGTTGTTCTGTTAGCATGCTGGCTTGGAGTCTTCTTAATCACTCTTTTCTTCTCCCTGATAATGCCTATACTCTGGCTTCAGCTCCCATGTGTTTTTGTGGATCCCTTTCACATTCTGAATACCAATTTCTTTTAAGATTTCCTTCAGGTACACCTGGAAAAGAAAAAACACAAACAAAAAAACCTAGAGATAACCACATTTGAGTAATAAAAATTATTATCCTGAAAGTACAAGATTTCTTTATAAAGAGGTTCAATGTTACCTTTTGATTCTACATATGCAATACATGATAACTGTATTCAACATATGATCATCTGCATTAAAGGGGTTGGAAGAGCTAAGTGCCAACAACCCAAGAGCTAAAAAAGTCTAGATGAAATTACACTAGAAAATTACTGGTGCCCGATGTTTATTAAGATGACACTGTACACCAAGTGTGATCTGCCCCTGAATTCAGTAGCCTCACTCAGTTCATAGTCAGAGAGGGTTATTCTTAAACCAGTCATTTCAGAAACATGTAAAAAGTGACAAATATTTTTGGAACAATAATATTCTATGAGGCAAGCACATGATAGGTATCTAGAATTCTCAGTTCTACGGTGAGTTTTCAAACTTGCTATCAGGACACTTGTTTTTCCTGTGTAATAAAGGAAGTCATTATTTGTATACTCTTGGCCAAGCTTGTCAAGACAGGGTGAGGGACAAGAAGTGTGAGTTTGGTGATTGCCTGGGAGGCGGGGGGTTGAGAGAGGTGGAGGAGGGTATAGGAAGGGATTAATGAGGATGGACGGAGATTTGACTTGGGGTGGTGAACACATAAGATAGTGTAGAGATGATGTATTATAGAATTGTGCACTTGAAACCTGAATAATTTTGTTAACCAGTGTCAACCCAATAATTAAAAAAAAAGAAGAAAAGAAAGAAGTGATAATGAGACAAGGGAAAAACCATGGGGGTGGCAGCTTTCCTGTGCTTGGCTCCTCTGAAAGAGAGAGGTAAGTGACCATGTAGGGCATCCTGCATAAATTCAATAGCTATTAACCAAATGACTCATGGAAATGATAGCGATGGTAAATGTAATGCTAAATCTGACCTCTGCTTGCCAATGCCCAAGGCCAAAAAGTATCCCACTAGAAACTGACCAGCATAAATTATAGTTCTGTACCTCTTTCTAGAAGGAGAAAAGTTAATTATTTGACAGTGATTTTTTTGCTACAGAACAAACCAATCCAACAATAACTTTTGTGTGTATGCTTCAAAGAACAAGTTGTAGTATTACAGTGACTCATCCCATTGATGAAAGATGTAATACTTTTTTTAATTTATTGAAATGAGGCACTAATTAGAAAAATGGTGATATTGCCTAAAATCAGGCATCCTCAAACTACGGCCCGTGGGCCACATGCGGGTGTTTTTGCCGTTTTGTATTTTTACTTCAAAATAAGATATGTGCAGTGTGCATAGGAATTTGTTCATAGTTTTTTTTTAAACTATAGTCCGGCCCTCCAATGGTCTGAGGGACAGTGAACTGGCCCCCTGTTTAAAAAGTTTGAGGACCCCTGGCCTAGATAATGTTTAAGGCAGTGCCCTTCTCGAGTGTGGTGCTAGACTACCTGTATCAGAACCTCATGGGAAGCCTGTTAAATAAACCCAATTTTGGGCCTAGTGAATCAAAATCTCTGGGGTCAGGTCTTGGAATCTGCATTTTCAAAAGCCCCTAAGAGACTGCGATTTAAGTCGTTCCATAGCATCTGCTTTAAGGATTCTCACAATTCTAATACTCCAGGATGTTTGAGTCCCTGAAGTGTTCTCCAGAGCCCCACCACTGCATCAACCAACATAACCTAACATTATACCCTCCACTGGTATAATGCTCTACAGTTTATAAAGTCCTTTCATTTAGGGGTAGGCTGTCACCTAGGAACAACAGCTGATTAGCACTGGAACCACAAACGGGTTCCTTATCTGGATCTGGACAGGCTTAGTTCCACCACTTGCGCAGCCTTCCCAGTCCAGAGTCCAGGCCCCAGCAAGTGGCAGCAATGAAACAAATGAGGCCTGGGTTTCCCCAGAGGCCTGCTTGCCTCCACCACCAGCAGCTGGCTTTACCAAAGGACCTGTGTGCATGAGTAAGCAAAAAGGCTTGAGACATTTAGGTCATGTGCATGTCTGCCATCTGCCACTTCAAGTTAGATTAAAAAATTGGACACTTGCCCTAGCTGGTTTGGCTCAGTGGATAGAGAGCATTGGCCTGCGGACTGAAGGGTCCCGGGTTCCATTCCAGTCAAGGGCACGTGCCCGGGTTGTGGGCTTGATCCCTAGTAGGGGACATGCAGGAGGCAGCCAATCAATGATTCTCTCTCATCATTGATACTTCTATCCCTCCCTCTCTAAAATCATTAAAAATATATTTTAAAAAATGGGACACTTTAGAAACTACTCTCTAATTAAACAGGATGTATAAATGAAAAATGATGAGTTGGGCACAAACGATTTTCAGTTTAGACGCCAAGAATGACATCTTTGTAAAATACCAAAGAATGGCGCTAGCCGGTTTGGCTCAGTGGATGGAACACCGGCCTGCGGACCCAAGGGTCCCGGGTTTGGTTCTGGTCGGGGGCACATGCCCAGGTTGTGGGCTCCATTCCCAGTAGGGAGCATGCAGGAGGCAGCCGATTAGTGATCCTGTCTCATCATTGATGTTTCTATCTCTCTCTCCCTCTCCCTTCCTCTCTGAAATCAATAAAAATATATATATAAAAAAAACAACAACCAAAGAATAGTTTATTGTGAGACTGGTTAAGACCCTGGGCATAACAATCATACAACTGTGGATGCTTTCCAATGGGTCAAGAGTGATAAGAGCAATCACCAGGAGCATTGTGGTTTCCTGATAGAAACTCTTTAAAAATTTTTTTTATTTTTATTTGTTTAAATATATTTATATTGATTTCAGAGAGGAAGGGAGAGAGAGAGAAAGAGAGAGAGAGAGAGAGAGAGAGAGAGAAACATCAATAATAAGAGAGAAATCACTGATCGGCTGCCTCCTGCATGCCCCACACTGGGGATCAAGCCCACAACCGGAGTAGATGCCCTGACCAGGAATCTAACGGTGACCTCTTGGTTCATAGGTCAATGCTCAACCACTGAGCCACGCTAGCTGGACAGCTTTTATTTTTCTTTTAAAGTATTGTTGGGGAGTAAGTTTCTCCTTGACTCCGCTCGCTGCAGCAATTGTGGGAATACTTACTCCCCAACAATTGGCGCAGTGAGCAGGTGAGCAGGATTCAGGAGCATGTGCGGACTCAGGAGCAAGTGTGCTCCTGACACTTGGCATCAGGAACAGGATTTAGGGGTAAGTGCTCCGTCTGCCCCACAGAGGTTATGTTTCCTCCAACAGGGCGGTAGGGTCCCCAAGGAGATGCTCGGAGTGGCGCAGCTTGAGAGACTAAGCGCCGGAGCCTGGTGGAGGGAAAGGTGGAGCTGGCATTGGCGGCACCTGGCCACCACTCAGGCTATGGCGTGCAGCTGCAGCAGAACCCTTCGCACAAAGATTTAACTGGCCCTGGGCTGTGTTCTGCTCGCTGGCCAAGCAGCTGTGAGAAAAGGGGATGGGCAGACTGACTGTGGGACAATGCCTGCTGGCCACAGGGGTGGAGCAGCGCTCCCGATCCCATTCCAGGGAGTGTGGAGGAAAGACAATACCCCTAGACCAGCGGGCCTCCGGGACTTTTATACTCTCCTGGAGAGGAGGAGTCTGATCTTCTAGACTGAGGAGCAGGCTGAGGCCCTGGTTGGGGCTCCCTGAGGCCGCATGTTAAACTTGCTGATGTGGACAACAGTCTGACAGTTTGCTCTGTAGTGGCCTGGATAAATGTATGGGCCCAGTTACTAATGTTGACGGGTGTGAGTTAAGCCATCCACATGTGAGGCAGGCAACTCTCTTCCATGCCAGAGTACATCTTAGGGAGATTGGACAGACGGTGTTTGCAGCTGGAGAAGATAAGGATCATCGCCATGCACAGCCCTGCGTGGTGCCTTCTCCATGGACATGGCTCCAGAAAGTCAAGGACAGTTTGCTTTTGCATAGGAGGGTCGACAGTGGACTTTGGTTGCCCTCCCTCAGGGATGTTTGCATGGCCCTACCATTTGTCATGGTTTAATGGCAGGGGATTTAGCTACCTGGGGGGAGGTAGGGGGGAGGGAAGGCACATACCAAAGTTTCACTGTATTAAAGATGTTGTGCTAACCTCTGACTCTTGTCAGCAGTTATTATAGACCTATGCTGGTCTTTTGAGTTATTAGGGAGTGTTCAGTTCCCACTTGGTGCGGTTGTTACAGCCAATTGTCAATTGTCCTGGAAGGGGGCAATGTAGGGTTGAACCAGAAATAGAGGGTGCCTAGTTGCCAAGAAGGCAGACGCCCAAGTGGGCGGAGAAGGGTACCTATCAGGTTTTGGTCCCAGTTATAGAAGAAAACTGGGAGCCAATACTCTCTTGTTGAGAGACAGTTGGCAGCCAGACATGTGTACTGCCTTACAGGCCTGTGACCACACCCATGGCGGGAGTAGCACAAACCCCAACTTTATTTTTAAAAAAAATATTTATTGATTTTTTTACAGAGAAGAAGGGAGAGGGATAGAGTTAGAAAATTCGATGAGAGAGAAACATCGGTCAGCTGCCTCCTTACATCTCCTACTGAGAATGTGCCCGCAACCAAGGTACATGCCCTTGACTGGAATCAAACCCGGGACCTTTCAGTCCGCAGGCCGACGCTCTATCCACTGAGCCAAACCGGTTAGGGCATAAACCCCAACTTTAGCAAAGTGGGGGCCTATTTAGAACAGAGGGCAGTGATAAGTACCAGCCCTCTGTCACAGGAACTGCAAGCCCTGTTGAGTCCTGTGACATATGAGACCCTGTCAAGGGATAAAGCTCCTATGAAGGAGCTACTCCCTAGTCCGTTCAGAGAGGGTATGCCTCCGCTCCCGGAGACCATGTGATATATAGATGGGTCTAGTAGGGAAGAACCCTGCTACACAGACAGCTGTGACTGTTTGGATACTGATGAACTATGTAGTTTGATTCAGATACTGGGCAAAGTAGCCCTATGGCCATTAGAAAAGACAGTTGGGCTGTCTTTGTAGTTGCCATGACGGCACAAGCAACAGTGACTAGTAGGCCATCACCCCACGTGGAGACAGGAAGTGTGAGCTTCACCTAGGGATGTACCCACCTGGCCTAAAAGATTAGGTTAGATGAGTATATATGGAGGTATCCTCAGACACTACACGTGCAGGTAAAAGCAGCAGATGAACTGCTGCGACCCAAGGCCTTCCCCTTTGGCAGAGGGGGAATAGGCAGTGTGGACCTGGCCATGGACTGTTACCAGGGAAGGGCCCTAGGTCGCCCTCTTATCCCGTGGGGAAGAGGGTATAAATTACAGTTATACCCCTTGATCCAGCCCTGGGAATGTAACCAGTGTCCTACAAGAGATAGACAGGGAAGTACAGGCCATACAAGCCCTGTCCCATAACTTCCTCCGAGTTTAGTAGGATAGACTATTAGAGGCATAGTGCTGGGCATTTGTGAGTTTTACTCTTGGGGCCTGAGTATTGTACAGAGTCTACCATAGCCTGTATTGCTACTGTAGACTCTGTACTCAAGGTGCTAGTAAATAGGCTAGGGCCGTGGTTGGCAAACTGCGGCTCGCGAGGCACATGCGGCTCTTTGGCCTCTTGAGTGTGGTTCTTCCACAAAATACGATGGCCTGGGCGAGTCTATTTTGAAGAAGTGGCGTTAGAAGTTTAAGTTTAAAAAATTTGGTTCTCAAAAGAAATTTCAATCGTTGTACTGTTGATATTTGGCTCTGTTGACTAATGAGTTTGCTGACCACTGGGCTAGGGTGACCTTACAAGACCATTAGGCATAAGGGGTAGAGTGTAAAAACCCCAATCAGTCAGTGTATGCTGGATGTTCAAGGCCAATCTAAGCATGGAAATCCTAATCAGGATGTTCAAGACCAAGTTGCCATAGGCAGGTGCAAGGACACAGCAGTTTCACTGTATACATGGTGCAAGCGTGCCCTTCTATAACCCAAAAGATTAATGTCACTATTTGGCAAGAAGCCTCCTTTGTCTAAGTTAGTATAAAGTATGTTATGACCAGCCAGTGTGGCTGGCTCCTGTACAGCTCCTATGTTGGGGCTTATATTGTAGGGAAGATGTATTACTGACCAGCCGGTGCTGGCTGTTTTTGCTAGGATGGCTCTTGTGTTTGCTACTGTATTAGCAAGGACTGCCTCTATAAGGCTACTTTGAAGAACTGCTTTGTCTAATGGCTCTTTACTAGCAATGGCTACATGGCCACTGCCTCCTACAATAAACTCTCATATGCCTCACTTCTGTCTTTTCCATCCGATATTTGGTGTCCAAGGAGGTCCAGTCCCTGGCAGAGGGACTCGGACCCAAAAGTTGGCATAGTTGGGCAGGATCAAGGACTTGTACATCCGACAAATGGCACAGCGAGCAAGAATCAAGGAGTAAGTACTCCAACAATAGGAGGAACTTGCTCTAACAATTAGCCCAGAGAGCAGGGTGAGCAGGATTCAGGAGTATGTGCGGGCTCAGGAGCAAGTGCTCCTGACAAGTATGTTTTTACTGATTTTTTTTGTTTGTTTTGTTAGAGAGAGAAGAAGGGAGAGGGAAAGAGAAACATTAATGTGAGAGTGAAACATCTATTAGTTGTCTCCCACATGCACCCCAACCAGGGACTGAACCCACAACCTTGCCATGTACCCTGACTGGGTATCATCAAACCAGTAACCTTTTTGGTGCATGAGACAATATTCAACCAACTGAGCCACACTGGCCAGGGCTGATAGATGCCCTCTTGACTTCAAGTCTAGTGTGCCCATTTATAATCTACATATAGAACCATGAAAAGCCTAAAAAAGTGTTACATACAAAATATTAAGTAAAAATTCAGTTGCTTTCACGTGTAGTCCACCTTTATTTCACTAACTAGTATATTAAAAGGTTATGAAGTATTTTGTTTTATGGAAAATGTCACTTTTTCCCTTTTTTATAATAAGAATGGTATAAGATATTCAGTTTGTCAATTTGTTCGGTAACAAGATGTGATTAGGGTCACATTCTCATGGTAGAGAATTCTTTTGTGGGGGGGCATGGGGAGCAAACCTCTGGGGTTTTAGAATGTTCCCAAATGCAACCTAAGACCATTTAACTCTAACCAAATGAATTAACTTGGCATAAAACATTAGCAGAGAAAATAGTAGTATTGAAAAACAAGGTCAGAAAGATGCAAGTAGAGAACAGTGAGATCATATCATTCCTCTGCTTAAAAATGTTCTCAACGACTTCCCCTTTGGCCTACAGGTTAAATTGCAAACTTTTTTTTTTTTTAATATATTTTATTGATTTTTTACAGAGAGGAAGAGAGAGGGATAGAGAGTTAGAAACATCGATGAGAGAGAAACATCGATCAGCTGCCTCTTGCACACCCCCTACTGGGGATGTGCCTGCAACCAATGTACATGCCCTTGACCGGAATCGAACCTGGGACCTTTCAGTCCCCAAGCCGACGCTCTATCCACTGAGCCAAACCGGTTTCGGAGAAATTCCAAACTTTTTATAGGAATCCATTCAGCCCTGCCTTTTACCTTTGGCCTCATCTTCTAATACTCCCCTTTATATATAACTAGAGGCCCGGTGCACGAAATTCGTGCACGGAGGGGGGTGGTCCCTCAGCCCAGCCTGTACCCTCTCCAATATGGGACCCCTTGAGGGCAGTCAGACATCCCTCTCACAATCCAGGACTGCTGGCTTCCAACTGCTTGCCTGCCTGCCTTCCTGACTGCCCCTAACTGCTTCTGCCTGCCAGCCTGATTACCCCCTAAACCACTCTGCTGCCAGCCTGTTTGCCCCCAACTTCCCTCCTCTGCTGGCCTGGTCACCCCTAACTGCCCTCTCCTGCAGGGTTGATTACCTCCAACTGCCCTCCCTTGCAGGCTTGGTCCCTCTCAACTGCCCTCCCTTGCAGGCCAGGTGCCTCCCAACTGCCCTCTCCTGCTGGCCATCTTGTGGTGGCCATCTTGTGTCCACATGGGGGCAGGATCTTTGACCACATGGGGGCAGCTATATTGTGTGTTGCGATGATGATCAATCTGCATATTACTTTTTTATTATATAGGAGAGAGGCCTGGTACAGGGGTGGGGGCCAGATGGTTTGCCCTGAAGGGTGTCCCTGATCAGGGTGGGGTTCCCTTGGGGTGTGGGGCGGCCTGAGCGAGGAGCCTGTGGTGGTTTACAGGCCGGCCACGCCCCCTAGCGACCCAAGCAGAGGCCCTGGTATCTGGAATTTATTTTCCTTCTACAATTGAAACTTTGTAGCCTGGAGTGGAGCCAAGCCTGGGGCTCCCTCCGAGGCTGGCTGGCAGCCATTTGTGTTGGGGTTATAATTGAAACTTTGTTGCCTTAAGCGGGTGGGCCTGGCCAGGGTGTGCGAAAAGTTTTGCTTCCCCTGTTGCCGCCGGCAACCCTGGCCTGCTCTCTCAAGCTCCACTCTGCCGCCATTTGTTTGAATTTGTTTACCTTTTTTTTTTTTTTTAATAAATGTTTATTTATATTCTGCTAAAGATATTCTCATAGGGATCATATTCCATCTAAAATTTTTCAATGGGAATGAGTTTTGCTAATCAAGTTTTTATTCATGCCAATAATTATAGCATCTACAATTAAAATTTTTGTTTTATGGACACTATGTCTACCAAGTCCATTTATTTTTAAACCGAATTTTGAAGAGAGAAATTTTATCCAAGAGTTTTGTTTCTGTGAAGTTGTAGTCAATAACAAATTTTACTATGTGCAATATCTGTTTGATTTTGTAGGATTATCTGTATTCTTAATATTAATTATAAATTGATAGAAGAAAATAGTTTGTTTTTATTTTTTAGATGACTCTTGAAATAGTAAAAAATTCACCTTTCATGTTTCAAGATTACTTTATTAGAGAGGATTGGACTACTATATTGCTAACACAATTCTATATATTTTCCCATCACTTTGAACATTGCATTTTAAAGTGCTCTTTCTACTAGTGGATCAAAGAGCAAATCGTCAGTTCAATTTTCATCTTTTAATTTACATTTATCAATACTTGGGAGGAAAAAAGATAAGAGTACTAAAAGAAAAGAAAAGGAAAATTCTTTGTTCTCTTTTTCTTCCAACTTTTCTCCTGTTTGTGTTGTCTCTCCTCTAAACTTTCCAGCCTCATCAACGTTTCTCTGACACCCTTTTATTCTTCGCTCACTATTCTAGTGTCACTGTCTCTTGTTCCAGCGCTCTTCTGCCTGCTGTTGTCTTTACTGTCTCCTTCTTCTTGCTTCTGAATCTCACTCACTTTCCTTTAAGTCTTTCCTCTAGGCATTTACTCTTCCTCCTCTATTGTCCTGCTACCCACCTCTTACCAGCGTGCTCAATGTCATGATTAAAAAGGCTCAGAAGAAACTCTTGTCACTGTCACTCAGCATTTCACTGGGATCAAGTAACCATAACCAAAAGAGATTCTTGTTTACCTTTTATAATTGAAACTTTGTAGCTTGAGTGGAGGCTTAGGCCTGGCTAGGGCAGGCAGAAAGCTTGGCTTCCTCTGTTACCTATGAAACCTTGCTCTCTGTGGCTGTAGCCATCTTGGTTTGGGTTAATTTGCATACTCGCTCTGATTGGATGGTGGGTGTGGCTTGTGGGCATGGCTTGTGGGTGTGTCGGAGGTATGGTCAATTTGCATATTTGTCTATTATTAGAGAAGATTGTCATTTCTGTGTCTGTAGGCTTCTTGTTTCTTCCATATGTTGTTCCCTTTTCCTGTAATGCTTGTCCTCTTCCCTGAAATCCGAGCTCAACCTTTAAGATTTGTCACTTTCTCAGAGAAACTTTACCTAACAGTCCCGGCTCTCAACAATATAGCCCTCATAATATATTATAACCCTTTACTTTCATATCTATCTCTCCCATCAAACTATGTTCATATTATAGTGACTGCCTGCACATTACAGAGGGCCAGTGCACTTGTGCTAAGAATAAACAAGCGAGCTAAGAGAATTGGAGAAGGGTTTGGTTGAGGGGACATCACTTAGACGGTATAAGAATAAACGAAGCTAACTCTAGTTCATTTTTAGAGTTCAGGCTCTAATTAACTTATAAAGCAATGGCCCAGTTTGAGAAATAAAACTTGATTGATTAAATTGTATCACCTGAGTCTGAGTGATATTTATTGCTAAAATATTGTTGGGGACAACTGAGAGGGATATTTGAAGATTAATGCTCCTTTTTAAAAATTCATATATTCACATGAATATTTATTTTAGCACCTACTATGTGCCAGGTAGAGTGGTATAGTCAGTTTTTATCCTCAGAGTTCACAGTTTAAGGTAAGGCTATGTGGGGTGGAGACTAAGGCATATAAATAGACAATCAAAATAATATATGAGCACAGTAATAAGGATGCAGGGAGAGGATGTTATGGGAGCACTGAGAAGGGGCACCTACCTCAAGATGTTAGGTTCTTTGAGGGTATACATTTGATCATTTAAACTGAATGGCAATTCTGTGCAGAAATCAAGAGAAACTAGTTCTCCTCTCACTTATTCTAAACATAGGATTCTAGAACTGAGTAGGTAACCTTTACAAGACATAGGGTCAGAGAGATTTCTTTTTTCTTTTCTTTTTTTATATATGTTTTTACCGATTTCAGAGAGGAAGGGAGAGCGAGAGATAGAAACGTCAATAATGAGAGAAAATCATTGATTGGCTGCCTCCTGCATGCCCCCCACTGGGATTGAGCCCACAACCCGGGCATGTGTCCTGACCAGGAATCAAACTGTGACCTCCTGGTTCATAGGTCGAAGATCAACTACTGAGCCACAACGGCAGAGCAGGGAGATTTCTCACTGCTGACTCTGTGCAGTGCTGCAGAATAAGATTTGAATAAATTGGTTGAGGTCTAGCAGTTCTTCACCAAAGGGATGTGTGGGAGAGTATTTATAGTAAGTCCGCATGCAGAGAAAAAAGGGATAGAATATTACCGCTTCCTTGGAAGGAAAAGGCATAACACATACTGAACCAAAGAAGTCATAGGATGTGGTTTGCATTTGTGGGTCAAGATAGAATGGCGGTGGCCAAAAAGCCAGAAATCCACAGATCAAAGTCCCAATTTACCCCCTTCCCCTCCCCAAGATCAAGACAAACCTATTTTAGTCTCTTTTACTCCTTCCTTCCTTCCTTCCCTTCCTGCACCCCCAGCTATTTCTCATATGTTTTCCACCTACTGCTCTGCCAACCAAATGAAGGATTTATTTGCATTTCATTTTATCAGGAATTTCAGTGTGTTACATAAATAATAAATTAACTATATCTAAATTCCTACAAGTTGATAAAAAAGATATAGCTTTGATAAAAAGCTGATCACCAGTAATACTGCTTTAGGTAGTAAGCCAATACTATGACCCTACTAGTCACAAAATGTTCCCAAGTTGGACTGAATATGCAAATCTACACCAAAGTCAGCACTGGTTAATGTAGTCACCAAAAGGAGTCACCATATGCTTCTTATAAAGTGACCCAAGGGCAAGAAGGGCATTATCAGTTCTGTGATGCTATCAGAGTATCACTTCATGTTCGTATGATTTTTGTGTGAATGACTGTGACTCCTTTAAGCAAGGTCAACAGAACAGAGGACTTACTGATACTGGTGAAACTGTTAGTGGCTTCAAAGCACACATTGTTTCATAAAAAAAAATAAACTACACATTAAGCATAAGCTGCGAAGAAATGCAACACAGGTTTTTCACCCCTTTGCATACAGAAAACTGGGAAGAGGAGGGGGAAAGTGAATTGGGGACATCTCTGGAACATGAGCCACCTTGGCATTTGTCTCTTTTCCTTCTTTTGGTTTCACTTCTGCTGTCTTACTAGACCCTGCGCCCTATCTTCCCCTCAGGGCCCTGTTGGATGCATTCCTCTCATTGTAATACTCTTAAGAAGCAGAAAGATGATGGTGATGAAATGGTCAAGGCACAAACCCTACCAATGCCTGCCCTATCTTATGGCTTAACCCAAGTTGTGAGAAAATAATTTATTATTGCATTAATATTTGTGTGCTGGTAAATCATCTTACTTTCAGAAACACTTCATCTATCTGGAATTGGCAAAATATTCATGTTTGCATATTTCAGATAAAGTTCACTTCCTTTGGGCCAAAACTTTTAATTTTAACTATTTGCTTAATGACATGCTTTCTAAATTGTGTTAGTTCATTTGCATGCTGAACATAATATAACCTTAGAATACTGCAAGGCATTCCAAGACTGAGATATGATGGCTTCCAACTGAGAAAAAAATACACATATATAGTTAATGTTGAAGTAGTTAAAAGAAAAATACAATCAGAGATCCCATGAAGATGAAAACAACTCCTTTTGGAATTTAAGTATGATTTCTTGCATTTAGAACCATGGCAACTATCTATTATTGCATTTGGTGTGAGGTATAGTTTTAAAGTACAAAATATATCTTCATAGTTATTATTTGTATACTTGAAAATGTTGCTAGAATCTAACTGGCAAGCAAAGAGACTCTGTAGGTATATATTTTACCAATAGAGCATTAAAATAAATGTTTAAAATACATATTTTTTTATTATTGATAGTATCAAAATATTTCCCATTTTCACCTCCTTTACCCCCTCCACCCAGCCTCTATCCCCCCCCACCAGGTCTTCACCACCCTATTGCCTGTGTCCAGGGGCTATGCATATAAGTATGTAAGTTCTTTGATTTATCTCTTCTCATCCCCCCAGTCCTGACATCGAGGTATGTCAGTCTGCTCTATGCCTCTCTGTTTCAGGTCTTATTTTGTTGGTCAATTCATTTTGTTCACTAGATCCCACAAATAAGTGAGATCATGTGATATTTGTCTTTCTCAGATTGGTTTATTTCACTTAGCATAATGCTCTCTAGGTCCATTCATGCTGTCCCAAAGGGTAAGAGATCCCTCTTTTTTTTTTTTTTAATATATTTTATTGATATTTTACAGAGAGGAAGGGAGAGGGATAGAGAGCTAGAAACATCGATGAGAGAGAATCATCGACCAGCTGCCTCCTGCACACCCCCCACCAGGGATGTGCCCGCAGCCAATGTACATGCCCTTGACCGGAATCGAACCTGGGACCTTTCAGTCCGCAGACCGACGCTCTATCCATTGAGCCAAACCGGTTTCGGCAGAGATCCCTCTTTTTTACAGCTGCATAGTGTTCCATTGTGTGAATGTCCCACAGCTTTTTTATCCATTCACCTGCTGATGGGCACTTGGACTGTTTCCAAATCGTAGCTATTGTAATTAATGCTGCTATCAACATAGGGGTGCATATATTCTTTGACTGTTTTTTTTTTTTTTTTTTTTGGGGGGGGGGGTTAGGATATATTCCCAGAAGTGGGATTGCTGGGTCAAACAGAAGTTCCATTTTCAATTTTTCCACAGTGCCTGCCCCAATCTGCATTCCCACCAGGAGTGAACTAGTGCTCCATTTTCTCCACATCCTCCCCAGCAACTTGTTGTTTATTGATTTTTTGAAGATAGTGATGCTTACAGGTGTGAGGTGATATCTCATTGTGGTTTTAATTTGCATTTCTCTGATGATTAGTGACTTTGAGCATTTTTTCATGTCTTTTGGCCATTTGTTTGTCCTCTTTGGAGAAATGTTTATTTAGGTCCTTTGCCCATTCTTTAATTGGATTGTTACCAATAGAGAATTTTCAGTAAATTACCTAGCATTCCCAATGATGAAGCATTAATCACCTTAAAATATTTGGAATAGAGAATAAAGTTTTTTACCTTAGGGCAATAGCAGATAAACTTTTGCTGGCTAAGGATTAACCTTTTGCACTCAGATGTCGAGTGTGACTCGACACGGTTAGCATTAGAATAAAGGAATCGAGAAAAAAGCAAGCGAGTGCAAAGGGTTAAAGGAGGATTGAGGACAATCTGGTAGTTTCTCAGGCTAAAAAAAGTTACCAAAATGATCCAGCAATTCTACTCCCAAGATAAATAAAAACATATGTTCACACAAAAATGTACCTGAATGATCACAGCAGCTTCATTTATAATAGCCAAAAAGTGAAAACAGGTCAAACATCCATCCATGGGTGAATGGATAAACAAAATGTTTTATGTCCATATAATGGTATACTAGTATTATCTATAATAATCTATAATAATAAAAGCATAATATGCTAATTAGACCAGATGTCCTTCTGGATGACCTTCCGGACTAAGCCTGGGCTGTGAAGGAAGCCCGGGTCCCAGGTGCCAGAGGGAAGCCGGTGCCAGCAGCCGGGGAAAGGAAGGCCTACTCTTGCACGAATTTCGTGCATCGGGCCTCTAGTTCTATATAATAAAACCCTAATATGCAAATTGACCGAAAGGAAGAATGACAGGTTGCTATGACAAGCACTGACCACCAGGGGGCAGATGCTCAATACAGGAGCTGCCCCTGGTGGTCAATGGGAACGCCGCTCAGCCAGAAGCCAGGCTCACCGTTCCTTAGCGCTGCCTTGGAGGCTGGAGGTAAGGAGCCAGGGGTCCCGGACTGCGAGAGCCCCAGACTGTGAGAGGGATGTCTGACTGCCGGCTTAGGCCCGAACCCTGGGGGATCGGGCCTAAGCCGGCAGTCAGACATCCCCCGAGGGCTTCTGGACTGAAAGAGGGCACAGGCTGGGCTGAGGGACCCCTGCCCCCAAGTGCACGAATATCATGCACCGGGCTTCTACTTTGGCAATAAAAAGGAATGAAATACTGGCAGGTGCTACACCATGAATAAAACTTGAAAATATTATGCCTAAATGAGAGAAGCCATTCATAAGATATCACATATTATATGGTTCCATTTACATGAAACTTCCAGAATAGGCAAATCTATAAAGACAGAAAGTAGACTAGTGCTTGCTTAGGGTCTGGGGTAAGAGAAAAGGGGGCCCTAGCCGGTTTGGCTCAGAGGATAGAGCGTCAGCCTGTGAACGGAGGGTCCCAGGTTTAATTCCAGTCAAGGGCACATGCCTGGGTTGCAGGCTTAATCCCCAGCAGGGGGCATGCAGTAGGCAGCTGATCAACGATTCTCTCCCATCATTGATGTTTCTCTCTCTCTCTCCCTATTTCTCCCTGAAATCAATTAAAAAATATTTTAAAAAGATGAAAGAAAAGAGGAAAGGGGGAGTGATTGCTAATAGGTATGGGGTTTTTTTCTGGAGTGAAAAAAATGTTCTAAAATTGATTGTGGTTGATGGTTATACAACTGTGTGAATATACTAAAATCCACTGAACTATAACTTAAAAAGTTTAAGTTGTACTGAAAATAAAGTTTTTAAATTTGGAGAAAAAAAGGAGACCTCTCCAGATCATAACAACAAATTGAGATAACACAATTTTTAAAGTATTAAATTATCATGGGTAAAGTAATGTGTCCAACAGTGGCTGGCTCTGTGTGTCAGTTCATATATACAGGAAAACATGATGGAACTAGAATATCTGTCTGCCATTTACAGGGGCATCTCAATGCCCCGTCTGAGATGGAGAAACTGGGAGGCTTCAAACACCTATCTAAATCTGTATTTTCTCTAATTCAGAGACCAATGCAAAGAAAATGATCTCTTTCCTGAGGCAATTCCCATAAGAATTGCAAGCCTAAAAACAAGTCCTAGCATGCTCAGGGAATAAATAAAATCAGGAGAAAGAGGTTAATAAGCTTAAAAACTTACTTTACCTTCCTTTAAATCAAATGGGACAGGAAGGGGGGGGGTAAGAGTTTATGGGTAATGCGATTTTCAGATAAAATATAAATATTGTGACCTACTGCTATTAATTAAAAATTCTATGTAAATTTGTACATAAATAAATGCCCATTTTTGTTTTCTGGATGCCTATGTCAGATATTACTTTTTAAAAAAATATATTTTATTGATTTTTTTACAGAGAAAAAGGGAGAGGGATAGAGAGTTAGAAACATCGATGAGAGAGAAACATCGATCAGCTGCCTCCTGCACATCCCCTACTGGGGATGTGCCCACAACCAAAGTATATGCCCTTGATGGGAATCAACCTGGGACCCTTCAGTCCGCAGGCCAACACTCTATCCACTGAGCCAAACGGGTTAGGGCTCAGATAGTGCTTTTATCAACATAATATCTCATGTAAAATCTAAACTCAATTGGTCATGTTAGTAAATTAACCCAAATTTTACCTTATTCAGAAACATGATTAAAAAAAAAGGCTGAAACAAACCATATAAGTTGAAAGAGAAAATGGTACTATCCCATAATAAACTTGGTAGAACTATTGCTTATTAGTACATTTTATTCATAGGGAAAATATTAAAATCTCATAAATATTTAAATTTCATCCATTTATATTCAACATAGTTAATAATTTATTTTAGCATGACATTTCATATTTTAAACCTTGCAATTAAGGCTTTACTTCATAAAGTTAGCAAATAATTACTTAAAAAAAACCCAACACAACAGCCCTGGCTGATTGCTCAGTGGTTAGGGCATTGGACTGCATACCAAAGGGTTGTGGGTTTGATTCTGGGCCTCAGTTGGGGCATGTGCGAGAGGCAACCTATCGATGTGTCTCTCTCACATTGATGTTTCTCTCCTTCCATCCCCTCTTCTTCCTCCCTTCCACTCTGAAAAATCAGTAGAAAAAATATCCTCAGGTGAGAATTAAAAAGAAAGAAAGAAAAGTAACAGGAGTCTCACAAAGGACTGTCATTAATTAAAATGCTCTATTGGGAAATTGGTGGTCTTTTTAGTTTTAATAGTTACCATTCAAAAATAATAATTTCCAGTTATAGGAAAAATGAAAGAGAGAACTGAAAGAAAATATGTGAACAAAAAAGATGATAAATATTTAGGAGGGAAAAAAGAGAAAAAAAAACTTACTAAGTAGTAAATTTAGGAATGAGTTTCAAACGTTTAAAAATACCTATTTTTACTTTGGATTAGGAACTAAATGAGCTGAGGTAAAGCTTAAATTCTATTCTCTACATACCTGCTTTAGATTAATGATGATGATCCTATTTAATAAAGAGAGAATATGCTAAGTGACCCTCATGCCATTGCAAAGATGGCGGCGCCCACAGCCAATAAGGAGGGAATATGCTAATTGACTGCCACACCCTCAAAGATGGCAGCGCCCACAGCCACATGATGGCGGTGACCAGTCCTCTCAGCCCTACCAGGGCGCCTGCCTCTGGAGTCCCCCAGTCCCCTCAGCCCCCCAGCTGCCCAGGGCTAGCCCGAGGCGCAGGCAAACCTTGGATGGTGGCTGCCCAGCTGCTCAGGGCCGCCCGAGGCTCAGGTAACCAGGGCTGGCTGAGGCTTGCGCTGCTGGCAGTGGCAGCAGCAGAGGTGTGATGGGGCGTCATCTTGCCCAAATCACCAGGTCGCCTCCCGCCTGGGGGCTCCCGGACTGTGAGAGGGGGCAGGCCGGGCTGAGGGACCCCTCCATCCGCTCCAGTGCATGAATTTTCATGCACCAGGCCTCTAATTCTTAATAACAGAGAAATTAGAAAGGAGTTTGCCTGAGAGAGAAATTAGCTTTTTATTTTTTTTCATTAAAAGGGATTCCTATTGTTAGGAGAAAAAAAAATTCCTCATCCGAGGATATTTTTTTTCCATTGATTTGTAGAGAGTGTAGAAAGAGGGGGAGGGAGGGAGGAGAGAAAGAAGGAGAGAGAAACATCGATTGGTTGCCTCCCATGAGGGATCAAACCTTCAACCCAGGTATATGCCCTTAACTGGGAATGAACCCGCAACCTTTTGATGTACAGGATGACACTCCAACCAACTGAGCCACTTGGCCAAGACTGTTAGAAAAACATTTTCCTTGTTTATCTACACACACACACACACACACACACACACACACACACACACACACACTAGAGGCCTGATGCACGAAGATTCGTGCAAGAATGGGCCTTCCTTACCCTGGCTGCCATCACTGCCTTTGCTCCAGCCAGAGCCGCCTTTTTGCTCCGGCCCGGACCGCCTTTCCGTCTTCCCATGCTGCCCAGAGGCCCAGAGCGGCTGGGGCGGTGCAGAATGCCTGCGTCGTCGCCCCGGGCCGCTCGGTGCCTGCATATGAAAATTAACCCGCCATCTTTGTTGAGTTAATTTGCATACTCACACCGGATTGGCTGGTGGCACCGCGAAGGTACGGTCAATTTGCATCTTACTCTTTTATTAGTGTAGATGTGTGTGTGTGTCAGAATATAGAAGAGGCAATGTAGTAAGAGATATTCCTAGACTGAAGTCAGGACAACTGGGTTTAAGCCACCAAGCAACTCGCTTCTCTGGCTCTATACATTAGAAAGGTTACCTTTAAGATCCTGAGTCAAATGTATATATATAATTTTAATTATATAAGTTATATAATAAAAGTGTATGTGTATATATATGCGCTTATATTTATAGAATGAAGAGGAAATAGGAATATGGGTATCTGGTATCTGGCTTGAGCAATTTGGGGAATGGTGGTGTCACTTTAAATGGAGCAGTCTGGGGAAAGCTTTGGAGGGGTGTAGAAATCAAAAGTTCTGCTTTGAGCACACTAAACTTGAGACTACAATAAAATGATTAACACTGATTAGGTGTTAACTCTGTACCAGGCAGTGTGGCACAAGGTGGGACAGGCAGTGGGCCCTGGTTGGCAGAGTACTCCTATCCCAACCTCTTGGTTCAGGAATGGGCACAAACCTCTACCAGGTCAATAAGATCTTCCCTGGGGTTTTACTGGAATAGTCAGGACAGATATTCTCTTCTTGCTTAGGGGTTGCTAGCTATAGGCTGCTTTAGGGGATCATTTTGGCTACTACATGGCAAGATCCTGCCTAAGAATAAAGATTACTCACAAGAAACATAGAATGATTATGAGAGATGGAAAGGGACAGTTCTAACTAAAAAATATTAGTATCTGGATCTAGCCATATTTAAAGGTAGGTTCATTCCTGAATTCCTGGCTACTGTAGCCAATAAATTCTATTTCTGTTTAAGCTAGTTAGTTTGAGTTGCGTTTCTATTCCTTACAACTGAGAGTCCCAACCAATTCACAGATCTATAATAGCACATACTGGTAAATAAAAGTTTATTTTTTGACAGGAGAAATTCTCAATATGTAAAATTTCTAGTAATTTTATCCTTAAAAAACACACGTATCTTCCTGATGCCAAATTGTGCTTAAATTACTTATATTTAACTATACTCTGGCCTGTCTGAAAATAAACTCTGAGGATTAGGTTAACATTACCTTATTGCCACACTACTTAATGAAAAGCCTACTTTGTGTAAATAAGCAACAACCTGTTGAGCACTGTTCAGTGCTGGGGAACTTGAAGTATGGGAGTCAAGCTGCCTCAAAATAAAAATTTTGCCTAGGTTTTCTTGTTGATTTAAATTTACCTTAACAAAAGCACACAAACAGTTCAATAACATTCTTAACTAAACTAAAATAACTCACTGGATTGACAGGATTGGGTATGTTGATTTACAGGGGCTTACTAATAATTAAAGATAAATTTCCCTAATTCTTGACCTGAAATTCAATGGATGCAGCACAAAGAAATTAAATGGTTCAGTTATCAGGAGAGCTGATTTTGGATGACACTTTTAATAGAAATGTGTTTAAAGGAACCCCAGTAAATGGGTTCTGTGCTAGAAAAGAGTGTTAGTGCTCAAAGTGATCTTGGCAGTTTACTGTTCCAAAGGGAGCAATTAGATAAAGTTTCAATGATTTGTATTTTTGAAGGAATCCTATTTTACATATGCTTCTATTTTAAAGATATAATAAAATATAAAGGAAGACTAGACACAATAAATAATAATAATAAAAAGACTAGACATAACACATTCAAAATGACAGATCAAAAATTGCCAGGTGACAAAAAATAGAATTCCTCTGATAGTTCAGTTTGGGTAGCCAACATTTAAACTATAAGAACACTCCTTTAAATGTTACTGACAGTGTTTCTGACTTTACATCAGTTACCGGAGCTTGGCCTTTTAAATCAGCTTATTTGCCCTTTAACTCCTTGATTGTTTATGCAAGTCATATACTGACGAATGAGAAAGAAAGACTGGCCCGGAGAACAGCTTCTCTAATTAATAATTTTGCTTACAGAAGTAAAGTCTTTCAGGAAGAAGAATATGGAAAGGAAGGGATTAGAAAAATCAAGAAAATACTTAAAAATTCACTCAGAATGCATAAAATGACATTTGAAAGGCCAGAAAGCAGATGGTAACTTAAGAATATGGTAGTAGTATTAATGAGGATGTGTTGAAGTGATACACTTCATGGTTAGAAACTTCTCAAAAGTTGTATTGGAAACCATGTGAAAATGAGAGAATGTCATTAAATTCAGGTACTAAAAAAATGATTATTAACATGAACAAGATATTTTTCTTCCCTTTTACATGGGACTAAAAAATGTGTTTCATAATAATATTAAAAATAATTATTTGCAAAATACTTGACAGTTAATGCATCTTTCATAAACATTAATAATTTATAGGGATACTATAAATTGTATTATTTTAAACACATATTTTAATTTAATAATATCATAAACATTTAATATAAACAATAGGTACATTTTATATTAAGTATGTCATATGTTAAATAATTTAAATGTTAAATAGATGATATATTATACATTAAACATATTTAAGTATCTTGTCCAGGACTAACTGGCTAAATGGTAGGACTGGGACTTAAATTCAGATTCCATAACTCCAAATCCAGTACTCTTTCCTTTCCTGGATCTTTTTTTTTTTTTTTTTAATTTAAAAAATCTTTATTGTTCAGATTATTACAATTGTTCCTCTTTTTTCCCCCCATAGCTCCCCTCCACCCGGTCCCCACCCCACCCTCTGCCCTACCTGCCCCCCTACTGTCCTCATCCATAGGTGTACGATTTTTTTTTTAATAAATCTTTATTGTTCAGATTATTACAATTGTTTCTCTTCCCCCCCCCCCCATATCTCCCCACCACCCGGTTCCCACCCCTCCTCTGCCCTTACCTCCCCCCTGTTGTCCTTATCCATAGGTGTACGATTTTTGTCCAGTCTCTTCCCGTACCCCCCACACCCCTTTACCCCTGAGAATTTTCAGTCCACTTTCTTTCTATGGCCCTGATTCTATTATATTCACCAGTTTATTCTGTTCATCAGATTTTTAATTCACTTGATTTTTAGATTCACTTGTTGATAGATATGTATTTGTTGTTCATAATTTTTATCTTTATCTTTTTCTTCTTCTTCCTCTTCCTCTTCTTAAAGAATACCTTTCAGCATTTCATATAATACTGGTTTGGTGTTGATGAACTCCTTTAGCTTTTTCTTATCTGTGAAGCTCTTTATCTGACCTTCAATTCTGAAAGCTACGCTGGGTAATCTTGGTTGTAGGTTCTTGCTATTCATCACTTTGAATATTTCTTGCCATTCCCTTCTGGCCTGCATAGTTTCTGTTGAGAAATCAGCTGACAATCGTATGGGTGCTCCCTTGTAGGTAATTAACTGTTTTTCTCTTGCTGCTTTTAATATTCTCTCTTTGCCTTTTGCTCTTGGCATTTTAATTATGATGTGTCTTGGTGTGGTCCTCTTTGGATTCCTTTTGTTTGGGGTTCTCTGCGCTTCCTGGACTTGTAAGTCTATTTCTTTCACCAGGTGGGGGAAGTTTTCAGTCATTATTTCTTCAAATAGGTTTTCAGTATCTTGCTCTCTCTCTTCTTCTGGCAACCCCATTATTCTGATGTTGGTACTCTTGAAGTTGTCCCAGAGACTTCTTACACTATCTTCAAATTTTTGGATTCTTTTTTCTTTTTGCTTTTCTGGTTGTGTTTGTTGCTTCTTTGTATTTCAAATCTTTGACTTGATTCTTGCATTCCTCTAGTCTGCTGTTGGGTCTCTGTATAATATTTTTTATTTCAGTCAGTGTATGTTTAATTTCTAGTTGGTCCTTTTTCATATCCTCGAGGGTCTCACTAAATTTATTGGCCTTTTCTAGGAAATTCTTGAAAAACCTTATAACCATGGTTTTGAACTCTATATCCAGTAGTTTGTTTTCCTCCATTTCTTTAGTTTGTGATCTGTTTCTTTGTCTCCGCATTTTCGTTGCTTCCCTGAGTTGGTAGGGTAGCTCTGTGTGCTAGGTGTCCTATATGGTACAGTGGCTTGGCCTCCCCAGTTACCTGAGGTGGACACTCTTGGTGCACCCCTTGGTGGACTGTGTGTACAGCCTTGATGTAGTTAAGTCTTTTTTTTTTTTAAATATATTTTATTGATTTTTTACAGAGAGGAAGAGAGAGGGATAGAGAGTTAGAAACATCGATAAGAGAGAAACATCGATCAGCTGCCTCTTGCACACCCCCTACTGGGGATGTGCCTGCAACCAAGGTACATGCCCTTGGCCGGAATCGAACCTGGGACCCTTGAGTCCACAGGCCGATGCTCTATCCACTGAGCCAAACCGGTTTCGGCCTGTAGTTAAGTCTTGATTGTTGTTGGTATCACTGGGAGGAACTGACCTCCAGGCCAGTTGGCTGTGAGGATCAGCTGTGTCTACGCCGGGAGAACTTCTGTGCGGGAGGCAGCCTTATGAGACAAGACTTGCAAAATTGCAAAATCCTCTGTGCTTAGCTTGGATGGGGCAGAGTCTCAGGGCTAAGCAGACAGTCTTGGCTTCCTGTCAGCCCTGTCCTATGAGGCCCCTGGGTCTCAGTGTCCCTTGGTAATCGCTGCAAGCACCTCTAAGAGTAAGCCGCCCTTGAGTTTCGCCTGCTGCCAGACAGTCCAGTTTCTCCCCCAATGAATCTGGATTCCCAGATTTTCGCCCGAAACTGGAGTTCAGCGTAGTGGGGAGCTTCCATTTCCCACCCGCTAGGGAAAGCCAGCGGCACACTCAGCAGTCAGTCCTCTCTTCGTGCACTCACATGTGCACCTCCAGACCTCTGCCTTTCACAGCTTCCGAGTTTCCGCCTGACAGTCCAGATTCCCCCCGTATAAGCCTGGGTCCCCATGGTCTCGCCCGGAACTGGGGTTCAGTGCAGTCAGAACTGGGGTTCAGCGCAGTCGGGAGCTTTTGTCTCCTTCCTGCTAGAGAAAGCCAGCCAGGCACTCAGCTGCCCGCGCACGTGTCTCCATACCTCAGCCTTTTGCAGCTCCTCTGTTTCTCCGTGTGCTTTCCTCTTTCCTTCTAGTTGTAGAATTTCCACTCAGCCAGCTTTCCTGTGGTTCTGGATGATGTTCGTTTTGTCCTTTAGTTGTAGTTTTGAAATTGTGTGAGGCAGCAGTTTAGGTGTTTGTTTACCTATGCCGCCGTCTTGGTTTCTCTGCCCCTTTCCTGGATCTTTTTAAAAAAATATATATTTTATTGATTTTTTTACAGAGAGGAAGAGGAATAGAGAGTTAGAAACATCGATGATAGAGAAACATCGATCAGCTGCCTCTTGCACAACCCCTACTGGGGATGTGCCCGCAACCAAGGTACATGCCCTTGACAGGAATTGAACCTGGGACCTTTCAGTCTGCAGGCCGACACTCTATCCACTGAGCCAAACCGGTTTGGCCCTTTCCTGGATCTTTATGCTACTCTGGGTTCCTTCATTCTCATTGCTGCTCAGACTAAAATCAAATTAGTAGGAGTGTACAGATGACCATTAGAACAGACTCACTTAATGTAATGTGTACCTTTTACAGGGAACAGTTACCTATATGAAAATGAGTTGGACTTTGGCCACTTTTTTCTAGGTCAATCAATAGGCTTTGCCAACTCAGCTCAAATGTGAGAGGGAGGTAGAGAGAAGGAGATGAAATAGGAGGGGGAATCAGATTTAGAGCTGGAAAGGATCACAAAGATAATCTACTCCCTTAATTTTAGAACTGGAAGTGACTTCCCTAGACCCTACTGAGGGAAATGGCAAGGCTGGAACTAATTCCTGCCTTCTCCTCTAAGCAAGTATAATTGTAGCCCTGATATTCTACACTTTCTGGCTCTACACATTAGAAATGATAGAGCTTTTTGTCCTCCATTCCTGGTATAAATGAGATCAGGCTTGAAAAATCCATCTGAGGAAAATATGGTGGCTCTGGATACTGAGGATATAACCATTTCCCTTTTTCCAAATTAATTCATCTAATATTTACTGAATTCCTACTGTGTTGCAGAGTATATAAATATTTAGGGATGTGAATATACAATTCTGTATTTAAGAACCTTATGCTTGCTGAGGCAATTCAGTCTCTAAATAATAAAACTATTATGCCCAGGCAGTGTGGCTCAGTGGTTGAATGTCGACCTATGAACCGGGAAGTCACAGTTTGATTCCCAGTCAGGGCATATGCCCAGATTGCAGGCTCCAACCCCAGTGTGGGGCGTGCAGGAAGCAGCCAATCAATGATTCTCTCTCATCATTGATGTATCTATCTCTCTCCCTCCCCCTTCCTCTCTGAAATCAATAAAAAAAATTTTAAAAATGATTATAAAATAATTGTTTCTAGATCACTGGTTCACAAGCTCTTTGAGGGTCCTAGGTCCTCTATGAGGACCTGATATAAACTATGGATCTACTCCCCAGAAAAATCCATAACTTTTTGTACATATTCAAGAGATTACTGGATCCTCTTAAAGCCAATGAATTAAAGAAAGCTCCATTATAAGAGATTCACTGAGTACCAACACATAAAAATTATCTGAAGAACCAAAATTGAGAGAATCACCAGTTATCCCTTTTCTTTGATGCAGATGAATAAACTTTAAAAACATGCCATTGTTGGGGGTGGGGGCAGCTGGGGAGAGGTCAATGGGGGAAAAAGTAGACTTATGTAATACTTTAAACAATAAAGAATTTAAATAAAAAAATTAATCATCTAAATTCAGATAGTTTTGTCCCAGTTAAGACATTAAATATAAGTTTGGGTCAGTTTAGCTCAATCAAGAACACCCATTGGTAAGCTGAGTTCAATCAATCATCCCTGAGTTAGCTGTCCCTTTGGCCTGTCAACTCTGAAAACTCTAGTTCCCTGAGGAACTAGGGGGGCGCAAGTAGCCGTATTTGTTGTGTAGTAGTAGTTGAAGTAGTTATAGAACTAGTAGTAGTTATTAAAAAAAGCATTAAAAAAGTTTGCTATAAAACAGTATGCCATGTCCTGGCCGGTTTGGCTCAGTGGATGGAGCGTCGGCTTGCGGACTGAAAGGTCCCAGGTTTGATTCCAGTCAAGGGCAATGTACCTTGGTTGCAGGCACAACCCCAGTGGGAGGTGTGCAGGAGGCAGCTGATTGATGTTTCTGACTCTCTATCCCTTTCCCTTCCTCTCTGTAAAAAATCAATAAGATATTTGAAAAAACCCCAGTATGCCTTGTTTTGCTAGCAGCAGCCTCACACATCTCATATTTATTGCATCTCTTGATAGTATCATTTCCTTTTGTGCTTAATTTAATCTGTTTTGTACAGTAACATGCTGCACACTCTCGTAGCCTAGGAGTAACAGGCTATCCCGAATTGCCTATAAAGGCATGTTGTATTTATGTGTACATAGTATGAATGTTATGTATGACATAGAAATAGATCTGTTGCATCACCATTAAAAAAAAAAGTGCCTTTGCATGTTAAGGCAAAGGAACTCTTTTGCTAGTACCTTCTGAATGTCCCTCTATAAATGTCTATTTCCATATATGGTATTATTATTCAATGAGAATATGTTGTTTGTATTCAGAGTTTCCAGATTGACTTTTTCATATTTACATAAAACACAAAGATAGACTTCATTAAAACTGGAAAAAACAAGGCTTAGCTAATGAATTATTCTATTTCAACTTTTTTTTCCTAGCTTGGAATGCCGTTTCTGAGGCTTTGATGCTGAAGGGAATGAAGTCATTAAGATGAGTTGATAATAATGTAGTATGAGCACTTTCCTGCTATCTATTAAAAAAATTATTTAGATATTTTGGAATTTAAATTAATTTCTTAATAAAAAAGTAAAAGATTGAAGTACAACAGCAGAGAAATTTCTACAGAAGTGAGAAACTATACAATCAATACTGAAGTTTCATAAATCATTTCCTACAGCTTTGAATAAATAGGGGAAAAAAGTACCAAGCCCTTTAATAAGAAATGATTTGGTTATGTTAAAAAGTTTTTAAAAACTGTTTATCTTGCTACATATTCTGAAGCAAATAAACAGGACAGTTAGAATTAACATATCCTTGAGCATACTAGCAAAGTGGACAACTGATCAAAGAAACTAGATAAAAGGACAGAAAATAAAAGGTTTTGCATTTAAATTTAAAACTTGTAAATAAATACTGTTATAATTCAATTTGATGCTTTGCTAACATTAAGTATAAGAAAGAGAAACAGAAGGAAATGTCAAAGGCTGGAGAAAGGATTTGGATTCCAGCATTTTAAATGGATTAGAAATACAAATTATTACCAAATATGCACAACAGTCTGGAGAACTGGTAAAAAATGATGGTTTAAAGAACAAACAAGATTTCAAAAACTTCAATTTATTTCCTTAAAAATGCAGAACAGGCAGACCTAACTAGTCTCAACAAGCATCAGGAGGCAGTACTGCCAGTTTAAAAGGACCTAATGCTAATGTTAGGTAGATTCTGATTTTAAAAATCCATTACAGAACAGCCCACAAGGCAGAATAAACTCTCTCATTGTGACAGACTAGTATGACTCTTAAAAGAATATGATTCTTCTAAGACACATTTTCCAATTAAAAAAAGGAGCTGAGCTTTTTCGGAGGAAGCTAGGAGAACATAAGAAAGACTAGAAATTACATAAAAAACGACTTCAAGCTTAATGTTCAGGATCAGTCAAAAGGAGGATAAACTCACCTTTATTTCTTATGCAACTATTAATATTAAATATACTTGAAATTCAAAATAATGAAGCTGATGTTATAAACAAAAGAAAGCTGCATTAAGACACCCTTTCTGCCTTTAGCATGGTGCATGTGAACTTACATATGATACACCTCTCTTCAGTGGTGCACTGTTAATGAAGGACACATTTAAAGGATCAATGTGAGCATATACATACCACAGGCTGTTTTGTGATGTCCACCAAGTCCTTAAGGTTATAATACTGATGTTTCTCAAAAGCTGAAAATAGCATGTCTAAAACATATTGTTTATCAGCTCGAGCTCGTTTTCCATCTTCTTTCTTTTTCCTTTCATATTCAATCTATGTGCAAAAAGCAAAAGAAATAAAAGCATCAATTCAACATGCTCACTCTGAAACAGGCATTTCCTTTCTTTCCTTTTTAAAAAAAAAATACATTTTTACTGATTTCAGAGAAGAAAGGAGAGGGAGAAAGACACAGAAACATTAATGATGAGAGAGAATCATTGACTGGCTGTCTCCTGCATGCCCCCTACTGGGGATCAAGCCCATAACCCGGGCATCTGCCCTGACTGGGAATTGAACCGTGACCTCCTGGTTCATAGTCAATGCTCAACCACTGCGCCACACTGGCTGGGCCAGGCATTTTCTTTTTAGCCATACAAATAACAATTAGATTTTAAACTGTAAGGGAGCAGATTTAAGAGCAGTGGTTCAGAACCTGGGGTCCTCACTGCTCCCAGGGGTCCTCAGATCTTTAAGGCTCTAAAAGTATTAGGTCAGTATTAATGTTTATCCATAAACCATTTTCATTATTTCCTAAATTTAGCTTTATGCAATGTGTCCATTTCTAAAAAACAAAAAAAAAAGGGGGGGGGGCTTTCTTTGCCAAAATTCTATCAATTCAGTGTGGCTACTTGTTAGCTCATATTGATCAGGAAGTCTAACTTTAAGTTCTTTTGTTTTTGATTGTCCAAAATACAGTACATTTATCTAAGAAATGTAGGTTAGTAGGTAACATCTTTCAAATTTGGGGGACTTAGGGGCAGCCAGAAAGTTAAGAGACTGGCAGGTCATAGAGCAGGTTCTCTAGGAAGTGACAAGTTTGGGAAGCATCGGTAAAAAGCCAAGAATGTGGGCAGTAACAGGAGGCTGCTTCTCACCGACTGGGTGACCTCCCTGAACTCGTTTCTTCTATAAAATGAAGTAAACGATGACACTAAGGGGAGGTATAGATTTAATTCTAGTGTTATCATCCAGGGACTCATTCATTTGTAAAAAATTATCTTTTTATTGAAAATATGCAAACTTTCAGCTAATTAAGCTTTTAATTTTCTTAGAAACAACTTCATTTTAATAAGGCATCAGGAACTTGTTAGAAGAACTATATATAAACTGCAGCAGCCAGCCCACCTGGTAAATAAAGCATCAGCAAGTGACAGCTGCCAGAGAGCAATCTGCTGTGCATCCACTGGAATAACTATAATCTAGGGGCTTGCGTCCAAAGTAATGAAATACTTTCAAAACTTACAATAAATCACTACATAAATTCCAGCCTCATACAGTTGGTCTTACTCTATTTTAACAATAAAGATTTCTTATTAAAAAGATAATATTTAGTTTCTACTGATGTTAAGACTAAAAATGTACCTTATACTTAATCAAAAATTTTCACGTTAGTGGCAACAAAGAATATCTGTCTTTCAAGTAAATAAAACTAGAAACCAGACAAGGAAAAAGGTCTAAAAACCGACTTAATCTTTTTGATATGTAGACCTTGGGAGTAAAATTCAAAATTTATTCATCTCAGGAAGTAGAGAAGAGTGATGGTGTGTAAGGGCACAAACTTGCAACAAGCAGTAGATAAGCCATAGAGATCTAGAGCACAGTGTAATGAATATAGACAATATTGTACTTTAATTATGTAGTATGAATATAGATAACATTTACTATAATTATGTAATATGGTAAACATCACTAGGACAATCCTATATAATAAGGTAATATGCAAATCGACCGTCACGCCCACGCACAAGAGGGCCACGCCCATGTCATCACAAGATGGTCACCCCCATATGGTCATAGATGGCCGCGCCCATGTGGTCACAGATGGCCACCTCCATGTGATCACAAGATGGCCGCCCCTACATGGTCATAAGATGGCCATGCCCATGTGGTCACAAGATGGCCACCATAAGATGGCTAGCAGGGGAGGGCAGTTGTGGGTGATCAGGCCAGCAGGGGAGGGCAGTTGCGGAGGACCAGGCCTGCAGGGGAGGGCAGTTAGGAGCGACCAGGCCGGCAGGGGAGGAGAGTTGGGGGCGATTGGGCCTGCAGGGGAGCAGTTAGGTGTTGATCAGGCTGGCAGGGGGTGGTTAGATGGCTATCAGGCTGGCAGGCAGAAGCGGTTAGAGGCAATCAGGCAGGCAGGTGAGCGGTTGGGAGGCAGGTGTCCCAGATTGTGAGAGAGGTCCCAGATTGGAGAGGGTGCAGGCTTGGCTGAGGGACACCCCCCCCCCCAGTGCACAAATTTCGTGCACCGGGCCTCTAGGATATTATAATATGATCTTGTTCTAGGAGCTTTGTGATCTATCACATTTAAAATGCTCAAGGTTGAGCATCCACCTATGAACCAGGAGGCCTCTAGTCATATTATAATATACTAGAGGCCCGGTGCACGAAATTCGTGCACTTGGATGGGTCCCTCAGCCCGGTCTGTGCCCTCTCGCAGTCTGGGAGCTCTCGGTGGATGTCCAACTGACAGCTTAGGCCTGCTCCCCTAAGCCGTCAGTCGGACATCCCTAGCGCTGCCGCGGAGGCGGGAGAGGCTCCCGGCACCACCGCTGCACTTGCCAGCCATGAGCCCAGTTGAGGGCTTCTGGCTGAGCGGCGCTCCTCCTGTGGGTGCACACTGACCACCAGGGGGCAGTGAGTGTCTGCACTCTGGTGGTCAGTGCGCATCATAGTGACCAGTCATTCCACTGTTCGGTTGATTTGCATATTAGCCTTTTATCATATAGGATACATATATCAAAGTAACATGTACAACTTAAATTTACCCAATGTTATATGTCAAATTTATTCAATTTAGAAAATAAATAAATCCATCACTTTAAAATATTACACATAGACTATGGGATACCCACTGCACTAAGATACAAGGCAAATAAGGAAGCATCTTACAAAATGTATCCCTTTCTTAGGGCTCATGTACTAAAATGTATATAGGGGACCTTGAGCATTTTATTAAAATTTTTTTTAATTGATTTCAGAGAGGAGGAGAGAGGGAGAGAGAGATAGAAACATCAATGATGAGAGATAATCATTGATTGGCTGCCTCCTGCATGCCCTACAGTGGGGATTGAGCCCACAACCTGGACTTATGCCCTGACCAGGAATGGAACAGTGACCTCCTGGTTCATTGGTGGATACTCAACCTTGAGCATTTTAAATGTGATAGATCACAAAGCTCCTAGGACAACATCATAATGCTGAAAAGAAAAAAAAGTACATGCATGACACAGACTATATTGGGAAGGAATGAAATGCAGCCAGTCTCAACATTTTCTGAGAGGGAAGAGCATGAAAGAAACAACTATGGGAAGCTAAAGAGGATTTATTAGAGAAGAATAGAGGGACTAGAAGAGTTAGAAGAAAGACTAGAAGGGAGAGATTAGAGAAATCTATGACCAAGAAGAAAATCCAAGTCTTCCAGTGTGGGAAAGATGGAGAAACAGATGACAAAATGCATTTAAGGACAAAGACAGAAATATAAAGTCTACCCCGATTCAGCAAGAGGGAAAAACAGATCAATACCTAAGGGCAGTGCAGCCTAACCTTACTCTGACCAGTGAAATTAAAACACTTAAAAGTATAATCTGAAAACCCAGACGTATAAAATAATAATAGGAATGACAAAAATGGAAGTATTCCTCATCAGAGAAATTTAAGTATTAGAAATTTAACCTTACACTTATTTAAAAACAAAAAATGGAATATCTCTTTAATGCCTTCAGGGCCTACACTATGGGATAACCTATAAAATATTGTCTTAATACAAAATTTTTATACTATAATATTAGTTAAATATCTTTTGATAATTTCCAAGACAGGTTCACAATCCAAATTCTGCTCTGTGATATCTGGTAGTTCCAATGTATATCCTATATAATAAAGCCTAATATGCTAAGTGTCTGGTTGTTTGTTCAAACAATCAAAGCGTAATAATATGCAAAGGCCGCTCAACTGCTTGCTCTGACGTGCACTGACCACCAGGGGGCAGACGTTCCAACTGGTAGGTTAGCTTGCTTCTGAGGTCCGGTCAACTGGGACTGAGTGAGAGGGGCCAGACATGCCCTGGAGCCCTCCCGCAGTCTCTCCCCGGCCCTGATCGTGCACCGGTGGGGTCTCTCAGCCTGCCCTGCGCCCTCTCGCAATCTGGGACCCCTAAGGGGATGTTGGAGAGCCTGTTTCGGCCCAATCCCGCAGGCCGAGAAGCCCCACTGGTGCATGAATTTGTTCACCAGGCCTCTAGTGTAATTATAAAAGGGAGTTAAATTATTTCCATGGTCATTAAATTATTAATAATTTTATACTCAGAACAAAACTAATGTTCCTAACTTTTCTTTTTAAAACTAAACAGTGTAGAAATGATAAACTTTCTTTAAAAATGATTATTTACTGATTTGAGAGAGAGGGGGTAGGGAGAGTAAGAGAGACAGAGACAGAGAGATAGAGATAGATTGATTTGTCATTTGTTGATTCTTGTATGTGTTCTGACCAAGGATCAAAGCTGAAACATTAGCACATGGGGATGACGCTCTATCCAGCTGAGCTACCTAGCCAGAGCAGAAATGATAAGCTTAATATTATAAATAAACTACAAATGATATGAACTAGACTATTTGGAAGACTACAGTTTTGAGACAATGCCATTTCTTCTCTTTTTAGCTCTTTTCCCTTTGGGCATCCTGTTTGCACTGGTGCACTGGCATTGTAAGAAAATAATACTCAAAGCAGTCAGAGATGTCTAAGTTGTTAGCAGCTACCAGAAAATATTAGTAGGACAGTTATTAGACTAGAAATAGCTTTTATATTATGTGAATTTGCATTACCTAGCCTATATCTGCCCTTAGTGACCACTGTATAACCAGCTAAATAGAAATGTCAATTCAGAAAGAAATTTAAATGTAGTCTCCAGTTACAAATTTTTACAATCCAAAATATCCAGCATACACAATTTTATCCTCACTAGAGAAAAAAAATTATTCAAGACTAAAATGCAACCAAATGTTTAAAATCCAGTGTGGATGTGATATAGAGATGTTCAACCATCATTATGAAATCTCAATCACTAAAATTATAAATGCCACTCACTGCCAATTAAAATATTGTAATACAAATGTCTGCAAATTCTAGATTGTTGTTTGCAGAAATACTTTGATTGCTTTGTCAAGGCAGTCTTTGTGCAGGCTTTTAACTTCTGAAGTAAGCATGACAGCCTTGATTATCATGATTTGCATTTTAAATCCTTATAAAAGATCCCCACCCCCAGTACTTCCATTTCTACCTATGTCCAAAGTAATTCTTTAAAGTAAGCCAGTCCTTGGTGTGCAAATTCAAATGGACAAAAGCATGTAGTATAATTATACTACAGTACAAAAGGCAATTATTGCTGACAGGCCTTTATGATATAGTCCTGCAGGCATCTATATTAGTCAGCAAAATTCTAAATTTGCACATATAACTAAAAAAACAATAATAAACCTCCCTCCTCAATAACCTTAGTTCTGAAGATTAATAGTTGGTTGCCACATTAAAGGGACTAGAGTATACATAAAAATGAATCTTCTTTCTAGTTCCCAGGGGCTTATCTCAAGATTTACATAATAATTCTATTCCTTCCAAGAATAATTTTCTAGTTAAGTTTTCCTAGGGGAGAGAAATCTTTTTTTTTCAAGCTGGGGTTGGAGTGCACAAAGGGAATGATAAAGATAAGAAAATATTCTTTTTAAAAACCTCAGGTCTGGAGGAAAGAGACTTCCTGGTCTCCCCCCAAAAGAAGATGGCAAACAGACCTATAAAAAGTTCCTGTCTATTTGGATCAGTAACTGCATGCTACAATTATCCAGGTAGCTTGAAAATTTTAAGACAGCTGGCTTCACATCATACCAATTAAATCAATCTCTGGAGGTATTTTTCTTTTTAAAAAAGCTTCCCAGATGATTCTAGGGTACAGCTAGCATTGGGGACCACTATCTAGACAACAGAAACATGATTCCTTATGAGAAAAGGTCATAAGACTGTGGACTACTTAATAAGAATGCGGTGAAATTTACACAGGCTAGATGATAATGTCCATAAAATCCATCAAAACACACATACAGACGCACCCTTACTTGCAATCAGAGATAGAGGGAATTGGAAAAATCTTTCACACCAGCGGACTCCATATTTCGATTACACAGCTCTGTCAGTGAAAAATTTAAAGCATTGATACTGTTGTAATTTAACCTAGTTATGAATAACTGGAAAGGAGCAAAGGGAAGGCCAAATTTTACAGGCATGCCATTTGTGCAGTTTTCCCAGGAAGCTGAAGTTTAACACTCCCCAGGAGCCACCGGTCTGTCCCCTGCATGCCCAGTAAAGTCTGGGTGACATAGGGAAGGTACTTGCCTGTCAGACACACCTGGGAACAGGTCATTGGCCAGAGTAAGCGTGGCCACTGCAAGCCTGGGAAGATTCTATATTTAATCTCCTAAACAAAGGAGTGTGCCCTCTTGATTCTCTTGGGACTCCTGTTGCAGGGGGCATGCTCTCCTGTCTCTCCTGCATTCGCCCATATGGCTCATGGCCATGTGAACCCCACACAATGGACTGATGGACTGTAACTAGCCTAATGCTGTACTGGACCCTGTTCTACCATTGAATGGAAACTGTGGACACTGGCTTTGCTTCTAGCTCTACTGTAGCCTCAGTTGCATACCTTCCAAAACTGGGTTAAGGGAAATGGGGCTTTGGAAACAATGTAATTCCACAAAAATAACTTTTTACCACACATCTCATTTTCCTGTGGGCCTCTGGAAATGCTTATTCTAGTGGTATCCCAGGAACCCCGCTCTCAGCATTTCTCTGATAACAGCATAAACTATGTATATCTATTTTTAAATTGTAAAAATGTACTGTATTAATATGCATACATATTATAAAACTTAGACAAAAACATTTAAAGGAATGAAATAAAAAGAAAACATTTTAAGAGTAAGTTTTAATTTGTCAAAATTACAAAATAGTTTGTTTTGCTCTCAAAATACAGTGATCTGTCATGTTTTGAATGCTTAGTTTTCATTACTTTTCTTTTCTTTTATATTTTTATTGATTTCAGATAGGAAGGAGAGAGATAGAAACATCAATGATGAGAGAGAATCACTGATTGGCTGCCTTCTGCACGCCCTCCCATCGTAGATCGAGCCTGAAACTCAGGCATGTGCCCTGACTAGGAATCCAACCATGACCTCCTGGCTCATGGTCAACACTCAACCACTGAGCCACTGCTGCAGAGCAACAACATATTATTTCGAAAGTTTGCTTTCACTACTTCAAATAATGGGGAAGGGGATTTAATATTAAAATGTTTGCAAAGTGCAGGATTAAACAAATTCCTAAAGGTTTCCAACATTAATACAGTCAAACTTTGGTTCTCAACCGTCTCCCATTTCAATCAATTTGGTTCTCAACCAAGTTTTCACAGGAAAAAATGCCTCCGCTGTCAATCCAAACTTCGGTTTTTGAACTGACAACCCTTCCCAGCTGACACCTCAGCAAGACAAAAAGCCTCTCTCAGGCAACAAAGGAGAGAATGCTTTTTGTTGCTGGCAAAATCAATGATTAGCACAATTATAAAACATAAAGTGGTCATCTAGAGTGCTAATGGTGCTAAGGGTGTGAAAGAAACAATGATCATAGACCATTGACGATGTTAAAAAACTGTTGTTGATTTGGATAAATGAAAAGCAGTTAGTCAGTGACAACATTTCCATTTTGGAGGCAGTGATATATGAACAAGCAAAGATGCTGCATACTGACCTAAAAGACATCCCGGACTGAATGACTAGTTTAAGGCTAGTAATGCGTATTGCGATAAATTTAAGAAAAGAAGTATTTATGTATAGAGTAAACAGTACCTTTGACATGTACTGTACATAAGAAAGGTTAAAACAAGGAATCAAGGGGGTCTGGAACAGATGAATTCCATTTACATTATTTCTAAAGGGGAAAAATGATTCCATCTTCAAACAAATCGCTTCTCGAACAGCCTTCCAGATGAATTAAGTTTGAGAACTGAGGTTCCACTGTATATTAAATGCTGTGTCAGTTTTGAAGAGGGGAGGATATAATCAGAAGCTACAAGTTCCTTTAACAGAGAATCCTTTTTACACAACCTTTCCCCCCCAAAGAGATTCAAACAAAATTAGTGTTTCAAAAATCTTACTTTGGAAAATGTCCTACATGAAGTGGTTCAAGGTTCATAAACTTAATGAAGATTTAAAACAAAGGAAAGGCCACTAGGGAAGAAACCTGACAGGTCATAGGTAAGGGGAGAGTTTTCAGGGTCACGCTTTCAAGGAAGAAGTAAATTAAGATATAAGGCTAATTATATACCGTATTTTCCGGCGTATAAGATGACTGGGCGTATAAGATTTTTCTGGGTTAAAAAGTCGTCTTATATGCCAGAAAATATGGTACCTGACACTCTATTCATGAGAGAGACTTGGGCGAAAAGCCTATTTACTATTACCATACTTTCCGGCGTATAAGACGACTTTTTAACCCAGGAAAATCTTATACGCCCAGTCGTCTTATACGCCGGAAAATACGGTAATTCTTTTGTTTTTAAATCCTCACCCAAGGATATTTTTTCCATTGATTTTTTTTTTTTAAGAGAGAATGGAAGGGAAGGATGTGTGTGTGTGTGTGTGTGTGTGTGTGTGTGAGTGAGTGTGAGAGAGAGAGAGAGAGAGAGAGAGAGAGAGAGAGAGAAACATTGATGTGAGACATATCGATAAGTAGTCTTCCGCATGCTCTGAACTGGGGGCCAGGGATTGAACCTGCAAGGGAGGTATGTGCCCTTAACTGGGAATGAACCCATGACCCTTTGTTCCACAGGCTGACACTCTAACCACTGTGAAACCGCTAGGCTGTATATTTCCTTTTAATCCAATAAATGTTTTCTGAATGATAAGTATGTAGGTATTATATCCCAGATAGTTCATGAACTAAAGAGATAAATTTAAATGTAATGCTTAGAATAGCTTCATGTACAAAGTGGGAATTTAAATACTGGGAGATTACTTTATATAGGTGGATGGAAAATTTCTAGGGGTAAATGCAAGATGGTTTCTTTCTGATCAAATGCAGAGATATACTTTTACAAATACATATACCATTTTCCACCCCCTCTTTTATTTTTTTAATAAGTTTTCATTGAATTCAGACAGAGGAACAGAACCATCAATGATGAGAGAGAATCACTAATCAGTTGCCTCCTGCATGTCCCCAGGCATGTGCCCTGACTTGGAATGGAACCGTGACCTCCTGGTTCATGGGTCAACGCTCTACCACTGAGCTGGGCCCTTTTTTATTTTTTGCACTCATTTGTTTCCTTACTTTTATCCTGAAAATGTATTCAAAGAACCTCAACTATTAAAATAAAGTACTGGGATTCATGTTTATATAGCTCTATCTGGCAAAACCTTGAAAACATTATATTGAGTTTAACATTTTTTATTAATGTCTTAATTATACAACCACTAAGTTATTCTTGTTGAACTATGTTGATGTTTCACAATCTTTTAAAAAATCAATGTCCTTTTTTGTTAACAATAATAAAAGTTTTATACTCTTCCTATAGCTGATATTATGCTGTAATACTGAATACGTTTTTAAAAGCTATGCAGGTACCTCCATCCATTCTGATACACTTCCATGGGAAAATTAATAAACATGCAAATAATGCAATGTGGCAAGTTATAGTCCATCTTTGTTTATGTGTAAACAAAATCTTAATGAACTGAAAGGTCACTTAATGTTAAAAAGTCTTTAAAGTGGATGTTACAGATTTATATCCTAATAAGGAGTTCAGAATACAATGTATTCATATTTTATTAGTAAAAATAAATAAATAAATAAATGTAAAAACATCCTGAAAATACAACATTTGGAACCTATCTTCTATACCTGCCAGGTAAAGTTATAGTGCCAATGTCACTAAGAATATGAACTAGAGGAAGATCAGAGATTTGATAGTAACAAGGTGCCAGCTTTGACTGACCTAAGAGATTTTTCTTTTGCATCAGAAATTATCATATGTAGCTGTATAATAAGACCGATTCTTGTAGTGGAATTTAGAAAAAAAATGGTTATAGTAGAAATGTGGACTCACTACTTCAAAGGAAATAGAGATATACCCTATTGGGTCTGAAAAGGCACAACCAGAGACTGAAAGAAACAATAACTCCTCAAAGACAGGAATTTTATATATTTGGTTCAGCAGAAGTAGGTATCTGAGGTACAAGCAGGCACTTAAAAAACATCTGTTGTTGAGAGATGACAATCTATATCTATCTATACTAATAAAAGCCTAGGTGGCCCTCGTGCCCTCACGTCATCACAAGATGGCCTCCCCACATTGTCACAGATGGCCGCCCCCATGTCGTCACAAGATGGCTGCCCCCACATTGTCACAAGATGGCCGGCAGGGGAGGGCAGTTGTGGGCAATCAGGTCGGCAGGGGAGGGCAGTTAGGGGTGACCGGGCCAGCAGAAGAGGGCAGGTGGGGGCGGCCAGGCCTGCAGGGGAGGGCAATTGGGAGGGACCAGGCCTGCAGGGGAGGGCAGTCGGGGGAGACCAGGCCTGCAGGGGAGTGCAGTTGGGGGGACCAGGCCTCCAGGGGAGGGCAGTTGGGGCAACCATGCCTGCAGGGGAGGGCAGTTGGGGGGGGACCAGACCCGCAGGGGAGGGCAATTAGGGGCAACTGGGCCGGTAGGGGAGCAGTTAGGTGTCGATCAGGCTGGCAGGGGAGTGGTTAGGGGGTGATCAGGCTGGCAGGCAGAAGCAGTAAGGGGCAATCAGGAAGGCGAGTGGTTTGGAGCCAGCAATCCTGGATTGTGAGAGGGATTGGGCCACCGGGATTGGGCCTAAATGGGCAGTCGGACATCCCTTGAGGGGTCCCTGATTGGAGAGGGTGTAGGCCAGGCTGAGGGACACCCCCCTCCCTGTGCACAGATTTTGTGCATCGGGCCTCTAGTATATATATATAAAAGGCTAATGTGCAAAGTGTCCCCTAGGGAGTTCTATCCCTCACTATGACGTGCGCTGACCACCAGAGGGCGGCGTGGAACGAAGGAAGGCCCTGGCCAGGAGCCAGCAGCTGGGGAAGGAAGGCCCTGGCCGGCAGCTGGAAGGCTCCGATCAGCCCTGATCTCTGGCCAGGCCTAGGGACCCTACCTGTGCACTGGGTCTCTAGTTCTTAGATAACTATGGTAGGATACTGTCATGGCTAAGTACTAATACCCTTCCATAGTTTTTTAACTTTCCCATTGTAATAGGTAGTTACACAGACACGAGCAGAGCAAGGATGATGGACCATGCACCGGGAATCACCAGGGCAGAAAGCCCTCGGTGTCTAGCAACAGGCAGAACCGAGAAAATAAGGATCTCACCCCCACACTAATCTTTCTCCCTCAGCATATCACTGGTCATGTGGTTTGGCCCCTCGACCTTTCACATTACTGGTCATGTGATTTAGACCCCTGGACTTGTCTCTCAAAAGATAACATGTAGGCCTCAGTTATATTTCAGCTCCAGGCTCAGAAAAGCACCAAAACCAGACAAGTGACACTGGGGCTGCCTCAGGACCAACTGCATTGACGAATGACCCCCGCCATGGTGTGAACTAATCAGTGGAGACTATGACCCTGAAAGAGCACACCTGGAAAGCTGATGAAATTCTATTGAGACCCTCCTCAAAGACCTCCCTTAAGATTTCTGCCTGTGAGAGAAAGATAAATACTCTCAGCGCAAGCTCTGGAAAGCACACCTGTGCCATTCCCTTCCCCGTCTCCTTCCCTCTTAAGGCAGCGGTCGCCAACCGGTGGTTCACGAACCACTGATGGTCTGTGAGGTCCAAAAGGTTGGTGACTGCTGCTCTAAGGGACCCCACAAGATTTACAATCAGGGGAGTAATGGGCAGTGGCAGCTCGTCCTGGGCTAAGTCCCTGAACCTGTCTCTAAGGCCCCCCTTTCTCTGACTTCCCAGTGAGCCAAAGCGGCCCAGCCTAGGCTCTCCTGTTGCTTCTTCTATGTCCTTCCTTGTTTCACTGTCTTAAGTGTGTTTTGCTGTGGCCTTTAAATGTTGCTTGCTTTGCTGCACTTTGTCTCTTGATTGAAATCGTTCCTTCAAGAAGACAAGGACCGCAACACCATCCCAACAGAAAAGTGTTACTGCCCACTGTAACAATTCAAACTATATGTACTCACTGTGACAATTCAAAAAACGTTTATAAAGGGATAGCCCTAGCTGGTTTGGCTCAGTGGATAGAGCATGGGCCTGTGGACTGAAAGGTCCTGGGTTCGATTCCAGTTAAGGGCACATACCTGGGTTGCGGGCTTGATCCCCAGTAGGGAGCATGCAGAGCATGCAGGAGGCAGCCGATCAATGATTCTCTCTCATCATTGATGTTTCTATCTCTCTATCCCTCTCCCTTCCTCTCTGAAATCAATATATATATCTATATATATCTATATCTATATCTATATATATCTATAAAGAAAAAAAATTAGAAGACACTCTACTTCTTTTATCCAAAATTAATGAGTGTTAAAGTATTTAACTAATCTTCATTTTTGAACATTTGTCTCAATCTTTTCCTATCTTAAAGAATAGAGATAAACACTACTGCATATACATCTTTGGGCACTTGTCTTTCTGACCAAACTTCTCCTCAGAAAAATTACATCTCTTTACAGCTTATGGAAAGTGCGGTCTTCCTTGTCCTCACTGTGAAAAACATATACAGGAGTGGAAACTGTATACAGAAGTTTGGCCCATAATTGGAAAAAAAAAGCATAGTTAGGGGCTATAGGAGTAGCACACTAATGAAGAAAGGCAGACAATTAAGACCTGTAATATTTTACACTTCTGTATTTCCACTTGGCTTCAGAAAATTGCATGTATTCCCATTTAAGAGTAGACAAGATGAAAATAGAAGAGGGTGAAAAATTAGACTTTTATCAACCTGTCTCAACAGAAAATAGAAAAATACATCTCTTGGATAATTTGACAATTTTGTCTTCACTTATCTTGCCTGTCCTCTTCTTTAGTTTAATTTTTTTCCTAAAGCATAACCAGAGGCAGTTAAATTAAAGCCTGCTTGGATGTAACTGAATTTTGACTTGCTTTATTTAATCTACATAGTGTAGCAATTTTTAAAATTTGAATGTCTTTAGAAAGGGCATGTGCACTCCAGTTAATCACAATCCTCAGGATTTTACCTTCTTACATTTCAGCATTCTGCTTACTGAGGATGCCGGCCTGACATTTGCCACCTCATCTAAAATAACTGTAAGAAATTCAACTATCATAAAGTAGTGGTTCAAAAACTAAAAAAATAAAACTAAATAAAAACAAAAGAAAAGACAAAGTAGTAGTTCAGGCCAGTCTTAAAGAGTCTAATTTCTTCTTAAACTCAGTATTAAGAAGATATTGATCAACAAAGCACAACACAAGATATCAACTGTTTATTGCTAACTTAGGTTTCATTTTATTTTCAGAGAATCATCACATTTTTCCTTACATAACAGGTACTTCAAGACTCAAAACCCTTAGTTCTGGTAACATTGCTAATGACCTGCAGCAACATAGCACACTGGTTAATTAAGAATAAACTCCTATACCAGGCTGCCTGGGTTCAATACCTGGATCGCTTAATTATCAGCTGTGTGATCTCAAGTAAGCTAACCTGGGTGTCTCTCAGTTACTTCATCTATAAAATGAGGATAATACCCATAGTTACTTCATAGGGTACGTATGATGATTAAATGAATAGTACCTGGCACAAAGTAGATTTATGTATACAACTAGAGGCTCGGTGCACAAAATTCATGCACGGGGGAGGGGGTGTCTCCTCAGCCCAGCCTGCACCCTCTTCAATTCGGGACTCCTTGGGGGATGTCCAACTGCCGGTTTAGGCCTGATCCCAAAACCGGCAGTCGGACATCCCTCTCACAATCCTGGACCACTGGCTCCTAATCGCTCATCTGCCTGTCTGCCTGGGCGCCCCTAACTGCCCCTCCCCGCCAGCCTGATCACCCTTAACTGCTGCCCCTGCCTGCCTGGTCGCCCCTAACCGCCTCTGCGTGCCGGCCTGATCGCCCCTAACTGCCACCCCCCTCCCCGGCCTGCTTGGTGGCCCCTAACTGCCACCCCCTGCAGGCCTGATCACCTCTAACTGCCCCCCCTGCCAGCCAGGTCGCCCCCAACTGCCCCCTCCCTGCTGGCCTGGTCGCTCCTAATTGCACCCCACCCCCCGCTGGCCTGGTCACCCCTTACTGCACCCCCCGCCAGCCTAGTCACCCCTCACTGCCCTTCCTGCCAGCATAATGGCCCCCAACTGCCCCCCCCCCTGCCGGCATGGTCACCCCATGCAGCCTGCTTGTTCAGTCGTTTGGTCGTCCCTCACTAACCCCCCTGCCGGCCTGGTCGCCCCACGCAGCCTGCTTGTTCAGTCGTTTGGTCGTCACTCACCAACCCCCCTGCTGGCCTGGTCGCCCCATGCAGCCTGCTGTTCATTTGGTCGCCCCTCATGGCTCCCCCTGCCGGCCTGTCGCCCCATGCAGCCTGCTTGTTCAGTCGTTTGGTCGTTCCTCAGTAACCCCCATGCCGGCCTGGTCATAGGCAGCCATCTTGTGAGGGTGTGATGGTCAATTTGCATACTACCTCTTTATTATATAGGATATATGCATGTATTATACATTGTAGAATACAATATATATAGTATATATGATATGCTTCAATAAAAAAAAGGTTTAAAATGTAAGGGCAGCCCTGGCCAGTACTGCTCTGTGGTTAGAGCCTTGGCCCTCGCACTGAAGGGTTGCAGGTTTGATCCCCACCACCAGTTGGGGCGCATGCAGGAAGCAACCAGTTGATGAGTCTCTCTCACATCGATGTTTCTTTCTCTCCCTCTTCCCCTCTCCCCTCCCTTCCACTCTCTCTGAAAACCAGTAAGAAAAATATCCTCAGGTGAGGATTAACAAGAAAAACCCCATAGAAAACAAAACTTATGAACATAAGGGCAGTCCTCACTTTGCATGGTCATGTGAGACCGTAAAAATGCCTGTGCAAGCTGAAACTATGCAAAGTAATTTTAATAATCAATGGGAAAAATTACCATTGTTTCATGACCTTTAAATTTTTTTGTCAAAACATTAAAAACTCTGTTAAAAAATGAAAAAAAGTAAAACTATTATTTATTAGGGATACCATAATTTAAAACATTAGAAACACTGAAAAAATGAAGTGTTTTATTTCTTTGAAAAACTTACAAGAGTAGTTTAAACAGTATAACTTAGGATACAGAGTGAACATCTTTTCTAAGCTTGGCAAACTATCATATCCCTTACTAAGTCTGGATAACTCAAGCACATGATAGCATGGTCTATGATACAGAAAACGTATAACATAATGACGACAGACTTACATTGTATTGATGATTGGCAACAGGTTTGTAATTGGTTGTCACAACTTTGTCCAGTTGTTGTGATAGCCGTACAGGTTTAGAAGATTCTTCTATTTGCAATCTGAAAAATAAAAGGCACTATTAACAAACTCCCTTGTTTATTATTATTAGAGTGAAATCTGAAGAGTTAGTCCTATAATTCTTTTTCCTCAAGAACTAATACTTAATAAGTAAAAAGTAACCTCAGAAGACATACCAACCTTAATATAATACTTCAAAAACACACTGAATATACGACTATAATGTAGAAACCAGACCATAGGCTAAACATACAATCTCACTGTGATTCTACAACTTCCTTCTAACCATATACTGATAGTCAAACTTTTATTAAAACAAATTATTTCTGGAAAAAAATCTGCATGTAAAAATGAATTACTGTATCTTAAATCATTTGGCCTAAAACTAATCAAGTTATTAATTCAGAAATTCTATTCACTTAGTAAGAGATAGGGTAAATAAAAAGATAATAAATTGCCACTCATGGTCTAGTGGCTGCTTTATCAGACAATACAGACATAGAATATTTCCATCATCAAAGCAATTATTATTGGACTGCACTAGTCTATTTTAGGACTCCCTCTAAATTAAAATATAACTCAAAATACCACCTTTTTAAAAAAATCCTCACCTGAGGTAATTTTTTCATTGATTTTTTTTTTTAAGAGAAAGGAAGGGGGTTAGGGAAGAGAGACAGAGAAACATCGATGTGAGAAAGACACATTGATTGGTTGCCTCCTGCACCCAACCCAACTAGGGCCAGGGATCAAACCTGCGACCCTTTGGTGTGTGGGTCGAGGCTCTAACCACTGAACTACATCAGCCACGGCTCAAAATACCACTTTTGGAGAGAAAAAAAGCCAAAAATATACATGACACTGTGTACAACATATTATAAAACATAATACTTGACCAGTATATGTATATATTCAAGTAGCAATCGAAGGTAATTTTGTTTTGGACTAAATGTTATCATATTGTATGACTCACATTTTACCATTTACTCCTTATTTTAAAAATTACATGAATTCATTTTTTATATCAGCACAGTAAATCTAAAAAAATGTTTTAAGGGGGGAAAAGTACAGTTTTTCATAGTGACTATTTTTAAACAACAAAATGTATCATTGTACCTTTAGAATTCTCATCAGTAAGATCAGAATAAAAGAATATATTTAAAGCACTACAAGGAAAACAATTGCCAACCACATCTAGCTAAATTATAATTGAAGAGTACCTGGTAAGAGTGAAATAAAAGCATTTTTGAACAAAAAGTAAGTCTATCATTGATAGATCCCCACTGAGAGAACTAATCAAGGAACTTTTTCAGTAAGAAGGAAAATGAACCCAAAAGAAACTAGTGGGATGCAATGGTCATAGCAAAGAAATTGACAACCATGATAGAAAGTTGCCCACTCAATAAACAAAAAAGGTGTTTTGTTGTTTTTTATTAAGAAAATAAAGTGCATGAAAGGTGGGAAGGAAGAGATCAGAATTAATGCATTTCTGTCTCTTTTGTTTTGTTAATCCTCACCCAAGGACATTTTTTCCATTGATTTTTTTGCGAGAGAAGATCAATGTGAGAGAGGCTCATCCATTGGTTGCCTCTGCCTTACTGGGGATGGAGATCAAACACCGCAACCCAGGTACATGCCCTTGACCAGGAATCAAACCCACAATCCTTTGGTCTACAGGCCATCTCTCTCACCACTGAGTAAACCCGCCAAGGCAGAATTAATTCATTTTAAGATTTCTATGTTTTCTAAATTTTCTGCAATAAGCATCTATTACATTTATAATCAGAAAGGAAGTATATTTTCTTAAAGAAAAAATAATTTCCTGGAAGGTTACCATATTTTCTGGCGTATAAGACGACTGGGCGTATAAGATTTTCCTGGGTTAAAAAGTTGTCTTATACGCCGGAAAATACGGTGTGTGTGTGTGTGTGTGTGTGTGTACCGTATTTTCCAGCGTATAAGACAACTTTTTAACCCAGGAAAATCTTATACGCCCAGTCGTCTTATACACCGGAAAATACGGTAGTTTAAAAGCAGAAAAACATTGGTCATTTAAAAGCAATGCATGTTCAAGGATCCAAGATGACGGTGGAGAGGAAATTCAGACACTGACACATACAGAGGAGACACAATGTGAAGACACAGAGAAGATGACTGTCCACAGGACAAGGAGAGGGGCCTAGAACAGATCCCTTCCTCATGGCCCTTAGAAGGAACCAATCCTGCAGACACTCTAGTCTTGAATCCAGAACTGTGTGAAAATAAATTCCTGTTGCTTAAGCCTAAATAAATAAAAGCAACACATTTAACATCATATATTACTTTAGTTGAATGGGACTTTAAATTCTTTGGCTCATTAGAATAGGAACTAAACATAATTTTCATTTAAAATTCCTACCAAAGCACAACTTGCAGTTCTAATAATATTTACTAGAGGCCCGGTGCACAAAATTCGTGCACGGCGGGCGGGGGGTTGTCCCTCAGCCCAGCCTGCACCCTCTCCAATCTGCGACCCCTCGAGGGATGTTCAACTGCCTGTTTACAGGGATTGGGCCATGGGGGTGTGGCTCCCCGCTGGGGTGTCTGGCCAGCCTGGGTGAGGGACTGAGGGCTGTTTGCAGGCTGGCCACACCCCTTCAGGGTGGGGGTCCCCACTAGGGTGCCTGGCCAGCCTGGGTGAGGGGTTGATGGCTGTTCGAAGGCTGGCCACACCCGCCGGTGACCCAAGCTCCCAGCCCTCCTTATTTTTATTTTTATTTTTTCAGCGCCTCCTTGAGCGGACGCCAAGACCGGCTGGAAGCAGGTATCTGGGATTTATTTGTCTTCTATAATTGAAACTTTGTAGCCTTGAGCGGAGGCCAGGGCTGGCCAGAGCAGGCGGGAAGCTTGGCTTCTTCCTTCACCGGGGGCAACCCAAGCCTCCTGCTCACTCCAGCTCCGTGGCCACCGACACCTTTGTTGGGTTAATTTGCATATTCACTCCTGATTGGCTGGTGGGTGTAGTGGAGTGATGGTCAATTTGCATGTTTCTCTTTTATTAGTGTAGATTATTTAATTCCTTGGATGAAGTTTATTATCTATTTGCTTCTGGCTATTCTTAGACATATCAAATTACTCAGGAGATATTATATATCTACTAATTGCTTTTTTAATTTGAAAACTATACTAATAAATACTATTTTGTTTTTACAACAAATCCAAATTCAGTATAGTAATTTCTGCATTGAAAAATAAATATTTTCATTCTTCTAATTATTTATAAATCCTTCCCTAATCTTTAAATACATAAAATTATTGTATTTATAAAGTGTAAGAAAAGTACTCTGGAAATGTCTATAGAAATTATTTATATAACTATAAATCAAATATTACTTTGCTTTTCATGTGACAAATACATTTTCTATGAACCATGAAGAAAGCACTACCTAGAGGTCTAGAAGGGAGATAGATGTCCACCCAAAGATGGACTTTGACTTACAATCCTTCAATGGCCTATTAACTGTTCTTAGATAAACCACAAGCTTCTTCAACATGACTTCACATCCCTCTGGGTTCTAGTCCTTGCTTATCTCCCACATCTACATCAGGTTACAGTTGTGCCATGACCAGATTTTAGAAGGAGCCTCCTCCTGGAAATCATGCAACACGTGTTTCCTGGGTGCCTATCTCTGCCAGGCGCTAGGTCAGAGGTTGGGAATGCTGCAGTGAGGAAAAGACTTGTTCTAGTGGAAGGCCAACATTAAACAAATGCTTCTCCATAATTAATTTACTGCAGTCCTGAAGAGAGACCGGGCAGTGGTATTATGGCAAATGATTGCATGCTGGCATGACATAAAAGTTAACTTCAAGGTGTGCACTTGAGGGTAAGCTGGAGCAGGACTGCTCATGCTTACAAGAGGTCAGGCAAGAAGACTGAGTGCAAATAACTTCTCCAAGCAGACAGGATGTCTCAAAGTGACTGCGAGATAAAATCTTTAGAGGTAAAAAAGTGGAAACAAATAGGAATGTTTACAAAGTGTTAGAACTAAGCCTGGGTAACTCATTAAGAAAAAAAAAAAAATAAAATATATATATATAGCTAAGTGGCAGCCTTTTCCTGAATACCTTTTTGTGTTCTAACCTTGGTCCTGTCCTCTAAAACACTCAGTTCTCAGGGGTATGGCCTCTCTAAATGGTAATCTGTTATGCTGCCACTAAATCATCTTCACTGTTTCAATTGTCTCACTTCACAATTTAACCTTGAGATATTTAAATAGGGAAGCATTTACCAGCTCCTTCCATCCACATTAAATGATTTTTCCCACTATTTCACAATTTGAAAATTCCTTAGGGTTTCAGTTTGTTTAGGTGTCTTTATAAATGGTAGCTTATTCTTGTCATACTCTTATACTTGAATTTATCTGAAGAATTTATTTGCAGCCACTGCATCCTGATTTCAGTTCATGCGGAACACTTTCAATTCTAATGTAACAGTTCTATAAGCCGATGCCATCATCCAAAGAGTGTCATGCCATTTTATCCTCAAAGTATTTATTAATCTTTTAAATATATAAAGAAATACACTTAACTAACATTTTAAAAATAAAAAGCTCATGTAAAATTTTAACCTTTTTATTATACATTTAAAGTTTGTTTTAATTAAAAGAGAATCTTATGATTCAAAACTTAAAAGGTTAATATATGGATTGAAAATATGACAAATTTTTAAAGACTAAACCTTAAAATAGTTTAATTAACCTTGAATAGTTTAAAATAATTTAGCAGGGTTCTTTACTTAACACTAAATAATTCATTTAACATTATTTCATGGAGTGTCAGAACAAGTTGCAACTCTATTTCACCACTGAACAATGCACCAATTTAAACATCATTGACCTCAACATGCCTTCAAAGTGAAAATAAGGTTCATCTGGGCTTGTACCAAATAATATAATTTGGAAATATTTGTGGTGGACTGTATGCCTACAGGCTGCTCAGGCAGGACTGAAAACAAGCTAAAAGCTTCACTATCCTGACCATTTAAAAAATGGGCCTTACCTTTTTCAGAAAAATTTAAGATGTGCTATTATTTTCAAGAAACAGCAACAGAGGCCCTGGCTCAGTTGGTTAGAACATCGTCCCGATATACTAAGTTTTTGAGTTCAATCCCCAGTAAGGGCACATATACTAGTAAGAATTAGCCAATGTGGGAAAGGGTAAAGTAGAGATTAAACCTGGGGAAGACTATGTTTGTGTTTTAGAAAGATTACTCAGTTAATCAACATGTGAGATGGTTTGAAATGGACTGGAGAGGCAAGGGACAAGAGCTTAATTAGAAGGTCACTATACATCCAGGTAACAGGTGATGTGTGTTTGAATGAAGACAGCTGCTCAGGGGGATAGATAAGAGACTGTCTCTGAAGGCAGACTAGACAGGTCTTGATAATCGATAGGAAATACGTGGTAAAATAAAGGATAGTTGTTTAACAAAAAAGGAATCAACCTATACATACAAAAATAAATGGAACAACAAATCGATATTTCTCTCTTTCTAATCAATAAATTTAAAAAATGAAAAAAAGGGAACAGTAATAGAAAAATAATATTCTGCGATTATTCAGTTCAGTTAGGTTGGTTTGACCTTTGTTTTATAAACCATTCAAAAACACACACTTGGCACTAATTACTACTACCACTTCAGGACAATATATAATACTAGAGGCCCAGAGCACAATTAAATCGTGCAGGTAAGGTCCCTAGGCCTAGCCTCCTGCGATCAGGGCCATTTTCTGCCTATTCACCAGTCCCCAGGCCAAATGCCGTCTCCACTGCTGGGCTGTCAGGGCATTGGGATCACCAGCTCATCCTCAGCTGCTCTGGGGCTCAGGCCTGAGGGAAAGCGGGTGCCGCCACTGCCGCTGCTGTGGGGGCTTGAGGAACTGACTGAGTCTGCGGGGCACGCCTGCCACCTACCCGTCCCGGTGTGAGCGGCCCGGCACGGGCAGCACGTTCTATCAGCGGCCGCCCGGGCACGCTCATGGAAGTGAAGTTGCAGGCGCCCGCTTTCCTACAGGCCTGATCCCCTGAGCAGCCGGGGATGAGCTGGTGATCCCAACAGCCTGACAGCCAGCCCGGTCCTCCCGTTCACCATCGCTGATCCATCGGAGCCTGCGGGCCAGGGTGAGGGACCGAGAGGTCAGCAGTTCACCCACTTGCCAGTCCTGCCCCGCCCCTGCTTGTGGGGGTTGGGGGGAGGGACCGAGAAGTGGTCAATGCCACCTCATGGCGACCGGTCGTTTGGTCGTTTTGGTCGTGATGCCTCTTGGCCTTTTATTATTATGATACTTCCACATTCTTAGAAGGCTAGGACTCACTGAATTACTAGTCTTCCTAGAATTATTATTTAAGAGTTTTATCTCTTCCTCTCAATAAAGAAAAAGCTCAAGGGCTACATAACTAAAGCTACAACACTAATAAAATTACAACTATTACAAATAATAACAGACATTTAAAGAGCACTTACTATGTGCTGGAAACTGTTAAAAGTTTTACCTACCATCTCAATCTTACTCTTTCCTCATATCTATATATATAAAAGCCTAAGTGACAGTTACAACCGAATGGCCGGTTGCTGTGATGCATAATGACCACCAGGGGGCAGATGCTCAATGCAGGAGCTACCCCCTGGTGGTCAGTGCGCTCCTACATCCAACCTCTGGCCGGCCAGATCGGGACTGGGCAAGAGGAGCCCTGATTGGCCCCTATTGCCTGCGAGGCTGAGGAACCCCACCTGTGCACAAATTTGTGCACCAGGCCTCTAGGTAAGCAATAACAGAACTGGAACTCAGGTCTTTGTTGTATACTTCAAAGTTCAAGCAGTTAATCTATACAGTCCCTAAAAGTATACAATTCCTTCTATACAGTCTCCTAAAGGGCCAAAGAACTGAATAATATCTCTACTTAACCCAATTCTAAACACACACACAGAGAAGAGTACATTCTCCTTTACAACACTGAAAAATAAAAAAGATTCCTATTTAGTCAATGTCACTGGTCTTTAGGCTATAATCACAGTCCATAATCACCTTTATCAAAATTACTTAAAAAGCTTCATTACACTTTATATAAGTAGACTATTTTCATGCCTAAGCAGAAAACCCTAAGTAATAATGCCTTGCTAATCTGATTATCAACTACAGAATTAAAAAACTACAAAAAAATTGAACAACAAGTGTTTACATGAGCAACTGCCATGTAGAAGTTATTTTATAATGTAAATATCATTTTTTTTTTTTTTTTTTAGCATTCATCTATATTTGTGCTATAGCTACACTTGATTGCAATTTAACACGTTAAGCGCCCAGCCTATTTTGTCTTCCGGACGCAAAGTATAAAGTGTCAGTCACTGTTGACTGACTGGGTGCTTAAAGTGATAAGCTGTACTTAAAATGACATACTTAAAAGTTTCATGGCAAAGAGAAGCAGGAACACATCAGAGCACTGAGACTATCTGTGAGAGAAAACAAATACACGTGGCGGCCCAAGGTCAGATAACCAAAAAGGAAATTTCAGGAGAAGAACCAGCTTGGGAGCAGATGGAAAGAAAGCTGAAAGAAAGACCAGGTGAGGTAATAAACAGGTGCACACTGAGCTGATTTACTGATATGAAAAGGCTCTGATGATGCCTAATTTAAAACAGTAAATTTATAGGAAGTTTCAGTATTTGGGGACTAGGACAAGGAGAGATTCTCAGAGGAATTGTAACAGTAGTACATTTTAGCTTATTAGAATGTGGATTTAATGGGTAATAAAAAGATTTTAGGGCTTGCAATTGACAAGTAATCAAATTAAATTCTTATCTGCAGAGCTACTGGAAAGATTACAGATACTAAATATTAAATTACTTGAATAAGAGTTTCTTACAAATATTTATTATTCACAGGCTTTATGAAAACAGCCTATGTCCCCAGGGCCTAGAACAGGCATGTGATATAAAGTGTTAAACAAATCAGGGAGGAAAGAGACAAGAAGTTTTAGACTGTATTTAATAAGAGATGGTAATTTGATTGTCAAATCATATGATTTACAGTGATATATGCTAACATTTAGATTTGGCATTTAAGAAAAGAGAGTGTAAAATGTATTAAGGTTTAATTTTCACTCTGTAAGAAATATCCAATAAAGGAAAATACTCCATTATCTCCTTGCACTGTTCAATATGGTAGCCACTGGCAATATGCAACTATTTATTTATTTAAGAAACATATTTTTATTGATTTCAGAGAGGAAGGGAAAAGGAGAGATAGACAGAAACATCAATGATGAGAGAGAATCATTGATTGGCTACCTCCTGCACACCCCACACTGGGGATTGAGCCCACAACCTGGGTATGTGCCTTGACCCAGAATTGAACCATGACTTTCTAGTTCATAGATCAAGGCTCAACTACTGAGCCATGCCGGCCAGGCTGCAACAATTTATATTAAGTAAACTTAAATAAAACTAAAACCTCAGTTCCTCAGGTACACCAGCTAATTTTAAATGCTCAAGAGCTACATGTAGCTAGCCCCTACCATATTGGACAACACAAATATAGAACACTTGTATCACCACAGAAGTCCTACTGGACAGTGCAAGAGAATCACAAACTCAAATGTCTACAGGGACCTGTCAAGTAAAGTAGAAAGTAATAGTGAGAGAGGTAGGGGCTCTGGTGAACTGGAAATGGAGTACATGCTCCATCCCAAGTCCTCAGCACTAGTTGATAGTTACTCAGTCAGATTTTTAGGTGAAATAATTTATTAAATACTAGAGGCCCGATGCATGAAGATTTGTGCAAGAATAGGCCTTCCTTTCCCTGGATCCGGGTGAGGCTGGGTCCCGGGTCCGGGTGAGGCCTCGCGCACCTAGGTCCGGGTGAGGCCACGCGCCCCTGGGTCTGGGAGAGGCCACGCGCCCCTGGGTCCGTGTGCGGCCATGTGTCCCTGGTTCCGGGTGAGTCCTCGAGCACCTAGGTCCGGGTGAGGCCACGCGCCCCTGGGTCTGGGAGAGGCCACGTGCCCCTGGGTCCGGGTGAGGCCATATGTCCCTGGATCCGGGTGAGGCCTCGCGCACCTAGGCCCGGGCAAGGCCACGTGCCCCTGGGTCTGGGAGAGGCCACGCGCCCCCGGGTCTGGGTGAGGCCATGTGTCCCTGGATCCAGGTGAGGCCTCGCACACCTAGGTCCGGGTGAGGCTACGTGCCCCTGGGTCTGGGAGAGGCCACGCGCCCCCGGGTCCGGGTGAGGCCATGTGTCCCTGGATCCGGGTGAGGCTGGGTCCCGGGTCTGGGTGAGGCCACGCGCCCCTGGGTCTGGGAGAGGCCACGCGCCCCTGGGTCCGGGTGAGGCCATGTGTCCCTGGATCCGGGTGAGGCCTCGCGCACCTAGGTCCGGGTGAGGCCACGCGCCCCTGGGTCTGGGAGAGGCCACGCGCCCCCGGGTCCAGGTGAGGCCATGTGTCCCTGGATCCTGGTGAGGCTGGGTCCCGGGTCCGGGTGAGGCCTCGAGCACTTAGGTCCGGGTGAGGCCACGCACCCCTGGGTCTGGGAGAGGCCACGCACCCCTGGGTCTGGGTGAGGCCATGTGTCCCTGGATCCGGGTGAGGCCTCGCGCACCTAGCTCCGGGTGAGGCCACGCGCCCCTGGTTCTGGGAGAGGCCACGCGCCCCTGGACCCAGGTAAGGCTGGGTCCCTGGGCCCGGGTGAGGCCACGCGCCCCTGGGTCCGGGTGAGACCACGCACCACTGGACCCGGATGAGGCTGGGTCCCTGGGCCCGGGTGAGGCCATGCGCCCCTGGGTACGGGTGAAGCCGGATCCTGGGTTCGGGTGAGGCCGTGTGCCCCTGGATCCATCCGGGTGAGGCTGGGTCCCGGACCCGGGTGAGGCCACGCGCCCCTTGGGTCTGGGTGAGGCCACGTGCCCCTTAGTCCGGGTGAAGCCGTGCCCCTGGGTCCGGCCGAGACCAAACCAGAGGGAGTCGGACCTCCGTTGCCACCATTTGGCCACCATCCAGAGCTGAGGGGTCAGTGCTGACATGTACACATAAGGAACTGGTGGACATTGAAATTGCGTCTCAAAAGAACTGTTGGCCCAGAAAGAAACTCACTACAGACTGATTCATTTGCCTGTCAGCATAACTATTATTGCTCGTCTCACATTCAGTTCTTATAAGTATATATCTAGTGACATATGATCTCACTCATCTAGGGGAAATGATGAACACCATAGACTGAGGAACAAGAACAGAACCAGAAACAAGGAGGCATCGATCAGACTATCGGGCCTCAGAGGGAGGATAGGGGAGGGTGGGGGGAGGGGGGAGAGATCAACCAAAGGACTTGTGTGCATGCATATGAGCCTATCTAACGGTTAAGTTCAACAGGGGGTTGGGGCATCCGTGGGGAGGGGTGTGGGATGGGAATGGGGGGATGAGGACAAATATGTGACACCTTAATCAATAAAGAAATTAAAAAAATAAAATTAAATAAATAAATAAATAAATAAATAAAAAAAGAGAGAGAGAAAAAAAGACATGTACAAAATGCCATGGAATCCCAAAAGAAGCAGGGTCCTTGAAGAATTTTAGACAGGAAAGCTGTGTAGCCATATACCTCTCTGGCAACACCATGAAAGAGTAGAAACCAGGAGACCAAAGGGGGTACTCTGACACAGCCCAGACCAGAGTAGTTGAGGAAGGGAGGTAATTCAGGGGCAGTGGAAACAGGCAGAAAGGGGTGGGATCCTTCCAGGGAGTAAGTTATCTCAATAATAGATCAGATAATGCTCATCCTAGATGGAAAAAGTACATTTGTGACCCTCTGGTAGCTAATCCCCCAATGGAAGTATTTGTATTGTATGTGTGTTTTTCTATAGTTCACCACTGTTCTAAAGATAATTCTGTTGAAGGTGCTGTTATTCTTCAAGTGTGTAATTGAAAAAGCATAAAAATGTTATTTTAATAAAAAAAAAAAAAAAAGAAAAAAAAAAAAAAGAATAGGCCTTCCTTTCCCTGGCTGCTGGCACTGGCTTCCCTCCGGCACCCGGGACCTGGGCCTTCGCTCTGGCCCCCGCCTTTCCGCCTTCACTCGGGCCGGAGCGGAGCCACCTTCTGCCACTCGCCTTGTCACGTCAATTTGCATATTCCCTCCCTATTGGCTGTGGGTGCCACCATCTTTGTTGCAGAGTTACGGTCAATTTGCATATTCCATCTTTATTAGATAGGATTGTCTACTGATTCAATTAAAAAAAAAAAAGGCAACCCCCACCCCCGCCCCAAACAAAACCCCCTCAAAACCAAAACTATACACCAGCTATACCAGGTCACTAGGTGGCAAACCTCTGATTTATATATCTACACCCCAGGGTTTTGTTTTAAGCAAAGTAGCAATGAACAATTAAGAATTATTACTAAAAGTAGGAAGGCCATGACACAAGTGTGTCATAACCCCTGGCATCAAAACTATAGTTTTGTTGAAGGACCAGCAATTCCCTCCACTTCCAATCCCACGCTCCCATCCAGAGCAGAATCCATGCTCTGGCTGACAAACTCTCCTAGACTGTGCTCAGACTAAGAACTGGAAAATATTTTCTATATAATACAGAAATGTGATCTTTTTTACTTTTTATAGAATTAGCAATTTCATTATGATTCAACCTGATAGCTCCCTCTTAATGAAAGACTTAATACTGACTTGAATTCTCTTATATGAGAACAATATTCAAATCACTAATTAAGTCCCATTGTAATGGTGACTTGCCCATGATTGTACAGTTTGACAGAGGCAGACAGGAAAAAAAATTCAAGATTCCTTGTCCACTGCTCTACACCATAATTGCATCTTAAATGTAATGAAGTAATTCAGACATCTTCTCAAGTTGGTAAATGTATGCTATACCAATTTAAAATATTTAAAGCTATTTAAGAAGAAATTATGTCCAAAATATGTCCATTACAATAGCTGGCAAGGTGTACAGAAGGGGTTATACCCAGCAAGGGAATGATGATTCACACTGGACGTTTGTTAAAAACAACAGCTACCAACAAGTTTTTGGTATGTGTTGAGTAGGAAAAAAATAAATGACAGTGACAGTGTAATGAAGATTTTTATGTGTTTCTATTTTTCTAATTACTGCCTAATTTTTTATTTCCACTGAAACAATGTAAGACTCAACTTTTTATCTTCAGGAAGAGCACACTGTCAGCATTCCAGAGAGTACCTCTTCATCTCTGTTAGCTAAACAACAAAACTCCACTCAATAGTCCAAATATAAGTATCTTATCTCAGAGCCAGAATATTTTTACTATCTTATATTCCTTCCTTATGTATTCTACTTATGACCTTGAACTTTAAGTCAAGCTTAGTGGACATCTTTAACCGAAGCAGAAGCAGTACTTCTAAGTTACTAGCATTCTGGTTGCATGAAAGTACAATAGATGCCCAGCTGGAGGAAGGGGACCAGGAAAGCAAAGCACACAACAACTGGTTCTTATGAATCTGGGAGGCAATAGCATAGTCAAGGTTTTCACTGCCTGAAGTTTTTGGTCAAATAATTATAACTTTTGGTCACCTGTACCTTATCCATTGCAATATTTTTTCTTTAGCCTAGACAGACATGATTTCTTATATCATTTCATAAAAGCAAACTGCTTTCCACCTTGGAAAGTTTGGATTTCTTTCACAATCCGGGACCTTTTGCTCCTAACTGCTGACCTGCCTGCCTGCCTGATCATCCCTAACCGCCTCTGCCTGCCTGCCTGATTGCCCCTAACCGCCTCTGCCTCGGCCCCTGCCACCGTGGCTTTGTCCGGAAGGAAGTCGGACGTCCGGAAGATGTCCAGTCGACCTGGTCTAATTAGCATATTACCCTTTTATTAGTATAGATAATTTTGTCAGTTCATGTGGCCAACCCTCTCAATAACATGCAAATACTTTGTTGTAAGCTCCCCAAAGTACTTATCCACTAACTTATTGATAAACAGGCTTCTGGTTTGATATTATTTGGTGGTGCACTGTGCAACAGTGACAAAGTTGCCTGACCAACATGCATATTTTCTCTAACACAGAGCCCATGAATAGATTTATTAATAACTGAATATATCACATTACCAATTGAATAATATAATTTTCTTGCTATCAACAGAGGGAAGAAGGCATCATAAAATGTTTCAGTTTGGCCGAAACCGGTTTGGCTCAGTGGATAGAGCGTCGGTCTGCGGACTGAAGGGTCCCAGGTTCGATTCCGGTCAAGGGCATGTACATTGGTTGCGGGCACATCCCCGGTGGGGGGTGTGCAGGAGGCAGCTGGTCGATGTTTCTCTCTCATCGATGTTTCTAGCTCTCTGTCCCTCTCCTTTCCTCTCTGTAAAAAGTCAATAAAATATATTTAAAAAAAAATGTTTCAGTTTGATTTTTCTAAGTATATAAAATATAACCTGGTTCAATTCAAACCTAGGTTATTTTATATTGGTCTTTGTACAAAAAACAATAAACTTAGCATATAGAAAAAGGGTTTCTAAACAAGATCTGGGTAAAAACAGCCCTGATGCTTTATAGATTTAGACTCTTAAGTTATTTTATTGGCATTGCTAGCTATACTTAAAAGCAGCTTTATCTTTTATTACTTATTCAATAGTCTATAATTCCTGTAAAATGTTAGGGATATCAGGCTACTCTTCATGTGCTTCTGGTTAGTCATAGAATGACTACTACTATGGGCCAAAAGAAATGTATAAAAATGTATTCTGCATCATCAACATGCATGAATGATACAAACTGATATAGGCTACTTATAGCCATGATGCATATTCGAGAAGTGATGGATAAAATCTATTTTATTATGGTAAGCTGTTGATATGATCTGGATCTGGGTCATTTATCTTTGTAAATGTTGCTTTGTAGACATATTGATTAGGCTGAATACCAGTAGGAGGAGGATGAGGATGAATACTAAGAAAGCAGAAACTCCTATATTATTTTTTCCAGTTGTAATGGTTTTATACCAAGCTCCTTCCCTCAGTTCCCTCTAGAGTTGCTAGCTGAAGGCAAAAGCAAAGTCTGTATCCATGGAACAGTCCAAAGTAACATGCTCAAATAGCAACTGACGCTACAACCTTTCTTCTAGCACAATACATTCAACAACTGAGTTAGGCAGGACCAAATGAAAAATTATATATGTGTACATATATACATTTGAATAAACACAGAATATTTAAAACAAATGCATGTTTCTCCTGGTACAATATACAGAGCCAAGGAAGAAATTAATAAGGATCAAAATTCATAGGAAGGGGTTAAAAGTATGGAATGTGTTTGATAAAAGCGATTTAGATGTGAAATGAACCTGGTGGGTTAACGTGAGCCTTCGCATGTTTAAAGTAGATAGTACAGAAATAATCTTTACATCATTTAAGACTGGATCAGATTCTTGACACTGAACTCTTTCACCATGAAAAGACTATCTTTTCCAAATAATGCATATTAGAGAATGTGCATTTTCTGTAAGTTATACTATATGAAATCTGAAGGAAACACATTTAAAAAAATGAGCCCAGCCAGTGTGGCTCAGTGTTTGACCATCAACCCATGAACCAGGAGGTCACAGTTCAATTCTAGGTCAGGTACATGCCTGGGTTGCGGGCTCGATTCCTGGTAGTGGGGTGTGCAGGAGGCAGCCGATCGATGATTCTCTCTCATCAATGATGTTTCTATCTCTCTCTCCCTCTCTGTTCCTTTAAATTGAAGTCAATAAAAACATATTTTTTAAAAAATGGAGAAAGATTCATGTAGCCCTGGCCAGTGTGGCTCAGTGGATTTAGAGCCCTGGCCCACACACCAAAGGGTCACGGGTTTGATTCCTGGTCAAGGGTGATTACTTGGGTTGCAGGTTCGATCCCCGTCTCTCTCACATCAATGTTTCTCTTCCCACCCCCCCACCACTTCCACTCTCTCTAAGAAAAAAAAATCAATGGGAAAAATATCCTTGGGTAAGGATTAACAAACAAACAAACAAACAAACAAGATTCATGTAACTGCTAGTTTAAGTAGTGAATAAAATAAATTAAAGTGAGTGTGTAGGAGAGGAAATGAATTACGGTAATGTAGGTCAAGAAGGCTGACCTAACAGAAATCCTACCTAATAAAAGAGTAATATGCAAATTAACCATCACTCTGCTACATGCACCAGCCATGCCCACCAGCCAATCAGAGCGAGCATGCAAATAAACCCAACCAAGATGGCTACAGCCACAGAGAGCAGGAGGGAGGCTTGGGTTTCCCAGGCAACGGATGAAGCCAAGCTTTCCACCTGCCCTTCCTGGCCTAAGCCTCCACTCAAGGCTACAAAGTTTCAATTATAGAATGTAAACAAATCCAAACAGAAATGGGGGCAGCCACGGAGCTGGAGAGAGCAGGAGGCTAGGGTTGCCCCCCGCTTTCCGCACACCTTGGCCAGCCCAGGCCTCTGCTTAAGGCTACAAAGTTTCAATTATAGAAGATATACACAAACCCCAACAGAAACGGTGGCTGGCCACTGCCGGTCACGGAGCTAGCAGGAGGCTTGGCTCCACTCCAGGCTACAAAGTTTCAATTGTAGAAGGTAAATAAATTCCAGATACCAGGGCCTCCACTTGGGTTGCCAGGGGGCGTGGCTGGCCTGCAAACCACCACAGGCCCCTCGCTCAGGCCGCCCCACGCCCCAAGGGAACCCCCACTCTGATCCGGGACACCCTTCAGGGCAAACCAGCTGGCCCCCACCCATGCACCAGGCCTCTAGCCTATCTAATAAAAGAGTAATATGCAGATTGACCATCACTTCAACACACTATGGATGTCCCCATGTGGTCAAAGATCCTGCCCCCATGTGGACACAAGATGGCCAGCAGGGGAGGACAGTTGGGAGGGACCAGGCCTGCAAGGGAGGGCAGTTGGGGGCGATCAAGCCTGCAGGGGAGGGCAGTTAGGGGTGACCAGGCCGGCAGAGGAGGCAAGTTGGGGGCAAACAGGCTAGCAGGGGAGCAGTTAGATATCAATCAGGCTGGCATTGGAGTGGTTAGGGGGTGATCAGGCTGGCAGGCAGAAGCGGTTAGGGGAAATCAGGAAGGCAGGCAGGCGAGCAGTTGGGAGCCAGCAGTCCTGGATTGTGAGAGGGATCCCAGATTGGAGAGGGTGTAGGCTGGGCTGAGGAACACCCCACCCCTGCCCCTGTGTACGAATTTCGTGCACCAGGCCTCTAGTTAGATAATAAAAAAAACTAGGAAAATTACTGTGATGAGAAGTACTTTGCAATTATATTATATTATATTATATATATTATATTATATTATATTATATTAGTATATATATATATATATATATACATATTATATTATAAATCAAAGGCTTATAATCAGAATTATTTAAGGTGATTTAAAGCTAAGCACCTAAGATTATTAGATAGCCCCAACTGCTAACTTTCTCATCAATTTCTCTAACTCCTAAAAATACTTACATTAGTGATTAAATAAACTGCCTATTGGATAGAAACAATGTTTCCCTAGTTAGCCACTGTAATACATATTGCAAGTATAATCATTTTTCCAAATTACAATTTCTATAACCCTATGACTATATGATGGGTGCCAACAGAATACAGCAGTGGGGTCAAATAACTTCTTTTCAACAAATTTAAAAATACAATTCTGCAAAATTCCAGATGCCTCTGAGTAGAAATCAGAATTATTAGCTTAGCTGCATATCATGTCAAACTGTAGGAAGCTACTTAGGCTTACGCTAACCAAGACACCATTGCTATGATGACTAAGCAAATAAGCAAATGGCTACTTCATTAGTGATTCCATAAAATTATAAATGCTGAATAGATGGGAATAATCTGGCACTATTTGGCCACTAATGTGCACTGAGCTTCAGAGAGAATTTCTGAAAAGATAGGTAAATTTTAAGTAGTTGTTTTTTAGCAACCTTCAAACATGAAGAAGAGAGGTTCTGGTGCTAACTAGAACCAAATCAAGCCAGGGGGAACAACTTAGAGGAGTGGTTAGGCTCAAGGAAGAATGCTCTGTTTAGGAGCAGCTGCTGTGGTGCTGATATTAATATTAAAGATGGAAAGTCACTTAGAATGGCAAAGAGAGAAAGAAGGACTCCCTAATGATTCACTGCTTCAGACTTTCCACTGTAAATGGGCTTTTAGGCCATATGGTCTCAATTTCTTTTCATCAAGCGGATGAAAAAAGGGGTGAGAAAGATTTCTGTACATGTTTCAAATTGGAAGAATTCAAACTTTACATTCAAAAATAAAAATAAAAGTTGGACATAAACTTCTCTGATACAGTGACAAAATAATGCTAGAATTAGAAGGAGGAGGAGGAGAAGAAAGAAGAGAGAGGGAGGAAGGCAAGAAGGGAAGGACGGGGGGAAAAGAGTTAAAAAGATTGTTATCTATGTTACCTAATAGACAAACATGTAAATTGACCGTACCTCTGCTACACCACCAGCCAATCAGGAGTGATATGCAAATTAACCCAACAAAGATGGTGGTTAATTTGCATACACAGGTGCCGAGTGACGGGGCGGGACGTTTGCATTGTCGCCATGGCGATGACGCAGGCGTTCTGCCCCACCCCCGGTCTCTCAGGGCCTCTGGGCAGCGTGGGAAGGTGGGGCCAGAGCGGAAAGAGGAGGGTCCTAGAGTGGAAAGAGGCAGCTCCCGGAGCAGAAAGAGGTGGCTCCAGGGCCTAAGGGGAAAGGCGGTGCCAGCAGCCAGGGAAAGGAAAGTCCATTCTAGCACGAATCTTTGTGCATCGGGCTTCTAGTATATATATAAAAGCTTAAGCGGCCGAACAACTGGAACGACCAGTCGCTATGATGCATACTGACCACCAGGGGGCAGATGCTCAATGCAGGAGCTGCTCCCTGGTGGTCAGTGCGCTCCCACAGTGGGAGCGCTGCTCAGCTGAGACTCGTCCTGGCGGCCCACCAGCCTGTCGGCAGCCACTCATTCCCTCAGTAGTCCTGCAGGTCCAATCTCTGGAGAACAGGCCAGGCACCGATGGACCAGCACTGCTGGCCTTCTGGAAGTTAGCCTCAAAGCACCGAGCACCGCGGCTGCTTCCTCTCCCTAGATGCTCCGCAAGGAAGAAAGGATATAAAAGCGGCCACCAGGTGGCTCCCGACAACCAGCGTGAAAGTCAGCAGGATGGATCCGTATCCCAGGCTGGCAAGGGCGTCCCACCACTGGCCCAGGCCGATTGTGTCCCGGTCCCCCCCATCCCCTCAGGATCCCATCTGTGCACAAATTCATGCACCGGGCCCCTAGTTCAGGCTATAAAAGCTCATATATGCCAAACTAAGCTATTGGGAGTCAGTTGCTAAAACAGGGGAACTACAGGAAAGAGTTCACTTTAAAAAAAGATTAATTCAGCAGCAATAAAGAGAATGAACCAGGGTAGGAAGAGGCTGGTGTCAGGGAAAACAATAAACAAGGGATGAAGAGAAGCTACACAGTAGCAGTTGAAGGACAGAATGGTGAGTACTGTACATATGACAATGAACTCAATAGGGTTCTGAAGACCTAATATAAGCCAGACCAAGTGTCAGGTACTGTGGGAGAAACCAAAATGAAAAAGCTACAAGCTGGTGGAGGAGTGGGCAAGAAAAACTTCTGAGGACTCATCATTTTTGGAATTTGCCACCTTCTTTTCTAGCTCTTACTCCTTTTTTAAAAAAATCCTCACCTGAGGATATATATTTTTCCACTATTTTTTTTTTTTTTTTAGAGAAATTGGAAGGGAGGGAGGAAGAGGGGAGAGAAACATTGATATGAGAGAAACACATTGGTCAGTTGTCTCCCACATGCACCCCAACCAGGGCAGGGGATAGAACGGCAACCAAGGTACATGCCCTTGACCAGGAATCAAATCCATGACCCTTTGAGCAAACTGCCACCCCTCCCCAGCAAAGCCATTTCTTTTTAAAAAAATATTTTATTGATGTTTTACAGAGAGGAAGGGAGAGGGATAGAGAGTTAGAAACATTGATGAGAGAGAAATATCGATCAGCTGCCTCCTGCACACTCCCTACTGGGGATGTGCCCGCAACCAAGGTACATACCCTTAACCAGAATCGAACCTGGGACCTTTGAGTCCACTGGCCAACACTCTGTCCACTGAGCCAAACCGGTTAGGGCGCAAAGCCATTTCTTACTCCCTAGCTGATTGCTCCATTTTCCAGATACTTCACTCATCTATCTTGCAGCTCTCCCTAGAGGTTTATAGTATCCCCACAGCTACCCAAAAAGTCAGTGCTGCAAGCATCATGTTAAAGGAAAACTGAGTAGATCCAATATGTTAATCAATTATATTCCACTTAATACATTCAGAGTGTCTATTATCTATCAGGGAGTAGTGTTAACAACTGCTTTACACTCATTTTAAAGTCCATAAGCAAACACTATAATGGAGATCTTCATTGAAAGCAAATGAAGGCAAGACTATTAGAGAGGAAACCTACCTCAAGCAAAAGTTTTGTGATACTGTTTTCTTAAAACAGTTTTATTGAAATATAATTAACTGAGGATACTTAAAGTATACAATTTGATAAATTTTCACATATGTATATACCCGTGAAAGCTGCTATATTTGTTTTTAGAAAAATGGCCCAGCCTTACACCCTAGGTGCTTCTGAATTGTTTTCCCTGTGGAGAAATCAATAAACCCAAACTGAATATACATAATTTTAAGTTATTCTCTATCTTTGATAAATAATTTCAGGAACTTAAGGACACAGAAATTTTATTTTACATTCTTCACAGAATGATAACTATGAATATGTATATATACACACACATATTTATATCAAACTGCTGCCAGGGAAATCATGTTCTTTCATGGGATCGCAAGAAAAGCTTCTACAGACCCTTGCATGGGAGATTATGGTGCAGCAATATTTACTGGGATAGAAATTGAAGGCTGCCCCTTTGTCTCATCTCTGTCTGTCCCACCATGGAAAAATTTCCATCTTGTCTTCACCAAGGCCAAAACAAAGGCCAGTGTCCATAGTTTCTAATTCATATTAAAACTTAGTCCTTTGGAGTCCACGTGTTCTGCTGTGGGCCCCAGGTGGCCACTATACCTATATGGCTTTGTGTGTTACTGGGTGAGGGAGAAAGGCTTTGTTCCCTGGGATTATATTATCATGGGCTTGGGAAGGACCAGGCACTTTTTCAAAATAACCAATTAACTTCCCAAGTTTTCACAGGCTTCTAGTGGGTCCACCCCCTAACAAATCCATTCTTTTCCCAGATGAGACTGAGAGGCTACTATGGCAGCCATGTTGGCACTGCTATGTACACATGCCTCATAGAAACTCGGTGGTTCCCTGGGGGAGTATATAGAGTTGTAATTTCCCAGTGAAGCAAGCAGGCTCATGCTCCCTGTTGATTATGCTTTTAATAATGTCTGACTCTCTTTGCTTTCTTCCTTTATTACTATCTAACTACTACACTAACAAAACTCTTCTAAATTTCACATGCTAATGAAACATTTTAAAAGTTAGTATACACTTTCAAGCAATATACTTAAAAAAAGAGAAACAACTGAACAATGATAAGCTAGAAATAGTGCAAATGTACAAAAGTAGCTTTCCTATATTCCAGCTATATAAGTAATTTTTAAAGGAAAAACTTTGTAATATCAATAAAAATGTAAATACACAAAGCAATCCTTACCAAAAATGTTCAACCCTATATGAAGAAAACTACACTTACTAACAGATATAAAAGAAAGCCTGAGTAAATGGAGAGAATAACTGTGTTTCTGAATGAGATTAAATATGCTAAGAAGCTAATTAATTCTCCCTAAATAATTTTATTAAAAAAATAAATTTTTACTGGAGTATTTTGAATTAAAAAAACTGTTCTAAAATTTACATGAAGACTAAACAGGTAAGACGAATTAAGAAAAAAACTTTAAAGAACAATAATAATGGGGACCATAATATTCTAGGCATTAAAATGTTATTAAGCCACAATAATTAAAACAGTACATTTCTGGTATAAAATAAGAAAGATGAAGTAGAAGAGACTGCTTAGAAACAGACCCTATGATGTGCAATAATGAAATTTATAATCAAGTGGTTATCACAAACCTCTGATTAAGGGAAGAGAGATTCAAATAATATGCTTATATGAGGAAAAGCTCCACCTTTTAGAACAGGGTGGGGAACCTTTTTTCTGCCTAGGGCCATTTGGATACTTATAACGTCACTTGCAGGTCATACAAAATTATCAACTTAAAAATCAGCCTGCTACATTTGGCCAAGCATTTAATTAATTCACCCCTAATGCCTTGGCAGGGCCAGACCAAATGATTTCGAGGGCCTTATGTGGCCTGCAGGCCAGAGGTTCCTTGTCCCTGTTCTAGAATATGCTGTTAGGGAAAGATGTCAAAAAGTAAGGCAGGCTTGAGACATCTGAGTGAATGGTAACCAACAGTATACTTTTAGAGCTATGGTTACAACATGACATATATTGGAAAATTTATTTTTGATTAGGTAACGCAGTCACATCCTATATACTAAAAGCCTAATATGCTAAGTGTCCAGTCAACCAATCAAAGCATAATATGCTAATGACTAGAGGCCCAGTGCATGAAATTCATGGGTCCCTAGCGGCTGCCGGCTGGGGCCTTCCTCCCTTCCCCCAGCCAGCCCACCCCCGTCGAACTCCCGGAAGAACTCCGGTAGAGGGGACAATTTGCATACTATGGTTTTATTATATAGGATGATATGTTAAGGCTGCTCAACTGCTCACTATGACGTGTACTGACCAGCAGAGGGCAGACAGTTGACCGGTCGACCAGCTGCTATGATGTGCACTGACCACTAGGGGGCAGACGCTCCAACCAGTAGGTTAGCTAGCCGCTGGGTCTGGCCGATAGGGATGGGCTGGACACGCCCTGGAGCCCTCCGGTGGTCCCTTCCCAGCTGGCCAACCTCTTGCGTCCCTCCCCAGCCCCAATTGTGCACCGGTGGGGTCCCTCAGCCTGGCCTGCGCCCTCTCGCAAACCGGGACCCCTTGGATCATGTCGGAGAGCCGGTTTCGGCCCGATCCCACAGGCCAGGCTGAGGGACCCCACTGGTGCACAAATTCGTGCACCGGGCCTCTAGTGGTATATAATTTTAAGAGCACAAAAGAACACATGATTAAAAATGTTTCTCCCAGACATCCATATCCTCTCCCAGGAGGCAACCAATGACACAATTTCTTGTATACACTTCAAGATGCATTCGATGACACTTCATTTTTAAATAAGTCATTGGGTGGACATGCTCCACCTTTACTCTAGATCTCTAATAACTGCTGTCTTTGGGAGACAGCAGGTCATAAACCAATGTTATTCTTATGAAAAATAATTGCTGGTGGGACAGGTATTTAAGAGATTAAAAAACTGGCATATGTAGATTTAATCATAGATTTCAGGCGTTTTATCTCCACACAAAGGTAATCCAGTCGAACCGTGATCTCGAACATCTCCCATCTAGAACAATCTGGTTCTTGACCAAGTTGTTCACGGGGAAAAATGTGTTTTTGAACAAAACTTCAGTTCTAGATCTGACAACCCTTTCATGCTGATACATCAGCAAGACAAAAAGTATCTCTCAGGCCACAAACAAAGGAGAGAATGTGAGTCAGTGTACTGCTAAACCTTGTATTGTTAACATCTCAAGGAAATTGTGTTGTGAATATTTTCGTTGTTTTTTGTTTTTGTTTTTTGCTTTTGTTGCTGGTGAAATGGATAATTAGCACAATTTTAAAACATAAACAAGCATGCTGATGTTGATAATGGTATGAAGTACTCATAAAACAATGATCACAGGCAATGAAAGAGGCAGAAAAACTGTTGTTGATTCGAATAAAGGAAAAGCAGTTAGCTGGTGACAGCATTTAGTGATATGTGAAAAAGCGAAGATGCTGCACCCTTGGAACAAGTGCTGAAAGTGTTCCTTTAGGCTGGTAGAGGGTGTTTCAATAAATTTAAGAAAAGAAGTGTTTGTTTATAGATTAAGCAGTACATCAGACATGTACTGTATATAAGAAAGGTTAAAACAGGGAATCATTTAGGGGTCTGAAATGAATTAATTCAATTGATATTTGTAATGGAAAAAAATAATTCAGTTTTTGAACAAATTGCTTCTCAAATAGTCTTTTGGAACTAATTAAGTCTACGAACCGAGGTTCCACTGTAAGTAGAAACATAAACCAGTGATTTAAAAAATAGACTTTTGAGATAGTTTTGATGACAGATGAAATAGCAATCGGGTTAAATATAGCATTATATTGTTCTTGTCCATAAATTATTTGAAAACTCCACCTCCTTATTAAGAATTCCTTGTCCTAGCTGGCTCAGTGGATAGAGTGTCGGCCTGCAAACTGAAGGGTCTCAAGTTCGATTCTGGTCAAGAGCACATACCTGGGTTGTGGGCTCGATCCCCAGGAGAGGGCGTGCAGGAGGCAGCCGATCAATGATTTTCTCTCACCATTGATGTTTATATCTCTCCCTCTCCCTTACTCTCTGAAATCAATAAAAATATGCCAAAAAAATTTTTAAGAAGAAAAATGAATTCCTTATCAACCAGACTAATATTTCTCAAAATGTGCACTGAGGAACACTTACATCAGAATTATTGGGTTGCCTGTTAACTGCATATTTCTAGTCCCAACTCAAGACCTATTGAGTCAAAAACTCAGGGAGCCTGGCCTTGGAATCAACATTTTTAATAAAGTTCCCAGGTGACTTGTATACATACATAAGTTTGAGAATGACTAGGTACTATATAAGACCCATAAACACAGAGCCCCTGTCTTTTCTTATTCATTGTAGGCATAGTCCCTAGAACAACGCCTGACAAGGTATTCTATAATATATATTGAAGATTTAATAGATGTATACTGGGATCGACTACAGAATACCTTAATATGTTGTTAACACTCAACTAATTTTGAAACTGCAGGCTTCATCCATGATAGAAATTTGAATAAAGAGCAGAGAAACAAGCTTTGGTAATCCACAGCCTGACAAAGTTTTTTTTTTTTTTCTTTCTTTCTTTCTTTCTTTCTTTCTTTCTTTCTTTCTTTCTTTCTTTCTTTCTTTCTTTCTTTCTTTCTTTCTTTCTCTCTTTCTCTCTCTCTCTCTCTCTCTTTCTTTTCTTTCTTCCCTTCTTCCCTTCTTCCCTTCCCTTCTTTCTTTCTTTCTTTCTTTCTTTCTTTCTTTCTTTCTTTCTTTCTTTCTTTCTTTCTTTCTTTCTTTCTTTTTCTTTCTTCTTTCTTTCTTTCTTTCTTTCTTTCTTTCTTTCTTTCTTTCTTTCTTTCTTTCTTTTTTCTTCCTTCCTTCCTTCCTTCCTTCCTTCCTTCCTTCCTTCCTTCCTTCCTTCCCTTCCCTTCCCTTCCCTTCCCTTCCTTCTTTCTTTCTTTCCTTTCCTTTCCTTTTCTTTTTTCTCTTTCTTTCTTTCTTTCTTTCTTTCTTTCTTTCTTTCTTTCTTTCCTTCCTTCCTTCCTTCCTTCCTTCCTTCCTTCCTTCCTTTCCTTCTTTCCTTCCTTCCTTCCTTCTTTCCTTCCTTCCTTCCTTCCTTCCTTCCTTCCTTTCCTTCCTTCCTTCCTTCCTTCTTTCTTTCTTTTTTTTGTTTTTTTCATTCTGGTTTCATTTATTTTTCTTCTGTGAATCCTATTTTATTTTATTTTAAATAAATCTTTATTGTTCAGATTATTACAGGTGTTCCTCGCCCCCCTGCATAGCTCCCCTCCACCTGATTCCCCACCCCACCCCACCCCATGCCCTTACCCCCCGCCACTGTCTTCATCCATAGGTGTAAGATTTTTGTCCAATCTCTTCCTGCACCCTCAGGCCCCCTTCCCCCTGATAACTGTCCGTCCCCTCCCTTTCTATGTCCCTGATTCTATTATATTCACCAGTCCATTCTGTTCTTCAGATTTTTTATTCACTTGATTTTTAGGTTCACTTGTTGGTAGGTATGTATTTGATGTCTTTTTGTTGTTCATAATTTTTACCTTTACCTTTTTTTTTTTCTTCCTCTTCTTAAATAATACCCTTTAGCATTTCATATAATCCTGGTTTGGTGGTGATGAACTCCTTTAGCTTTTTCTTGTCTCTAACAGAGTTCATTTATTTGTATGACTTAGTTTCACAGCAAAGCACTTGGAAACATGTCAGGGAATTTAATTAGTAATACTTGATCATATATCTAAGTTTTGAGATGACATAAGTATATTATGTTAACAAGGACAGAGTGACCCAAAAGAAGGGCTCTAATATGAGATAGTCTACATATTTTCTATTTTGTGATACAGTTACACCTGCTCTAACCAGATCCAGGAAATTAGAAAAAAGAAAAGCATCTCAGCAATGAAAACAGATGTCACAAGGCCAACCATGAGCTCTCTGGGCACTTGACTCATAGGCGAGCCCATTAGACCTTCACTCAGTCTATTCAGTTTTCTTTTACACGTTATTCATTCTAATAGAATTTTAAAAGTGGTTTCTTAGTTCACAGGAAATTAAAAACACTAACTCAGAACAAAGAAAAGACTGCAACAGACAGTAACACAATCAACATGTCAAAATGATAGCTGCTGAGGGGAGTGAAAAACTATATAAAACAATCAAAAGAATTCACACAGGACAATAATCTGTGGCCATCTTGTGATAGGATAAAAACCTTACTCTTCTTGATAGCATCTCAAGGCATCTACCACATAATTTAAAAATAGGCGTTCACAAGAAAAACCAAGCTAAAGAGAAGGCTAAATCATATGCCCAATAAATTTTGAGGTATGTAATCTATTTCAGAAAGATTTTTATTCACAACAACCAATTACAATTTTTAAAGTTACAAACTTTATTATTATTTTTAAAAAATATATATTTTATTGATTTCAAAGAGGAAGAGAGAAGGAGAAATAGAAACATCAACTATGAGAGAGATCCTTGATCGGCTGCCTCCTGCTCGTCCCCTACTGGGGATCGAGCTCACAACCCAGGCATGTGCTCTTGACCAGAATTGAACTTGAGACCCTTCAGTTTGCAGGCCGACTGACTGGGAATTGAACTGTGACCGCCTGGTTCATGAGTTTACGCTCGCTCAACCACACTGAGCCACTCCAGCTGGGCAAAGTTACAAATTTATAGAGAATTCAGTAGCAGCTCTTTGGAAAACTATTAGAAACAACTTTAGAGTTCCAGGGAGGAAAAAGAGACTAATGTACCAAACCAGTAGAGGTAATTTTAAAAACAAAATGTCCTTGAAAAAAGTAATTTCAGTTATTTCTTTGTTGCCATGTGCGGCAATAGTTACTCTTAATTTCTATATTTGAAGGACTATATAGCATTTATACTACCATGTAGTCACCATTTAGAATCCACATGTGGATTATTTCTGGAAAAGTCAGGATGTTATATTCCATGAATTATTTCTATCTTGAAGGATAATTTTTAATGAAAAATATCTAAGGTTTCTATAACAGAACATAGTGCTACTGAAATGCACTAAAAATAACAAAAAATAAGAACAAACTCCTAGTAATTTAATGAGGTGAACTAAAACGCCATAAGGTATTCAATGTAATTATGTAATAAGCACTGAAAATTCTGTGAATAGCATTTGGCTATCACCACTCCCACCCCCTCCAAAATTGGTGTGTGTACCAGACAGTACAGGTAAACAACAGATTTGTAAATTAATTTAAAATATTTCACATTCATGTTAGCCTCATAAAGTGTATGCATGTGTGTTTCTTCCATACAACTGCATCGTTTTGGACTATGTGGTAAAGACTTAAAAGCTAGAAGATTAAGCATAGTTCATGAAGCTTAATTTAGTATTTTTCTTTTTGAAACTACACAGAATGTTGCATATCAAAGAACCAATTATCAACAGTGAGCAACTCAAGGGCAGGGAAAACGTCATCTTTTTGTTCTTGAGTGACTGGTACATAATAGATGTTCAATGTTTACTGAATGAGTGGGTTTACATAAATTTGTGCAGCTTGGGTGTGAAACCTTTGGTATAATAGTGTAAAATATTGATCCTGAGAGGATTACTCTGAACATTAACTTTAATTCCTTGTCCAACCTATAATACATGTAGTGTGCCATTATTAAAGAGAAAATGATTTCTTTCTTTTAAAAAATATATTGATATCAGAGGGAGAGGGAGACAGAAACTTCAATGATGAGAATCATTGATTAGCTGCCTCCTACACACTCCCTCCACCAGAGATCAAGCCCGCAACCCAAGCATGTGCCTGGACCAGTAATCCAACTGTGACCTCCTGATTCATATGTTGACACACCAGCCAGGATATTTTTAAAGTGAATGAGATCACTTAGCAAGACAATGTATGGGGAAAGAGTTCCAGAGATAAGCAGGAGCCCTTTACAGCCTCTGCCTGCATACCCAAGGGTCTCAGGTCAAGGGCACATAACTCAGTTGCTGGTTCAATTCCAGGCCAGGTCAGTGGGGCATGTGCAGGAGGCAACTAACTGATGTGTCTCTCTCACCTCGATTTCTCCCCCCGCCTTCCCTTCTACTCTCTCTTAAAAAAAAAAATCAATGGGAAAAATATCCTCAGGTAAGGATTTAAAAAACAAAGAGAGAGAGAGGGAGAGGGAGAAGGAGAGAGGGAGAGAGAGAGAGAGAGAGAGAGAGAGAGAGAGAGAGAGAGAGAGAGAGAGAGAGAGAGAGAGAGATAAGCAGGATCTACAAAGATCATTAAGGAAAGAAGAAAATTCAAGAGGTCTTAGTAAACAACAGAGGAGAGTGTACCAAGGACAGAACCCTGAAGGGGACTTAGGATTCTCCCTCAGAGTGGAATATGCTCAATCAATGTGTTGGATCATCTGTCTGCTTGGTCTAACACAGAAATACCTACAATTAGCCCTCTGTTTACTCACCTACCAGGCTGATTCTACTACACTTCTAAAATACTCCTAGTTGCCAAGACCGGTTTGGCTCAGTGGATAGAGCGTCAGCCTGCAGACTGAAAGGTCCCAGGTTCGATTCCAGTCAAGGGCATGTACCTTGGTTGCGGGCACATCCCCAGTAGGGGGTGTGCAGGAGGCAGCTGGTTGATGTTTTTCTCTCATTGATGTTTCTAGCTTTCTATCCCTCTCCCTTCCTCTCTGTAAAAAATCAATAAAATATATAAAAAATAAAAATAAAATAAAATAAAATAAAATACTCCTAGTGATTTATCCCAGTTTATGCTGTGCCATTCCTCCCAGAATTCCTTCCTCCCCCTCTTTATCTATTGAAAGTCTATGAATCTTTCTCTGACTTCACCAAATCAGCATTTTCTGAAATCAGGTATTTACTGTTTGTGCCAGCCTCTCATATTGCATATAACAATATAACATTCTAAATTATTATTTAATACCCGTGTATGATCCATTTCTCAAAACAGATAAGCTCTAGCTACTTTTTAATGTTATGCTGCTTAGATTACATTAGATGCTCAAAAAATATCTGTTGAACAAATGAGTAATAAATGACACTTTGAAACTATGAAATATGGGCAAGTAACAGAAGTAGATAAATCAACTTGGCAAGCAAAAGCTCAAAAAAAAAAAAAAAAAAAAGACTCATTGTGATCAAAGTCCTGAGCAGCCTGTAAGATAGAAGACATAAAATCTAAGTCTCATATCTTTCATTCCAACTTTTCTTCATTAAGAAAACATTTATTGTATACCTACTAGGTGCCAGGCCCTCTTCCAGTCATTAGAGAAAGACCAGTAAATAAAGCAGACAAAAAGTCTTGCCCTCAGGAAGCTGCCATTGGGAATACCATTCATTGCCATACTTTGTTTTACATAAACTCACTAAGCCCACACGTTTCCTCTCCTGTTTTTCCCCACATGTCTACTATTTTTCTGTTTCAAAAGTTTCTGTTTTATCATTATTATTATTAATTCCATTCTTTCTGTTTTCGCCAACCCATTACAAGAAAAGAGTTTTAGACCTCCTGAGGCTGTCAAAGTTACACAAGAAAAAACTAAGTATAGTATGTGACAACGGTAATATGGTAGAGTCCATTAAAGAGAAGATCTTCAAAATGGCAAAAATAATAGTTTATCAAAATTACCCAAAGCATTACAGATTTCACATACACAAAAATAAAGCAACACACTCCACAGGCATGTAAAATCACTTAATATTCCATCTCTCTCCTGCAGATATATGGAGCTCAGAAATTTAATTAACTTACTATATCAAAGTTCATTTTTAAATTGTAGGATCTGAAATTTGATATAAAATTATAAACTGAAACATTATATATCTTACATAAATCCTGTGTTATCCTGTTTATTTTATAACTAGAGGCACAGTGCATGAAATTCGTGCACTGGGGGGGCGGGGAGGGGAGTGCGTGTCCCTCAACTCAGCCTGCACCCTCTCCAATCTGGGACCCCAAGAGGGATGTCCGACTGCCCATTTAGGATTGGGCCTAAAGGGGCAGTCGGATATCCCTCTCACAATCCAGGACTGCTGGCTCTCAACCGCTCGCCTGCCTGCCTTCCTGATTGCCCCTAACCGCTTCTGCCTGCCAGCCTGATCAATGCCTAACTGCTTGCCGGTTGGCCTGATTGCCCCTAACTGCCCTCCCCTGCCGGCCTGGTTGTCCCCAACTGCCCTCCCCTGCCGGCCTGGTTGTCCCCAACTGCCCTCCCCTGCTGGCCTGGTTGCCCCTAACTGTCCTCCCTGCAGGCCTGGTCCCTCCCAACTGCCCCCCCCCCCGATGGCCTGATTGCCCACAACTGCCCTCCCCTGCTGGCCATCGGTGGCGACCATCTTGTGTTTACATGGGGGCGGCCATCTTGTGTGTTGGAGTGATGGTCAATTTGCATATTACCTCCTTATTATATAGGATGTAACAGAATTATGGTATTACTAGAGGTCCGGTGCATGAATTCGTGCACAGGTGGGGTCCGGCTGGCCTGCCCCAATGGGGGCCAATCTGGCTGGGCCGGAAGGGGGGAGGGGCCATGGGAAGTTGGCCAGCCAGCCCCACCCCCAATTGGGACCAGTCGGGGGGTGGGGGTTGTGCCCCTGATCGGGTTAGTTGGCTGGCCTCAGTGCACATCATAACGACCAGTCGTTCCAGCATTCCGGTTGCTTGGCTTTTATATATATAGATAGATTAGGTAATATTAGTTTAAGTTGTAGGGTGTTAGAGCAAGAATTATCCAATACAGGAGAGGAGAGAAAGAGAACAAGTTCCCTTCCCTTTTTCTACTGATAAGCCAGGCAACCTCTGAAACTATTAGGGTTTAAAGAGATAGCCTGTTGTCCATCTAATGCCCTGGAATCAATCAGGACTATGTTAAAATTCTAGCCCTGCCATTTATAAATTGTGAGCTGTGGCAAAGCACTTAAGTTTTCTATGACTCAATTTTCTCATCTGTGAAAATGGAAATAAGGTTTTTAAAATAAAAAGTAACTAAAATGAACACCTAATTATCCTATGCAAATTGACCATCACTCCAACACACAAGATGGCTGCCCCCATGTGGACACGACATGGCCGGCAGGGGTGGGCAGTTGGGAGGGACCAGGTCTGCAAGGGAGGGCAGTTGGGGGTGATCAGGCCTGCAAGGGAGGGCAGTTAGGGGGAACCAGGCCTGCAGGTGAGGGCAGTTGGGAGGAACCAGGCCTGCAGGGAAGGGCAGTTGGGAGGGACCAGGCCTGCAGGGGAGGGCAGTTGGGGGGACCAGGCCTGCAGGTGAGGGCAGTTAGGGGTGACCAGGCCGGCAGGGGAGGGCAGTTAGGGGCGACCAGGCCGGCAGGAGAGGGCAGTTAGGGGCGACCAGGCTGGCAGGGGAGGGCAGTTAGGGGCAACCAGGCCTGCAGGGGAGGGCAGTTGGGGCTACCAGGCCTGCAGCGGAGGGCAGTTGGGGGCGACCAGGCCTGCAGGGGAGGGCAGTTAGGGGCGACCAGGCCTGCAGGGGAGGGAAGTTAAGGGCAACCAGGCTGGCAGGGGAGGGCAGTTAGGGGCAATTGGGCCATCAGGGGAGCAGTTAGGTGTTGATCAGGCTGACAGGGGAGTGGTTAGGGGGTGATCAGGCTGGCAGGCAGAAGCAGTTAGGGGCAATCAGGCAGGCAGGCAGGCGAGCGGTTGGGAGCCAGCAGTCCTGGATTGTCAGAGAGATATCCGATCACCTGTCGAACATCCCTCTAGGGCATTGATGGCGAACCTATGACACGCGTGTCAGCACTGACACGCGTAGCCATTTCTGATGACACATGGCCGCTCAGGCGGCCACATGCTGAGGATGAAACATTTGCTGCTCCTAAGGATGAAACATTTGCGAAATAATGTTTTTTCCTCAAAATGACACGCTACCCGAGTTATGCACAGTTTTTTGGCGAAGTTTGACACACCAAGCTCAAAAGGTTGCCCATCACTGCTCTAGGGGTACCAGATTGAAGAGGGTGCAGGCTGGGCTGAAGGACACACACACACACCCGTGCATGAATTTCATGCACCAGGCCTCTAGTATAATATAAAGCCATGAACCTAAGCAGTCTTTAAGCATTTTTAAACAATATCTTTTGCTACTTACTAGGTATACTAGTTAATAATGCAGATTATTTTCAATAGATGGAGTTACACATATGTTGATATATATGCTATTTTGTTGTATTGACAACAAGCTCCAAAACTTCATATGTCAAATTTGCTGAAGTTGTTTTTACACTTAAAAATGTCGAATTTTGTGCCAAAAAAAGGGCATTTGCGGGAAGTTTTAATTTATTACTTTATTTTGAAGAAAAGTGCTGCTGAATACTTCGGGAAGCTTATGGTGAACATGTTCCATCTCAAGATACTTGTGAACTCTGGTTTAAATGCTTTAAAAGTGATGATTTCGATGTGAAAGACAAAGAACGTCCAGGTCAACCAAAAAAGTTTGAAGAGCAACAATTACAAGCATTATTGGATGAAGATGCATATCAAACTCAAAAACAACTTACAGAAAGATTAAACGTTGCTCAGCAAACAATTTCTGATCGTTTACAAGCAATGGGAAAGATTTTATAGGAAGGAAAATGGGTGCCACATCAACTGAACAAAAGACAAATGGAAAACCGAAAAGTCATCAGTAAAATGTTGCTTCAACGGCACGAAAGAAAGTCTTTTTTGCATCGAATTGTGACTGGTGATGAAAAGTGGATTTATTTTGAGAATCCCAAATGCACAAAATCATGGGTTGATCCAGGTCAACCATCAACATGGACTGCAAGGCCAAATCAATTCGGAAAGAAGACAATGCTCTGCGTTTGGTGGGATCAGGAAGGTGTGGTATATTATGAGTTCCTAAAATCAGGTGAAACCGTTAATACTGATCGCTACCGACAACAAATAATTTGAACCACGCTTTGATTTTGAAACGACCAGAATGTTCCAGAAGACACAGCAAAGTAATTTTGCTTCATGATGACGCACCATCACACACTTCAAAACCAGTTAAAGATACATTAAAAGATCTTGCCTGAGAAGTATTAACCCACCCACTGAATTCACCAGACCTTGCTCCTTCAGGTGACCACTTGTTCTGATTGATGGCACATGCACTTTCTGAGCAGCACTTCAAAATGTACGAAAAGTGGAAAACTGGGTCTCTGAATGGTTTGCCTCAAAACAAGAAAAGTTCTATTGGGATGGTATCCACAAATTACCTGAAAGATGGGAGAAATGTGTAGCTAGCGATGGACATTACTTTGAATAAAGCACTTTTGATGTTTCTCTTGAAATTATCGTGTTTTCTTTGATTACAAAATCTGCATTATTAACCAACTAGGGGCCCAATGCACAAATTCGTGCACCTTGAAAGGAACTGTGTGTCGTGAGGCTGTGGTGGGAACAGGGGCGGGTCTCGGCCCATCCTACGCTCCCCTACCCGGCCCCTCCCGCCTCAGGCCCTGGTCCCCTCTCTAATAGCACCCTTGCTCCCACGCACTGATGGCGCCAGCCTCACTCACACCCCCTGATGGCGCGGTGCGATTAGGGCCAGCACCAGCAGCAGGTGTGAGCGGGGCCGGGGCCGTCAGTGGGTGCGAGCAGGCACTGCTGCCCTGATCACCCCTCAGGAGCAGGGGGAGGTGGAGAAGCCCTCAGGGGCGATCAGGGCCAGTAACTGCTGCTCATACCTGCTGACCAGGCCGGCGCCAGGTGTGAGCAGCAGTTACTGGCCCTGATCGCCCCTGAGGGCTTCTCCACCTCCCCCTGCTCCTGAGGGGTGATCAGGGCAGCAGTGCCTGCTGGTGCGAGCGGCAGCACCGGTGCTGGCAGTGGGTGTGAGTGGGGTTGGCGCCAGCAGCATGTGTGAGTGCCGGGCAGGACCGTGGTGTGCAGGAGCAAAGAATTTTCAGTAACCACCAGAGGCTCGCCCCAATGACAGCGACAGGTGCCTGCCTTGGTCTGGTGCCCCGGCTCACCTGCTCCACCATCCCGCTGTGGCCGACACTGCCATGTTCCGTGCTCTGCCGCCTGCTGCCGATGCCTGCCATGTTCCGCGGGCGCCCCTTGGTGGTCAGCGCACATCATAGCGACCGGTTGTTCATTTATTCTGCTGTTCTGTCTATTTGCATATTAGGGTTTTATTTATATAGATACAACTAGTATAAACTGAGGATTCTTTTTTATAACTCAATTTTCTTTATAATATATTCCATGGTAATTGTATTAGTCTCAAGCAAGAGGGATAGAATATAAGACATCTATGAGTAAGGTCTTCTTGTACTTCGGTTAAATTAGTTCCTCCTAATAATAAGTGAGAGATTTGATTATCATCATTCCTTCTGATTCGGTATACTAAATGGAACCCTCGTTTCCCAATAAAGAAGCATGTGGTATCTTCCTTTAGTCTTTAAGTGCTTTAGGGAATCATAGATCAAAGGTTGAAAAATTTTGGTGCCTGCAGGGAGCAAGCAAACAACTTATCTTTTAAGCTAATTGGTAAGAAAATAGGACATGTAGACCTGCAGCAAACTGGAGAATGCACTAACTTTCCAAGTTTGCCCATTTTGAAGTGCACAATGGTTCCATACTGAAAGGGCACATTCATATCAGAGACAGTATAGATTTGTATAATTATTGAGATAATTTTCTAAAAGATAGTAATAATGTCTTCTGTAACAAAATCTATAAATTACCATTATTTCTGACAGATAAAAATACTTGAGGATGGATCATATTTTAAATACTTGTACAACTACCAGATAGACTAGTAGTGATGCTCTTAATCCTATCTAAGGAAATTTTTGCCACTTCTGTGGGTCACATTCAGTAGCAAATTTTAAATCCTCCCAACAGATCTCTAACAAATGCAGCAAGACCAGATCTACCCACGTGGCCCAGGAAGCAGAGATGGTGGTCCTGGTGACAAGTCCTCCCATAAACTAAAAAGACTATCCAATTTTGTGTTTATAAATGGTATAATTTCAATGATTTTTTCTGCCTTTTCCATAAAAAAATATCTGCCTACTCAAATACCTTGAAGAGGTAATCTAATGGCTAATCATTTCACATCTATATATATAAAAGCCAAGCAATCACACAGCAGAATGACCAGAACGACTGGTGGCTATGACATGCACTGCGGTGGCCAAGTGGCCCGATCGGGGGCGGGGCCAGCCAGCCAACCGCCTGTGGCCCCTCCACACTGCCGGCACCCCCCGCACCCGATCACTGAAGTGTGACCTTCAGTGATTCTAAGTAAGTAAACACTCTCCAGCCTTCATAGACCAGGAACCTGAATGATGAGTGATCAGGAGAAAAACTGCTCATGGTCTGGACTGTCAGTCAGGTGTCCAGGAGAGGTGCCCAGCACAATCACCATCTTCCTGCATTCTCTCTCCACTGCTTACTACCAAAAAGGGCAGCCACATCACACCACAGCCTCTCTTTAGAGGGTTTGTCAGCAGGGAACTAAACCGCATTACCTGTCTAGGTAGAGGCTTAGAAATGGAAGCTGTAAGTGTCCCTGACACTAAAGTGCCTTTGAAACTTCAACTCATCCGAAAGCCAACAGCAAACGTGTATACACCATGCAAAGATCTTTGACACTAATAACTGCCCCCCCGCTGGCCCCGCCCTCAATCGGCCCCTCACCCCATCCCCGATTGCCTCCCCTACCTCGATTGGGGGTGGACTGGCCAGACCCCACCCATGCACAAATTTGTGCACCGGGCCTCTAGTCCTATATAATCCTATATAATAAAAGGATAATATGCAAATAGACTGAATGGCAAAACGACTGGTCGCTATGACGCACACTGACCACCAGGAGGCAGATGCTCAATGCAGGAGTTGCCTCCTGGTGATCATTGCGCTCTCATAGGGGGAGCGCCGCTCTGCCAGAAGCCCTGAGCTGGGCTCACGGCTGGTGAGTGCAACGGTGGTGGCGGGAGCATCTCCCACCTCTGTGGCAGTTGGACATCCCTCGAGGGCTCCCGGACTGCGAGAGGGCGCAGGCTGGGCTGAGGGACCCCCCAAGTGCATGAATTTCATGCACCAGGCCTCTAGTTTAGTAATAAAAAGCTTAAAATCAAATGCCCAATCTATGTCCATTCATTCTTTTTTTTTTTTTTTTTAATATATTTTATTGATTTTTTACAGAGAGGAAGAGAGAGGGACAGAGAGTTAGAAACATCGATGAGAGAGAAACATCGATCAGCTGCCTCTTGCACACCCCCTACTCGGGATGTGCCCGCAACCAAGGTACATGCCCCTGACCGGAATCGAACCTGGGACCCTTGAGTCCGCAGGCCGACGCTCTATCCACTGAGCCAAACCGGTTTCGGCAATGTCCATTCATTCTTAAAATGTATTTAGAATTGATAGAATAAAAAGAATCAAAACGATATAAAAAGTAGATACCTAAAGATAGATATTACTAAAGGGAAAAGGAGTGAAAACAGGAGATGCCTAGATCATAAAGGTAAACTTAGCATGCTTCATAGTTTTGCCTAAGGTGAGCCCTGTTGATTTTCAAGTGTGAGTGAACAAAGAGAAATTGTGTACTAAAGTATTTTTATCCTGAGTAGCTGGGAGTCTTTATAGAAATACCACCACATGCCAATATTGCTTCTCAGGACTTATAATTTGAATCTTAAGCATAGCTAAATGCATTCTTCAAAGAGTATTAACACAGAAGGGAATCATTCATAAAAGTATAACTGTGAAACCTTAACTTTAAACTGGTGATTTTTGGTCAATTACTCTACTAGCATTTATTGAACATAAAGTTGTTAGAAGATAAATGAGATACAGTCCCTATAGACAAAAACAAATGTAATGAAAGTAAAATAAAGAATAAAATGTAATTAATTAGTAGACTATTAGAAAAAGGATAGCAGGAACTTGGTGGAGATGATTATCCCCTGTGGAGAAAATAGTTGGGTTGATTTCACATTTGAGGTAATCTTACAGGATGAATTGGAGTTTGGCAGCAGAAAAGAAAGTAAAGAACACTGCAGACACTGTGATATGACAACTCATGATGCATTTGGGAAGAGTGAAAATGACTGGTGGTGAGTTGGAATGGCAGAAGAGGCCAGAACCCTGAGGAACACCAAAAGACTGGGCAGAAGAGGTGGGGAATTCCAAAGGCGAGAAGTTTAGGGTGAGACAGTACCCAGATACATAAAAAATTCCTCTCCTCCTCCTATCTTAAAATCTTTATATATACTCCCAATAGCCTCTTACAATCTTTTGGAAATCCTTATTTCATCTGAATAGTAAACCTACAGGGGCAGTATACGGCTCAAGGGCTGTGGGGACGGCTGCTATGATCAGAACGAGGAAAGAGAGCAATCTTTCCCTGCCAATCGCCCCAAGAAGTCTTCCTGCATTGCCTTTTAAGGAACACTGGGTAAAACACCTTGCCTCACTTTTTATGGTAGTTTTATCCCAGTGGTATTTTTGCACTTTTACTTCACCTGTCTATTTAAACAATTTTTTAAAAGTATTGCATTTTGGGGACTCTTTACCCCTCCCCACCTGGGAGTCTGCTTGTTTCTCAATAAATTTTCACCTTTTACTATAAAAAAAAAATGTATTGCATTTTAATGAAGACATCCAGCTTCTTTCACATAATCCTTCACAAAAACAGGAGTAGTTCAAGGAAAAAGGATAAGAAAACAAGGACACGCTTATGACAGTGAAAGCTGCTTCTTGGGTTAGTTCTTCAGAAGAACTTCCTGTTCCCAGGCCTTGACAAAAATCTTTGATTAAAAAAGACTTACATCACATAGCATGGTATTCTCAAAATCCATCTATGTTGTTACAAATGACAGCATTTCATATTTTTTACGGCTGAATAGTATTCCATTGTATATATGTACCACATCTACACTAATAAAAGGGTAATATGCTAATTAGACTAGGAGACCTTCTGAGAGACCTTCCGGACGTCCTTCCGGACAAAGCCATGGTGGTGGGGCTGGGGCAGAGGCGGTTAGGGGCAATCAGGCCAGGAGGGGAGAGCAGTTGAAGGTGAGCAGGCCAGTGTGTGGGGGGGCAGTTGGGGGTGAGCAGGCTAGAAGTAGGGGGCAGTTGGGGCAATCAGGCCGTCAGGGGGTGCAGTTGGGGGTGAGTGAGCAGGCCGTTGAGGGGGCAGTTGGGGGCGAGAAGGCTGGCAGGCAGAGTGGTTAGGGGCGATTAGGCAGGGAGCAGTTAGGAGCCAGTGGTCCCAGATTGCAAGAGGGGTGTTTGACTGCCGGGTTAGGCCCGGTGGGATCAGATCCCAGATTGGAGAGGATGTAGGCCGGGATGCACCCCCCCACCCTGTGCACGAATGTCCTGCACCAGGCCACTAGTCTTATATAATTTTATTAACCACTAGTGGCCTGGTGCACGAAATTCGTGCATGGGGTGGGGAGGGGGTGTCCCTCAGCCTGGTCTGCACCCTCTCAAATCTGGGATCGCTTGGTGGATGTCCGACTGCCAGTTTAGGTCTAATCCCTGCAGGTTTGGGCCTAAACTGGCAGTTGGACATCCCCCTCACAATCCAGGACCACTGGCTCCTAACAGCTCGCCTGCCTGCCTGCCTCATTGCTCCTAACCGCTTCTGCCTGCCAGCCTGATCGCCCCAACTGCTCTCCCCTACTGGCCTGATCACCCCCAAGGCTTTTATTATAGATTGTCACCCCAGTAAATTTGTTTATTATTGTTTAAAGTACTACAAATAGTAGTATATATGTCTCCTTTTTTTATCCCAATTGACCTTCCTCCAGCCTCCCCTACCCCCTGGCACATGCCCTCTCCCCCCTCCCAATGTCTTGCATCCATTGGTTATGCTTATATGCATGCATACAAGTCCTTTGGTTGATCTCTTACCCACCCCCCGACTCTCCCCAGCATTCCCGCTGTAGTTTGACAGTCCGTCCAATGCTTCTCTGCCTCTGTATTTATTTTTGTTCATCAGATAATGTTTTGTATTATCCATAAATGAGTGAGATCATGTGGTATTTTTCTTTCACTGACTGGCTTATTTCACTTAGCATAATGTTCTTCAGTTCCATCCATGCTGTGGTAAATGATAAGAATTCCTTCTTTTTTATAGCAGTGTAGTATTCCACTGTGTAGATGTACCATCTGCTGGTGGGCATTTAGGCTGTTTCCAAATCTTAGCTATTGTAAATTGTGCTGCTATGAACATAGGGGTGCATATATCCTTTCTGATTGGTGTTTCTCTTTTCTTGCGATATATTCCTAGAAGTGGGATTACTGGGTCAAATGGCAGTTCCATTTTTAAAATTTTGAGGAAACGCCATACTGTTTTCCACAGTGCCTGCAGCAGTCTGCATTCCCACCAGCAGTGAAGGAGGGTTCCTTTTTCTCTGCATCCTCTCCAGCACTTGTCGTTTGCTGATGATTGCCATTCTGACAGGTGTGAGGTGGTACCTCATTGTTGTTTTGATTTACATCCCTCAGATGATTAGTGACTTTGAGCATGTTTTCATATGTCTCTTGGCTTTCTGAATGTCCTCTTTCAAAAAGTGTCTATTTAGGTCCTTTGCCCATTTTTTGATTGGGTTATCTTTGTTTTGTTAAGTTGCATGAGTTCCCTGTAAATGTTGGAGATTAAACCCTTATCGGAGATAGCATTGGCAAATATGTTCTCCCATGCAGTGGCTTTCTTGTTGTTTTGCTGAAGATTTCTTTTGCTGTGCAGAAGCTTTTTATTTTGATGTAGTCCCATTTGTTTATTTTCTCCTTAGTTTCCATTGCCCTAGGAGCTGTATCGTTAGAAACATATTGCTATGACAAATGTCTGCTATTTTGCTGCCTAAGGCTTCTTCTAAGATTGTTATGGTTTCCCATCTTATTTTTAAGTCCTTTATCCATTTTGAGTTTATATTTGTGTACGGTGTAAGTTGGTGGTCTAGTTTCATTTTTTTTTTTTTTTGGCAAGTATCTGTCCAGTTTTCCCAACACCATTTATTGAAGAGACTGTCTTGACTCCATTGTATGGTCTTGCCTCCTTTGTCAAATATTAATTGAGTATACTAGCTTGTGTTGATTTCTGGGTTCTCTGTTCTGTTCCACTCGTCTATATGTCTGTTCTTGTGCCAGTACCAGGCAGTTTTGAGAACAATGGCTTTGTAGTATAGCTTGATATCTGGTGATCCCTCCAACATTGTTATTCTTTCTCAAGATTGCTGCAGCTATTCGGGGTACTTTTTTATTCCAGATGAATTTTTGGAGAATTTGTTCTAGGTCTCTGAAGTATGTTGTTGGTATTTTCATGGGGATTGCATTGAATTTATAGATTGCTTTGGGCAGTATGGACTTTTTAATGATGTTGATTCTACCAATCCATGAACATGGTATATTCTTCCATTTGTGAATGTCTTTCTCTATCCCATTTTTCAGCATTCTGATATTTTCTGAGTACAGGTACTTTATCTCCTTTATAAGTTTATTCCTAGGTATCTTAATTTTTTTGTTGCAATGGTAAATGGGGTTGCTTTTTAAATCTCTCTTTCTTTGAGTTCATTATTGGTGTATAGAAAAGCCATAGACTTCTGGGTGTTAATTTTGTATCCTGCTACATTGCTGAATTCATCTATTAAGTCTAGTAGTAAGTCTAGTAGTTTTTTGATGAAGTCTTTGGGGTTTTCTATGTACAATATCATGTCATCTGCGAATAAGGGCTATTTTACTTTTTCTTTTCCAATTTGGATGCCTTTTATTTCTTCTTCTTGTCTGATTGCAATGGCTAATACTTCCAGTACTATGTCGAACAGGAATAGTGTGAGCATCCCTGTCTTGTTCCTCTTCTTAGTGGGAATGGCTTTAGTTTTTGCCCACTGAGTATGATGTTGGCTGTGGGTTTGTCATATATGGCTGTTATTATGATCCTTCTATTCCCACCTTGCTGAGGGTTTTTATCAAGAAAGGGTGTTGGATTTTGTCAAATGCTTTTTCTGCATCAATGGATATGATTATATGGTTTTTATCTCTCAGTTTGTTTATATGGTGTTTCACATTTATTGATTTGCAGATATTGTACCATCCTTGCATCCCCGGAATAAATCCCACTTGGCCATGGTGTATGATCTTTCTAATGTAATGCTGGATTCGATTTGCTAGAATTTTGTTGAGGATTTTTGGCATCTATGTTCATGAGAGATATTATCCTGTAATTCTCTTTCTTTGTATTGTCTTTTTCTGGTTTTGGGATTAGGATAATGGTGGCTTCATAGAAAGAGCTTGGAAGTGCTCCTTCTTCTTGAATTTTTTGGAATAGTCTGAGAAAAATAGGTTTTATTTCTTCTTTATTTTTTTTTTATTTTTTTTTTTTAATTTCTTTATTGATTAAGGTGTCACATATTTGTCCTCATCCCCCCATTACCATCCAACCCCTCTCCCCACGCATGCCCCAATCCCCTGTTGAACTTAACCGTTGGATAGGCTTATATGCATGCATACAGGTCCTTTGGTTGAACTCTCCCCCTCCCCCCCACCCTCCCCCTACCCTCCCCTATCCTCCCTCTGAGGCCCGATAGTCCGATCGATGCCTCCTTGCTTCTGGTTCTGTTCTTGTTCCTCAGTCTATGTTGTTCATCATTTCCTCTAGATGAACGAGATCATATGTCACTAGATATATACTAATAAGAACTGAATGTGAGACGAGCAATAATATTTATGCTGACAGGCAAATGAATCAATCTGTAGCGAGCTTCCCCCTGGACCAACAGTTCTTTTGAGACCCAATTTCAATGTCCAGTAGTTCCTTATGTGTACATGTCAGCACTGACCCCTCAGCTCTGGATGGTGGACAAATGGTGGTAACGGAGGTCCGACTCCCTCTGGTTTGGTCTCGGCCGAACCTAGGGGCACGGCGTCACCTAGACTAAGGGGCACGTGGCCTCACCCATACCCAAGGGGCGCGTGGTCTCACCCGGGCCTTGGACCCAGCCTCACCCGGATGGATCCAGGGGCACACGGCCTCACCCGGACCCAGGATCTGGCTTCACCCGTACCCAGGGACGCTTGACCTCTCCCAGACCCAGGGGCACGTGGCCTCACCCGGGTTTAGTTGCACAAGGCCTCACCTGGATCCAGGGACACATGGTCTCTCCCGGACCCAGGGACGCTTGGCCTCTCCCAGACCCAGGGCCACTTGGGCTCACCCGGGCCTAGGTGCACGAGGCCTCACCCGGATCCAGGGACACATGGTCTCACCCGGACCCAGGGACGCTTGGCCTCTCCCCGACCCAGGGCCACTTGGGCTCACCCGGGCCTAGGTGCACGAGGCCTCACCCGGATCCAGGGACACATGGTCTCACCCGGACCCAGGGACGCTTGGCCTCTCCCATACCCAGGGCCACTTGGGCTCACCCGGGCCTAGGTGCACGAGGCCTCATCCGGATCCAGGGACGCATGGTCTCACCCGGACCCAGGGACGCTTGGCCTCTCCCAGACCCAGGGCCACTTGGGCTCACCCGGGCCTAGGTGCACGAGGCCTCACCCGGATCCTGGGACACATGGTCTCACCCGGACCCAGTGATGCTTGGCCTCTCCCAGACCCAAGGCCACTTGGGCTCACCCGGGCCTAGGTGCACGAGGCCTCACCCAGATCCAGGGACATATGGTCTCACCCGGACCCAGGGACGCTTGGCCTCTCCCCGACCCAGGGCCACTTGGGCTCACCCAGGCCTAGGTGCACGAGGCCTCACCCGGATCCAGGGACACATGGTCTCACCCGGACCCAGGGACGCTTGGCCTCTCCCAGACCCAGGGCCACTTGGGCTCACCCGGACCTAGGTGCACGAGGCCTCACCCGGATCCTGGGACACATGGTCTCACCCGGACCCAGGGATGCTTGGCCTCTCCCAGACCCAGGGCCACTTGGGCTCACCCGGGCCTAGGTGCACGAGGCCTCACCCGGATCCAGGGACACATGGTCTCACCCGGACCCAGGGACGCTTGGCCTCTCCCAGACCCAGGGCCACTTGGGCTCACCCGGGCCTAGGTTCACGAGGCCTCATCCGGATCCAGGGACGCATGGTCTCACCCGGACCCAGGGACGCTTGGCCTCTCCCAGACCCAGGGCCACTTGGGCTCACCCGGGCCTAGGTGCACGAGGCCTCACCCGGATCCAGGGACGCATGGTCTCACCCGGACCCAGGGACACTTGGCCTCTCCCAGACCCAGGGCCACTTGGGCTCACCCGGGCCTAGGTGCACAAGGCCTCACCCGGATCCAGGGACACATGGTCTCACCCGGACCCAGGGACACTTGGCCTCTCCCAGACCCAGGGCCACTTGGGCTCACCCGGGCCTAGGTGCATGAGGCCTCATCCGGATGCAGGGACGCATGGTCTCGCCTGGACCCAGGGGTGTGTGGGCTCTCCCAGACCCAGGGGCGCTTGGCCTTGCCCGGGCACGGGATCCAGCATCATCCGGGTCCAGGGGCACTTGGCCTCACCCGGACCCGGAATCCGGCCTCACCTGGACCCAGGGGCATGTGGCCTCACCTAGACCCAGGGACTTGAGACCTCACTTATACCCAGAGGCTTGTGACCACACCCGAACCCAGAGGCGCGCAACCCCGCCCGCACCCGGGTCTCAGCGGGGCCCCGTCTTCCCGATCCCAATTCCTGCCGGTCAATCCCCCCTCAGCAATTCCCCTGGCCATCCTTCCAGAGCTCCAGTATGGCTGCTGCAGAACTCGTCAGGCGGCGGCTCGGCGAAGCTCCGGTGCACCCGGTGCATGGCGGTGGGCCAGTCTGGCGTCGCTGCGTCGGCCCTTGGGTCTGCATCGGTGGCCGGTCGCCGAGCATGCGCACCTGGCCGCTTCTGGGGCGTTGAGATTCTTGACGGACTCGGAGGTCAGCAAGCGCGGAGTCTCCCACCCCATGTCTCATAGGGGCTCGTCTGTCCGTGCTTGGCTGCCAGTGGAGCCGTCCCCTCAGCCGGAGACCGCCGGGGGAACTGCGCCCAGCACGTTCCAGGCCGCTGTTGTATCGCCTGAGCCATAGTTCTTTTGTGTCGCCTGAGCCATAGTTCTTAAAGTGTGGTCTTTGGGTCACCGGCATCAGCATCATCCCACATACCCCTCTTTTATTCTAGTTGTAGAGCATCTACTCAGCCAGCCCTATGGTGGTCTTGGATGGTGTCTGCTCTGCTCTCTTGTCGTAGTCTCAAAGTTGTTGTGGTAGGAAACAATCAGGCTTCCGCCCTATGCCTCCACCTTGGTCCTCCTTTGTATAGTTAAGTCTTGATTGTTGTTGGTGTCTCTGGGGGGGCTCTCTTTGTCTATAAAGGAAGAGTTGCTGTGCAGGAGACACGTTTATGGGCCGGGTCTTGGTGCAGCAAAGCTTTGGCGCTCACTGAATATTCCCGTTGAATGTGTCCCTTATGCACGTGGTTGAAATCTGGTGTCATCTCCCTCAGACCACTAGATGCCCTCGTTTCTGGGTCTCCAATGGGGTGTAGATCAGCTACTGCCTTAGGCACTCAGCAAGGATTACAGCAAAAACTGTAGTTTCTTCCTCCTGTCTGAGTGGCCCTGGAGCAGTCCGACTAGAACAGCAGATCATCTGGTCCGCTGCCAGAGGGCAGGCCACCCACATGCATAAGCCGTCGCTTGGGGCGCAGGTGTGCCTGCAAGACTTGCGGGGCGGGTCTTCAAAACATGCGGGGCGGGTCCCAGGGCGGGGCGGGGTCTCAGGGCGCCAACAGGCCATGGTGCGGCGAGCCGCGATGGCTGTGAGTCTGGTCCTTCTGCCTTCCACGTATCTAAGTCCCCTCGTTCCGCACTCCAGCGCAGCAAACACTGATTGCTGGGCGCACCTCCGCAAAAGTCCCGCCTCTCCCCGCAGGCATCTGGGTCTCCCGGGGTTCGCCAGAAGATGGGTTTCAGGGTGATGGAGAGCTAATCTCCCTTAGGTTTGGAACAAAAGCCCCTTTCCCCCGCCACCAGCCAGACCCACGCACCTCCACACCTCATCCCCTCCGATTTCGCTGGGTGCGAGGCAACAGAACAGCCTTTAACCTCCGCCGCCATCTTTTTCAAACTTCTCAATTTGTGCTTCTTAATCCCTTCATTTCAGTCAACTCTACTGAAGTCTAGCGCCGCCGGGAGGTGCACGGAAAGGGCGCCCGGGCCTCCGTCCGGTGCACGGTGCGCGCGTCCCGCGGAACCAGGCGCGCGAGGGCCGCGCGGCTGGGACGGGCGCTGGGCGGCTGCCGAGCTCCAGGCACCGCCATCGCCGCGTTCCGGACGTCGCCGCCGCGGCGTCCCCCCAATTTATACTTCTTAATCCCTTGAATTCAGTCAACTCTACTGAAGTCTAGCGCCGCCGGGAGGTGCACGGAGAGGGCGCCCGGGCCTCCGTCCGGTGTGCGGGGCGCGCGGCCCGCGGTACCAGGCGCGCGGGGGGCTGCGCGGCGGGGACGGATCCGGGGGCCTCAGGCTTTTACGGCTTCCCCGACTGTCCCCGTGGCCTTCTCCTTCCCCCCAGGTGTGGGCATTTCAGTCCGCCAGCTCTCCTGTGGTTCTGGACGATGTCCGTTCTGACCTCTAGTTGTATTTTTGAAATTGTTGTGCCCGGCTGCAGGTTAGGTGTTTAACCTATGCCGCCATCTTGGTTTCTCTCTCTTTATTTCTTCTTTAAATGTTTGGTAAAACTCCCCTGTGAAGCTGTCTGGTCCAGGGCTTTTGTTTGTTGTAAGTTTTTTTATTGCTGCTTCAATTTCCTCCATAGGTATCAGCCTATTCAGATTTTTTTATTCCTCCTGGTTGAGTTTTGGAAGGTTGTATGTTTTTAGGAATATGTCCATTTCATCTAGGTTGACCAGTTTGTTGGACTAGAGTTGCTCATAGTACATTTTTAGGATTCTTCATATTTCTGTGGGGTCGGTTGTTATTTCACCTCTTAAGTTTCTGATTTTGTTTATTTGGGTCCTCTCTTTTTGCTTCTTGGTGAGCCTGGCTAGAGGTTCATCAATCTTGCTTAAACTTTCAGAGAACCAGCTCTTGGTTTCATTGATCTTTTGTATGTTTCTTTGGTCTCTATGTCACTTATATCCGCTCTGATCTTTATTATTTCCTTCCTTCTGCTCACTCTGGGCTTTTCTTGTTCTCTTTCTAATTCTTCAAGTTGCAAAGTTAGATGGTATATTATCAGATTTTATTGGTTTTTGAGGTAGGCCTGTAATGCTATGAACTTCCCTCTCAGGACTGCTTTCATTGTGTCCCAAAGATTTTGGATTGTTGTGTTTTCATTGTCGTTTGTTTCCATGATGTGTTTTATTTCTTCTTTGATCTCTTTGGTAACCCACTCATTGTTTAATAGTATGCTATTCAACCTCCAAGTGTTTGAATTTTTGTGATTGTTTTTACTGTAGGTGATTTCTAATTTTATGCCATTGTGATCTGAGAAGATGCTTGATATGATTTCAATCCTCTTGAATTTGGACCTTTCCTGTGTCCCCATATGTGGTCTATCTTTGAAAATGTCCCATGTATGCTTGAGAAGAATTTCTATTCTGTAGTTTTGGGGTGGAATGATCTAAAAATGTCGATTAAGTACATCTGATCTGGTGAGTTGTTTAGGATTGATGTTTCTTTCCTAATTTTTTGCCTAGAGGATTTATCCAGTGATGTTAATGGGGTATTAAAGTCTCCTACCATGATTGTGTTGCTGTCAATCTCACCCCTATCTTCCAGAAGTTTTTTTTATGTATTTGGGTGCTCCTGCATTGGGTGTATAAATGTTTACCAGAGTTATATCCTCCTGTTGTATCGATCCTTTTAGAATTATGAAGTAGCCTTTCTTGTCTCTTGTTATGGTCTTCACTTTGAGGTCTATTTTGTCAGATGTAAGTATTGCTACCCCAGCTTTTTTTAAATTTCCATTTGCCTGATAGGTATTTTTCCATCCTTTCACTTTCAGTCTGTGTGAGTCCCTTGTTCTGAGGTGGGTCTCCTATAGACAGCATATATATGGGTCATGTTTTCTTATCCATTCATTCACTTGATGTCTTTTGATTGCAGCATTTAATCCATTTACATTTAATGTTATTATTAATAGGTACTTGTTTGTAGCTATTTCTGTATTTTATGCCTGTGTTCCTTCCTCCCTTTCTAATTCTTCTTTTTACAGCATTCCCTTTAGCATTTCTTGCATTGCTGGCTTGGTAGTGATAAACTCCATTAGCCTTTTTTTGTCTGTGAAGCTCCTGATTTCCCCTTCAATTTTGATTGATAGACTTGCTGTATAGAGTATTCTTGGATTCAGTCCTTTGCTTTGCATTACTTTGTATACCTCCTTCCATTCCTTTCTAGCTTGATGAGTTTTTGTTGAGAAATCATTTGATAATCTAATTGGGGATCCTTTGTAGGTAACTCTCTGTCTCTTTCTTGCAGCCTTTAATATTCTCTTTTTGTCATTAATATTTGCCATTGTAATTATATCATGTCTTGATGTGGGTCTTTTGGGATTCATCTTGCTTGGGACTCTCTGTACTTGTGTAACCTTTTTCTTCCCCATATCAGGGAAGTTTTCTGTCATTATTTCTTCAAATTGATTTTCTAATCCCTGCTGCTCTTCTTGTCCTTCTGGCAGCCCTATTATACATATGTTACTTCATTTTGCATTGTCCCAAAGTTCCCTTAGGCTCTCCTCCTGTTTTTTACTTTTTTCTCCAGTTGCTGTTCAGATTGGGCTTGTTTCTGTACTTTATCTTCTAATTCACTAATTCAGTCCTCTGCTTCTAGTCTACTGTTGAAACCTTCCATGGTGTTTTTGATTGTAGCCATATCACTTTTGATTTCTTTTTGATTTTTGCATAGGTTGTTGATTTTCTCATCCATCTGGTATATGAACTGTATGACCATTACTCTGAATTCTTTTTTCTGTCATATTGCATGCCTTGGTTTTACTCATTTCCTTTCTTGGCGATTCCTCCTTTTCTTTCCTCTGGGGATTGTTTCGTTGTCTCCCCATTCTAACTATCATCAGAAGGTTCAAATGTTGAGTTGCGGGGGCCTGAGCCATGTGCAGCTTCACACCCCCTGAGTGTCACTGAAGAGCTCCAACACAGAAATCTGTTTTGTGGCTGCCGTGGGTTGGTGGGAGCCATACTCGTCCAGGATCAGTCACCGGCTCTTAGTGTGGCGTGTGTGCACCTAGAATCAGGGACCCCGCCTGCACCGTGTTGAAACAGAGACCCTGCTAGCATGTGCCGAAAATCTGAGTCCCCTAATGCGTGTTAGGAGTCAGAGACCCTCTATGCCTACGCCAAGAATCAAGTGTCAGAGTCTCTGTTGCTTGGTGCGGCCTCGTGCTGAGAATCCGGGTCCCTGTGTGTGCACGCGCCAAGAATTGGAGTCACTGGCTCTTAGAGTGAATGCACTGAGAATCAGAGATCCCAAGTGCAGGCGATGAGAAACAGAGTCAAGTCACTGGTGCTCAGTGCTGCCTCTCATGAGGAGAATCTGGGTCCCGGTCTGCTTTGGGGACCGGGTTGCACAGTCACACTGTGTCGGTAGGAGGTCCACTCCTGCGCTGTGGAAAACAGACTTCTGTGTGCACTTGCCCTGAATGAAAGTCAGGTGGCATTGCCGCCCTGCGTGGGCGTGTGGTCTGGTCGTGGGAAACAGACTCCCCGAGTTCGCGCACCCAGGCTCAAATTCAGCGCAGTCTCCCTGTATGGACGCGGGGTCTGGTCGTGGGAAACAAACTCCCCAAGATCGCACGTCCAGGCTCAAATTCAGTGCAGCCTCCCTGTGTGGGCATGGGGTGTAGTTGCGGGAAACAAACTTCCCATGTCTGCCACCCAGGCTCCAATTCAGGTAGAGCCGCCGCTGCTGTGTGTGGGCAGGAGGCCTGTTTGCGCAGAGAGGGTCTGGCAGTTCCTATGCCACTGCCTCAGGCCAGAGGGGAGGGGAATTGACTCTGTGACTCCCAGAAATCTGTGGCCAGGGTGCCTGGGGTCTTGGTGTCCGTGGGTGTGCAGCTGTGGTCGCAGGTCTTTTACCCAAGTGGCTGTAGGGCCCCGGTTTGCGACTGAGACCAGATTGGGTAGTGGCAAAGATATGATCCTAGTCTCAAGCAGTTCTGTTCTTCAAGTTGGTGTGGTCTCTTTGCCGGCAGTGTCCTCCCTGGAGTGTTTGCAGTGGCAGCGGGGATTCGCCGTCTAAGACTGCCCGGTTTGGCAGCGCCTTGGAAGACCTGCATGATCTAACTGTCCCTAGCTCTCACACACCCACTCACATCCACACACGTCCACACATTCCTCTATCACCTCCTCACTCTCTCACACACTCTTCCCTCCCTACCTTCTTGCCGGTCGCCATCTTCCACCCCAGTAAATTAAAAAAAAAAAAAAAAAAAAAAAAAAAAAAGACATATAGCTCCACATTTTAAAAATCACCCATCTGGATACCTCAGGAGAGTCATCAAAGTATCACTGTAAGAGAAAAGGATGATAAGACTATTTCCAAGGACAACTTGGGAAAATGTCAAGATTATCTTTTACTTTCCAGAAAGATTCTGAACATTCAGTAGATTTATAAACTATAAACTATAAATCATGCAATTAATGGTGACCACATTAATGAGTCCTTGAGGACAGAGTGGAAGGAAAGACTGTAAAGTGAGAATTAACTCAGGTCCCCAGGTCTGACTGTGAATAATATCTAGGTGGTTCTAAACTACTTTAGGATTTCTGCTTTGAAGAAAGGATTGTTATCATGGACTATAACAAAATCTTCAGATGATTTCTTTCAGCTCTACTTATCTTTCTCCTCTATTTCTAACTAAACTTTATTAAATTAATATATCTACCCTAGGGCAGGGATTCTAAAAGAATCCTTATGTGTATGTCTCTTCTATCATGAAAACTGGATAGGACTGGGAATACCTCCAGGAGAGTTTTAGGACAGGAATTCTTGCTCAGGTAATTGTCATAAGCATATTTATTTAGTGTTTATTTACTGGGTATCTACTCTGTGTCAGATACCTCATGCATTATATAGTATTATTTTATTTAATCTTTATCCTAATACTGAGATGAATAAATAAAGGCACAGAGAGATCATGTCCTTTGCTTAAGATCACACAGCTGGTAAATGGGAAAGCCAGTCTTTGAACCAGGCAATCTGACTGAGCCCAACTCTTTTAACTACCTCAACCTATTATCAAAGCATCTTCATAGATCCAGAATTGCTTTCTATTAAAAGTCTTGGCCCTCAATCCAGAGAAGCAATCAAGAGTGCGAATTTCCCTGATGAGTATTTCACATTCCTAAGATGCTTTCTGGAAAAAAGGTTTTGCTGCAGATCTTATGATTGCCTCCCTAGCACCCACTCCACCCCTTCCCTATTGAGGAGTGGTCACATGCTGTGGATGGGATTGACCCCACTGACTATATATTTCCATAGGTAGGCCCTAATCAGTCCATGTATCCCATCTCCACTGACACATTTATTGGTTCAGGGATAGACTCAGAACCTATGTTAGCCCATTGAATGAAGTGAAGGATTCTGTTTAATGGCTAAAGACAAGGTCACTTAACTTCTGGGTTATATGAATAAAGAGGCAGGTAATCCTGAGAGCTGCATGCAGCTATCTTGCTACCAGGAGATAAACCGGCCTGAGAATAATCAAGCTGGAAAAGACCCAATAAAATTAGAAACAGAGCTAGAACACTGATGATATAGAGAAAGCCATGGCTAAAACCCAGTACCACTGGATTTGATTTATGTGAGTCAGTGAGTTCCTTTTATTTTAAGCCATTTTGCTTCGGGTTTTCTGATTCTTGCAAATGAATGCATCCTGACACTAGGATATTAACCCTTAACGTCAACATTCTCCAAAAACTCTATTCAATGCAAGTTGTTTCAAATAAGATTACAGAAAGCTAAAATGTAATGCTGTACTTCCCTGGTCATGAAATTATAAAATTCCGAGTTACTGCTATGACCTTAACTCTGAGGATTATAGAAAAATGTTTTTCTATAAAACCATTTTCAGTTTATTATTCATTTTGGTGTTTAATAAACTTGATATAAAAATTTACATGAAAATGTTAACACAGTGCTATCATATTACCAATTTTGTGACTACTGGGAAACACAACAGTTTATGGTTAGCCATACCAGTTTGCTCCAGTCTAGAATTTCTAGTATACATTTCTTGATTGCCAGGACTTTTATTATTTGACCCTTACTTTTTTAGTTGTTGTTTTAAAAGGTTATCATCATTTTAGTGTATCCAGGCTATCCACACTAAGGGTGATCTTACATTCACTTAATCTGGGACAGTATTGTCTCAGTATGGTGTCCTTTCTGGTTAGTGCCCACCTTCATTCTCAAAAGTAATTGGCTTTGAACAATAAATTATATAACATATTTATAATTCATCTTGTATCTTTTTAATATAAAAGGATATAGCTAGGCCCTGGCTACTTAGCTCAGTTGGTCAGAGCATGGTCCTGATACCCCAAGGTTGTGGGTTTGATCCCCAGTCAGGGCACATACAAAAATCAACCCATGAATGCATAAATAAGTAGAACAACAAATCGATATTTCTCTCTCTTTTTTTCTCTCTCTCCCTCCCTTCACTTCTCCCTCCCTAACTCTATTCTCTCTCTAAGGAAAAATCAATTTAAAAAAAGGATATAGCTATAAGAGAATCATCCTTATATAAAAACATTTATAAAATAATTATCCTTTGAGAAATTTATATATGGAGAAGAGTCAAAATTACAGTACTAAATATATTCAAATACTAGTTTAAATGTGGTGGGAAAAAATGCTTTAGTGTGGTTATTATGTTAAGCAAAAATTTTATTTGCAGAACTTCTTTGGGGACAAGTCTAGTTCACCTACATGAATGGCATCACCAAGAAATTATGGAAAGATCTACTGAATGAGGGGATCCTTTCCCTCTTCCTTTACAATAAGACATTCTAAGACATCTTTTACCATAATACGGGACATTAGGAATCTAGGCAGGTTCAACATGGTAACCTCTCCCCAGGAAAGAGTGTGAATCACAACTTGCTTCCTACTGTCTGGTGTCTTAGCATAGAAGAGAGACTGATTGTTCTCTTTCCCACAGACAATATTCTGTTCCCAAAGGGAAAGGCTTTCCTTAGGATTTTGAAGAATACTCACAAACACGGTATGAAATAAAAACTTTTGAGACAAGTATTTTTAGATGAGTGACACAAACATGTAGAAGTTAGAGTTCTATATTTTCCCAGTACTGTGACTTTCCTACAAGAAAACGCACATTAGGATGCTTGTGTAATATTTATGTCCCTCTAAATTTAAGACATACAACATATATTACAAATAGGGTGATTACATAATTTATCATTCAACTATTAAGAAAAAACTCAAGATGCTTAACTAATATTTATACTTAATAAAAAGGCAAATTAAAACAATTTAATTAGTATGGCAGATAAGAGCTATTATTAAATATATTTGCAATTTTTCCCCTTCGTTTTTTTTTTTTATTATTTACTTGGTGGCTAAATGGAATGGGATTTTATATTATGAGATGGAACAAAAAAAATTTATAGCATAAGATTCTCTTCTTTCTTGACTTGAATTTCATTGATTTAAGTGTTTACATATTTTTTGGGGTTACTGCAATACTAATTTCTACCTTTATCTAAATGAATGACAGAATCTTATATTTGATTAACATGAGAGTTGTAATTCTCATAAAATCTGACTAAAACTTAATAGCAGAGTGCTATGAGGATTTATTACTAAAATTAAAGTCCTGTTAAGTAACACTAATCCTTAAGAGCATTATTTATAAATTAGAGGCCCGGTGCACGAAATTTGTGCACGGGGGGGTTGGGGGGGGCGGAGTCCCCTCAGCCCAGCCTGCACCCTCTCCAATCCGGGACCCCTCAGGTGATGTCTGATATTCCTCTCACAATCATGGACCGTTGGCTCCTAATTGCTCACCTGCCTGCCTGCCTGGTTGCCCCTAATTGCCCCCACCTGCCAGCCTGATCACCCCTCACTGCCTCTGTGTGCTGGACTGATCGCCTCTAACTGCCCCTTGTGCCGGCCTGGTCGCCTCTAACTGCCCTCCTGCTGCCAGCCAGGTCACCCCCAAATGCCCCTTCCCTGCTGGCCTGGTTGCTCCTAACTGCCGCCCCCCCCCCCCGCCAGCCTGATCACCCCTTACTGCCCCCCCCCCGCAGGCCTGGTCACCCCCAACTGCCCCCTTCCAGCCTAATCACCCCAACTGCACATCCCCCTGCCAGCCTGGTCGCCCCTAACTGCCCCACCTGCTGGCCTGGTCACCTCTTACTGCGCCCCCTGCCAGCCTGGTTGCCCCCAACTGCCTCCCTCTGCCAGCCTGATTGCCCCTAACTGCCCCCCACTGCTGGCCTGGTCACCCCTAACTGCCCCCCCTGCCCGCCTGGTCACCTCTTACTGCGCCCCCTGCCAGCCTGGTTGCCCCCAACTGCCCACCCTGCTGGCCTGATCACCCCTCACAGCCCCCCCCCGCCGGCCTGGTCGCCCCACGCAGTGTGCTAGTTCAGTCATTTGGTTGTCCCTCACGAACTCCCCTGCCAGCCTGGTTGCCCCATGCAGCCTGCTTGTTCAGTCTTTTGGTTGTCCCTCACTACCCCCGCTGCCAGTATGGTTGCCCCATGCAGCCTGCTGTTCAGTCGTTTGGTCGCATCTCACTGCCCCCCCACCAGCCTAATCGCCCCCAACTGCCCCTCCCCTGTCGGCCTGGTTGCCCCACGCAGCCTGCTTGTTCAGTTATTTGGTCGTCCCTCACTAACCCCTCTGCCAGCCTGGTCACCCCATGCAGCCTGCTTGTTTAGTCGTTTGGCCATCCCTCACTAGCCACCCTGCTGGCCTGGTCATAGGCAGCCATCTTGTGAGGGCTTAGGGTTAACTTGCATATTACCTCTTTATTATATAGGACTAGAGGCCCGGTGCACGAATTTGTGCACGGGTGGGGTCTGGCCACCCCCTACCCCATGTGGGCTGAGTGGGCCGGGCCAGTGGTAGGGAGGGGCCGTGGGCCAATGGGGGCAGGGCCGGCTGGGGGGAGGGGCCAAAGGCAGTTGGCTGGCCAGTCCCGCCCCTGATCCGGCCGGCCGCAGTGTGCACCATAGCAACCGGTCGTTCTGGCGTTCTGGTTGCATGGCTTTTATATATATAGATATAAAATACACTTTTTAATATACCCATATATGGTACCAACCACTATTTGCTAAAATACAATATAGAAAAAAACTCACTGAGTAACAAAAAAAAACCTTACTGACTTAAGAAAAGGTCTTTGATAAATAAGTGGAAGACTATTCAACACTTTATATTTTGAAAAAATTCTTAATTGTTGATGAAATAGATTTACATTTGTTTTATAATCATTTCCTCTTTTCAAAGCAAGATGTGTGTGCATGCATATGCACATGTGTGCATACATACATGTGTATATGGACTGAAAAATCAACTCCAGTTTCAAGTGCAGTTCAGTGTAAGAAAATTAAAGAAGCTGAGTGTTGTTGAGTCCTATGTTTTTATACCTGGAGTTTCTATTTCAACCCAACAAATCTTTTTGGGTTTTTAATATTTGAAACACACTATGCTAAGTGCAGAGAATATAAAAAAGAGGGAGGAAGAGTGAGAAGAAAAATAAAATTCAGTCCCTATTTTTATGAAGTTCATAATTTTGTAGAAGATGCAACTACATTCAAGTAAACGGTAGAAAATAGACACTTATATAAACCATTAAAGAATAAGTAAGTATGTGGAATGTAGAAAAGGAGGGTGGCAGATCCTAGCTGGAGTGGGGAGTAGAAGCTATGAGAAGGTTTCCCTAAGTGACAACTGGTTTGGTTTTAAAGGTTCAGAAGGATCTTAGCAGAAGGTAGACAGGCGTCCTACGTAGAATATGCAGCATGTAACAAAGGCATAAGATGTAAAAGTGCCTAGAACATCTGGGGTAACAACTTCTAATGTGATACAGCCATGTGATGTCTAGGTAAAGGAGATTATTTGAAAATGAAGTCAGAAAGTGAGACTAGAGCCAAGTTATAAAAAACTTGAATGTCATTAAGAAGTAGGTAGAGAGTCCCTGAAAAACTTTGAGCATATCCTACCTATTAAAGAGGTAATATGCAAATTGACCGTCACTCCAACACACAAGATGGCCGCCCCCATGTGGTCAAAGATGTCCACCCCCATGTGGACACAAGATGGCCAGCAGGGGAGGGCAGTTAAGGGTGACTGGACCGGCAGAGGAGGGCAGTTGGGGGCAACCAGGCCTGCAGGAGAGAGCAGTTTTGGGGGACCAGGCCTGCAGGGGAGGGCAGTTGAGGGGAACCAGGCCTGCAGTTGGGGGCAACCAGGCCAGCAGGGGAGGGCAGTTAGAGGCAACCAGGCTCCAGGGGAGGGCAGCTGGAGGCGACCAGAGTGGCAAGGGAGAGCAGTTAGGGGTGATCGAGCCAGCAGGAGAGGGCAGTTGGGGGGCGACTGGGCTGGCAGGAGAGGGCAGTTAGAGGTGACCAGGCCAGCAGGGGAGGGCAGTTAGGGGCAATCGGGCCGGCAGGGGAGCAGTTAGGCATCTATCAGGCTGGCAGGCAGAAGTGGTTAGGGGCAATCAGGCAGGCAGGCAGGTGAGCAGTTGGGAGCCAGCAGTCCTGGATTGTGAAAGGGATGTCCGACTGCCCATTTAAGGATCAGGCCTAAACAGGCAGTCCGACATCCCTCGAGGAGTCCCAGATTGGAGAGGATACAAGCTGGGCTGAGGGACACACACCGCCCTCCCCCATGCATGAATTTCGTGCACCGGGCCTCCAGTGTGTGATATATCTAGGTACAGGATAGCTCAAGTACTGAATTGCCAATTCTGTCCTCAAACACTTAAACTGTACTAGAGCAAGGATGGCAATAAATATAAGTTATAGGGTACATACATTAGAAAGTGTTATGTGCTATGAAGAAAATACAAGTATAGGAGGAAGTAGCATAGTCAGGGTGGGCCTTATTAAAGTAGAATCTGAAAAGAGATTTGAAAGTGGCGAGGAGTTGAGCCATGCAGTTAATCTGGAAAAATTATGTTGCAAGCAGAAAAGCACATCCAAAACAAAGGCCCTAATACAGAAGTGTGCCTAGAGTAATTACAGACTACTAGAGGCCCTGTGTACGAAATTCGTGCACGGGAGTGGGAGGGTGTCCCTCAGCCCAGACTACACCCTCTCCAACCTAGGACCCCTCGGAGGATCCCGGTGGGATCAGGCCTAAATTGGCAGTCAGACATCCCTCTCCCAATCCAGGACTGCTGGCTCCTAACCGCTCACCTGCCTGCCTGATCTCCCCTAATCGCCCTCCCCTGCCAGCCTGATCCCCCCGCCCCCCAACTGCTCTCCCCTGCCGGCCTGATTGCCCCTAACGGCCTCTGCCTCAGCCCCTGCCACTGTGGCTTTGTCCAGAAGAAGGACTGGACAACTGGAAGATGTCTGGTCTATCTGGTCTAATTAGCATATTATCCTTTTATTAGTATAGATTAGGAGATGAATGTGGAGAGAAGGGAGAGGAATGAAAGAGTGATCATGTAGGACCCTGCAGACAACTGCAAGGGCTTTAATTTTATTCTGAATAATACAGCAAACATTGCAAATGACATGTGAGTAGAGGAATGGCATGATTTGACAGATTTTAAAAGAACTACTCTGACTACTGTGCTGACAACAGACTACAGTGGGGCAAAGGTGGAAGCAGGAACTTGGTTAGGAGGCTATTGCAGTGATCCAGGTGAGAAATGACAGATCATGTGGGTGATGAGAAACGGTGAGACTGCAGATGTGTAATATTTTAAAGGTAGTGTTAATCAGATTTTTCTGACACATTGGATGTGGGGTATGAGAGAAGAGTCAGGAATGTGATCAAGGTTCTGGACTGACAAAATGGGAGGGCAGAGTTAACTCAAATGAGAAAGACTGCTGGTGGAGCAGGTTTTTGGGGAAAGATGGGAAGTTCAATTTTTGACATATTCGAAATATCTATTGGACAATGAACCAGGCTTTGAGATGTATAAGTTTGGAGTTCAAAGAAAAGTTCTGGGCTGAAGCTTCTGTTTTGTTCTGCCTACAACAAATCCTGCATTCCAGGCTTGCAGAACTATAAGCAAGTCTCTACTGTGCTCCCCAAGTCCTTGTGCCTTCATATCTCTGTGTAGAGTGTTCTTACTCCTGTCTTTTCCCACGTGGTAAAAAATTCCACCTCCTCAAACTGACGGTAGGTGTCTGTTTTATGAAACTCAGATGATTATCATCTCCTGACGCACCCTATTTCCTAAGTCACTTAAGTAACTAAAATATGCAATGGCTGGTGTTTTAACACACTCTAAAGGCTACACAATTTTAATTTCTTTTTTGTTAAGAAAAAAGCAGCCATTTCATAAACACCAGCTACTTGTCTGCTCATTATCAGAAATCTTTAAAGAAAATCAAGACCACAGAAAAAATCGTGGCACGTGAGTAACCAGATTTTGCATTTTCCAATTTCAGTAGTTATTTGAAGACAAATCTTCAAAAAGACTTTACAGGTTAAAAACAAAGAGAGAAACATCTTCTGCCTAAGTTCCAAAGTTATAAAAAATTTTTCATTTTGATTGTCATACTTTTATTTGCTGTGGGGAGGCATTTAAATTAGAGGAATTATTGGACAAGAAAACCAGTCTCTTTTTTTTCATTCCCAAGAGATAAAACTCTAATTGAGAAAAGGAGAAAAATTAAAAAGATGATGTGCAATTTAGAGATGATCCAGCTCAACCAGCCCCTAAATGAGAATAATGAAATCTGAGAGGCTGCCACTACCACATCAACAGGTGTGCTCAACTACCAGCTCTGTGTAGTTAGTCTACTAAAATGAAGCTCCACATGGCAGAATTTTGTCTGTTTTGTTTCACATAGTAAGTACTAAAACAAACAAATTTATGATTCTAAACTATATGGGGCTGAAATACATTCAATATAAACTATAAAAGTATAATACAATTCTTCAAGGTTTAAAAATTGCTGACTCTGAAAGTCACAAAATTTAAAGTATCAAGAATTTGTAATCATTATCTTTAAATATTATAAAATGTTAGCCACATACAAAAGTGGGAAAGTGAGGACCCTGAAGCAAAAGCTCTAACAAAGTAATAAGTTTATAAAATGTTCTCTGTAGATCAAAAGTAAAGGATGATATTCTAGTAATACACTTGCTTTATACAGTATAGTATTTTAGATATTATGGGAAGATTATAACCTTTGAAATTAAAATAGTACAAAGATATCATTACACAGCTTTGGAAAATCAAGATTTATATGGATAACTAGAAAAAGAAGTTTTAAAATGTTTGATTCCATGTTATAATACACAGTATCTTAAAATACCACAAATAAACAACCCATGTTCTGAAAGTTCCCTTGCCAAAGAAACTCTTACTTGGGGTTTTTAAAAACTGAAGTATAAATGACATATAACATTATATTTTTAGGTGTAGTATTAGTTGTTCAACATAATGACTTGATAATCATATACATTGCAAAATGATCACCACAATAAGTGTAGTTAACATTAGTTACCATACATGGTTACAAAACATTTTTTCTTATGATGAGAATTTTTAAGATCTACTCTCTTAGCAACTTTCAAATATGCAATAAAGTATTATTAAATGTAGTCACCCTGCTGTAAACTACCTCCCTATGACTTATTTTATAACTGAAAGTTTGTTCTTACTTGGTTTTAAAACCAAACAGTTTTTGAAAACCCTTTCAATTATAACCATAGTTGTAGTCAATAGGCAATCTAACATATGCATTTCAATCCCTAAAAGGAAATACCAGGTATTATTTTAAAGTTAAAAAACACCAACCTCTTTAATCTCATGTAGTTTTCACTTGCAGCAGGTCGGCATTCAGCTCTTTGTACCACTATTCCTTCCAATGAAAGCTTATCTTGAATGGAAAGAAAAAAATAACAAATGTATCAGAGTTAACATTTATCATATTCAAGATTGTATTCTGTCACATTACCCACAGTAATAATAAAATAAAAGAAATAATAAAAATCAAAGAAACAAAAGGAATATATTTTAAAATTACAGTTTACATTCAGTATTATTCTGTAATAATGTCAGGTATACAGTACAGTGGTTAGACATTTATATAATTCATGAAGTGATACCCCCGATAAGTCTAGTAACCACCTGACCTCATACATAGCTCTTACTATATTATTGACTATATCCCTATGCTGTAATTTACATCTCTGTGACTATTCTGTAACTACCAATTTGTATTTCTTAATCTCTTCACCTGTTTCACCATCCTCCCCACCCCATTTTCCTCTGTTAACTGTCAGTCTGTTCTCTGTATCTATGAGTCTGTTTCTATCTTGTTCATTTTTTTCAAAATGAATAGTTTAAAGTTGATAGTAGAGTCATTGGTCAGAATAGAGAAAAACTTTATTCTTGGCTAGTAAAAAAACAGGCTCCTGTCAGGTTTATTTATTGGGCTGCTGCAACTCCTTGCCAATAAAATAGCTTTTATGCACTTAGCTCTTCCTCAAGAGAATAGCTTAAAAGGACATAAAATTTTAAAAATTGAATATAAAAGAGGCATGTGTACACATCCATATATATGTAAATAAAATCCTAGAATACACAGTGACTTGAACAGCCAGCCTAGAAAATATTGTGAAACTGCGCAGGTCCATTGTCTAGGTCATTCTATGTACCAGTTCTGCCTGCCAGTTGCTCTGACTTCTCTTTCCAGCAGAATCATTAATTTGGGTGTGTCCAAACTAGACGCTGAAGTGCTATGAATAATTGTCCAAACAGAAGGACAATTTTTCTTACCATTAAAAAGATTTTTCTTGGTGACCCTCATACAAAATTCAAGAGAAACAGAAAAAGGAAACAAAGTTAGCACTACTGTGTGCCTACTAGGCACCAAGCATTGTGGTAAAGTCACTTAAAATACTGTATCTTATTTGATAATATATATGACTATCCCATGAGAGTATCAGCTTTGCTATAGCCTGGAAATATATGACTATAGTTAGAAAAAGCTATGGCTCAGTCATATTTCTGTGAGAATTCATCCAGGTTTTGAGAAGAGAATCAGGAAATCCTTTGGCTCATCAGCCATGCATTTATGACTCAGCTCTTCAGGTTGAATGACTTTATGCACTACTCTAACATTAACTAAATGCCTACTATGTGAAGGGCACCATCTAGGCATTGTGGAATCAAAGATGATTAAGACAGTACTATCTTCAGGAAACATGCAGTTCCCTGGGGGAGAGAGATAAACTGACCAAACTGTAAAGTGCAGACAGAACCGCACTTACAAGATTTATACTAGAAAAACTCTCATAGGGTGATGACCTTTCTTAATTTTGTCTTCAAAATCCAGGAGACTCCCTGTTGTAGCCCATATGCAATAATTGTGAACACACTATGTAATTCAATGGTTCAAGAGTCCATCAGTGCAACATACGCAACAAATCTCAAGAACAATCTGTCAGATGACAAAAAGAGCAATGATGAGAAATGCCTACCTTACATCAAAGTATGCCAGGAAGGAAATAATAAGCCCCTATTTTATTAATTATTTTATATTAAATTTAAAACATCTAAAAATTTTCCTATTAATGGATTTAATAAGATTAGAATTTCAATTTTCTTAAAACAAAAACAAATCTTATATTCGAGTTTGCTTCTCACTGAAGCTGAAAGTTCTATCTAGAAAACCAACTTAACAATAACAAGATTTGGGGAAATTTCAATGTATAAAGTATCATAAATGTATTAGAAAAGCACACTATTAAAACACATATTAATCCTTTTTGTTGGTTACTCCTCACCCAAGGGTATTTTTTTCTATTTATTTTTAGAGAGAGTGGAAGGGAGGGAGGGGGAGAGAAACATCAATGTGAGAGAGACACGCTCTTCAACAGGGGTTGAGGATAGAACCTGCAACTCAGGTAGGTACATGACCTTGACCGGGAATCGAACCAGAGACCCTTTGGTGTGCGGGTCAACACTCTAACCACTGAGCAATAACAACCAGGGCAGTAATACTTTTTTAAAAACAAAATACATCTAGAATACTGTTCCTGAAAAAAAATTTATTTATATAGATCCATGTGTTTATTAATGTTGAATACCACGAGAGGTATCTAATACCACCTGTGAATGCTCCTCACCTAAATTTAGTAGTATCTACTACTGCACGTTAACAGGCTAATTTAATTTCTAGTTTCAATATTCTCCATATAACACTGGTAAGGTAAGAAGTGGCCAAAGCACCTGGCCCATTTTAACATGGCCACCACTCTCATCACTATTCTTTAATCAGGGTCACTCGCACAAAGCAATAAAATTCACTTTCCAAAACCATAGTTTTATGACCATTATATTACATTTTCAACAAAAAAATAACTTTTTCTTTAAATCTAAAATAGCTTTTATATGCTTCTTAAGGGAAAAGAGAAGTCTTTGTACCGATTAATTGGCTGTTCTTAACATCACATCTCTGTTCACTGTTATCCTTTCTCCCTTCTCCTCTTAAATAAAAATTTAAAAGCCAATTTATTTATGATACAGCTCACTAAGCAAAGTGTAAAGCCTTCATATACCTTAAAGCTTCACAGGAACATGTTTTCATATTCTTTCCACTAAACCATATTTCTTTTCTTCCTCAAGACATTGCTTAAGATTTTAGGGGAAAGGTATTAAATATTATATTTAATTACTTAAAGCATTTGAATACCAATGCTGTTAATTATAGATCATATTTATTAAATATAGGAACCCTTTCTTGAGACTACTTTGTTAACCCATTTTGAAAGACCATAAATACTTGAAAAATAATCCATTATTTTGCTCATACATGTATCAGATATTTACTGAGTGCCTTTCAAGTAAAAGATAATGCAAAAACACATCGAGAATAGCAAAGATAAATGAAACATGGCTCCTGCTCTCAAGGAGTGGATTCTGTTACAGCTAATCACAAATGGTCTGTGGCACATATTCTTAAAAAGTATTAATGACCAAGAGTTTTCATTTATGTGGGTTTTATCCACCAATACTTACCATATTAGACACTAAAACTGAAAAAATGTTTAGAAAATCAGGGTGAAAAAGACATAAAAGCCTTGGCATTATTATGAAAGCAGTTTTGATTTCACAGACCCCTTGAAAGGGTTTCAGGGACTCCTGTTCCCAGCAGTTTCCAGATCATATATTCAGAGCTGCTGGTCTAGTAGGATGATAAGATAGGTATACAAATCATTATAATACCCTAGAAGCACTTTTGAAAAACTTCCACCTGACACACTTCCAGATTACCAAGACTCTCAACTCCTCTCTTTTAAATATGACAGGTGCCCACAGCTTACTCTGCATTACTGAGTGGCAGGTTAATCCTCAGCACTCGCACACACTTCTGCTCCAACTATGCTAGAATCCACTTATGCTAGCTTTGCTCTGTTAGTAATTATGCAATTTGATTATATACTACACTGGAGGCCCAGTGCATGAAATTCGTGCACGGGGTGTGTGTCCCTCAGCCCAGCCTGCACCCTCTCCAATCTGGGACCCCTCGAGGGATGTCCGGTCTAAACGCGCAGCCGGACATCCTCTCACAATCCAGGACTGCTGGCTCCCAGCTGCTCGCCTGCCTGCTTGCCTGATTGCCCCTAACTGCTTCTGCCTGCCAGCCTGATCACCCCCTAACCACTCCCCTGCCAGCCTGATTGATGCCTAACTGCTCCCCTGCCAGCCTGTTTGCCCCTAACTGCCCTCCCCTGCAGGCCTGGTCACCCCTAACTGCCCTCCCTTGCAGGCCTGATCCCCCCCAACTGCCCTCCCCTGCAGGCCTGATCCCCCCCAACTGCCCTTCCCTGCAGGCCCGGTCGCCCCCAACTTCCCTCCTCTGCCGGCCTGGTCACCCCTAACTGCCCTCCCCTGTAGGCTTGAACGCCCCCAACTGCCCTCCCTTACAGGCCTGGTCCCTCCCAACTGCCCTCCCCAGCTGGCCATCTTGTGGTGGCCATCTTGTGTCCACATGGGGGCAGCCATCTTGTGTGTTGGAGTGATGGTTAATTTGCATATTACTCTTTTATTAGATAGGATAGAGGCCTGGTACATGGGTGGGGGCCAGCTGGTTTGCCCTGAAGGGTGTCCCGGATCAGGGTGGGGGTTCCCTTGGGGCGTGGGGCGGCCTGGGCAAGGGGCGTGTGGTGGTTTGCAGGCCAGCCACACCCCCCAGCGACCCAAGTGGAGGCCCTGGGATCTGGGATTTATTTATCTTCTATAATTGAAACTTTGTAGCCTTGAGTGGAGACCAAGGCAGGCCAGGGCTGCGGGAGCTTGGCTTCCTCCATCGCCAGGGGCAACTCAAGCCTCCTGCTCTCTCCAGCTCCATGGCTGCCGCCATTTTTGTTGGGATTTATTTATCTTCTATAATTGAAACTTTGTAGCCTCGAGTGGAGGCCTTGGCCGGCCAGGGTGCGCGGAAAGCTTGGCTTCCTCCATCGCTGGGGAAACCCAAGCCTCCCTCCTGCTCTCTCTGTGGCTGCAGCCATCTTGGTTGGGTTAATTTGCATACTCGCTCCTGATTGGCTGGTGGGCGTGGCTTATGCATGTAGCGGAGTGATGGTTAATTTGCATATTACTCTTTTATTAGATAGGCTAATCCCATTAATTATGTGTATGGGGAAGGGAGATGCTTCTAAGAAACAAGTCTAGAAAGATTCTGCATTCAATTTGTTTCCCAGTGTCTAAGTATTTGCTCCTTTTTAGAGAAACAAAAATTGAAAATCTAACTCGATTGTAGGTTTAATTTTCACAAGAAAAAGCAGATGCTCAATCCGCATACTATATTGAAAGCAGTGACCTACATGAACACTGGTAACTAAATGTACATTTATAAGTTTTAAGATATAATGTTTAAAGCAGTAGGAATGTATATTAATATCATTTTATGATTCCCTACCTTTGAGTTTAACTGAGTATAGCTCCTTCCATATGGGTATGGAATTCTACTGTATTAGTATAAAGTAGAATTTGTTAATGCATAAGGAGTATAAGATATACACAGAGTACTGGAAATCACATGCATATCACACACACACACAATGTCTAGCTGGGGATCACAAAGAGCTGTGATAGAGAAAGCAATGTTTGTGTTGGACCTTGAAAAATGGATAGGATTTCGACTGGTAGGCAAATCAGAAGGGCACTGAAGGTTGTGGGAACAGTGTGTGCAATGGCTTTCATCTCTGCCTCTCTGTCACTTGAAATTTTAAACTAAGGGACCACACCAGAAATCACTGGAATGACGTGGTCATGACACCACTTTTAAGAGAAGCCACTTAAGCTCATTCTACTGAAAGTCTTGGAATGGCTCAATTCCTACCTTTTCCTAGACTTAGCTATTTGTTCAAATCTTCTTTGGATTCTGGGAACTATTCCAAATCCTTTTTAAATTCTATCCCTAACCCTCTACCCCTCCTTTTTTGCTAAATTGTTTTACTAATTGGTTTCTGCCAATTGTATCAAAAAGAATCTTAATGAGTATGAACACACTTTTGGTGATGGTGTTTTATTTATCTATAAAAATTTGAAGGAAGATTTTTAAAAGTTAAGTATACAAAGCACATCCCATAAAAATAACTGAAGACTTCTAGTTCTGATGCTGTCATCTTCAAAGTGTTACTTTGGAGACATTATTTCACATCTCTGGGCCTCAGCAATGAAGTTACTGGAATCTCTATGATCTCTTTAAAAAAAAAGAAGAAACACATAACTGGCCTTCCTATCTAATTGGTAAAGTTTTATTATTTCATCAGTGTTTATTTTTTTTGCTCTAACACTTTCTAAAAGATCTAGATATAATTAAATTTTCTTTGAGTAGAAATTAGTGAGAAAATGTTTCTTAGATTGACAAAATGTTGAGAAGCTGCCCAAGACCTGATAATACACAAATTTCTGCTCTAAGCTGAACCTTTCAACTCTATATCTCAATTTGAGATATACTCTGTGTTGAAGAATTCAAGAGAATTAAGTGGCACTTTTTACAAGTTAAGGGCATTCCTAGTTTGAACAAGTTAAAGTAATAAGTAAGCAGGAAGGGTGCTTATTAGCATCGGCATGTAAGTAATTCGAGCCAGCATGTTAGGAACATGTTAGGCATCAGGAAGTTACAGGCATTCATTTCCACAAGATCACTCTGGATCCAGTTCAATGTGGAGGCTTTTAAGAGTACTTACAACTCAAAGTAAAATACAGATGACTGGGCTAGTAACCAAGATTTTGGACTGATCCACGAGACTTCTGAAGCTACTTTTCTGGATTCACACTTATATCAAATCTGTCTACCCTGTCTGGAAAAGTAATGAAGAGCAGGTGCATTTAAAAGGTAAATCATTTTCAATATTCCTAGTAGTTGCCATTATCCTCTTTTAAAATCTTTTCCTAGCAGATTTTGCCTGTGATTCACAGGTAAGAAGCTACTTGGCATCTTAACAAGCCAGTTAGGTAAACTTGCAGTCCCTTTAAATTAAGAAGGAAATCTTTATTCAAATTTGTGAATTGATTCTCTAATCTCTATTTAATCTTCAGAAATTTTAGGAGTAAAAGATCATGCTCAGATTTCAGTAAACTTACAGAGTTAGGATTTGATTATTTACTTCAAAAGTAACAAATGAGCAGTCATATAAATATTCCCAAAAGTTATCTGTTAATGTAATATGTTTTCTTATAGTAATATTCAAACTACAAATATGCCTAATGCCCTGGGAATTCCTAATTTTAAACCAAATATTGTAACCTATTTTGAGAACTATATTTAGAATTTAGAAAAAATTTCAACTTCTTCACTCACAGTTACTACTCTTCAACTTTTCCCCTACAGACTGGGAGAAAGAAAGGGATGTTGTAGTGCTGATCAAAGGGCACCCATGAACTACAAAACTGATTGCCTAGGAATAGAAAGGAAAGTGGTTAGCCACGGTACAAAATCAAAGGCAGTGGCTGTAAGTATGTAGAGTTTTTTATATGAGTCTATAGAAACCATAAGAGACTTCTGATAAAAGAAATAACTTAGTGACTGAGCATTTTAAAAACAAACATTTGTCTATTTTAATACTTTCAAAGCAAGTTCATAAGTTATCATTCCTCCTATACTTCATGCTAGTCTCCTTTTCGCTTGTTACACCACACGTATACTTAATCCAATATAAAAAGCTCTTACCTACAGATATGGGCATGATGTTATGTTGTTGTATAAATAATCATAATCTCTAATCTCAAAGCTGCTTTAACGAATAAGCGGCTGAATAAACCCAGCAATAAAATACGAATGCTGTAATCCTATATAATAAAAGGTTAATATGCAAATTGACCCTAACAGCAGAATGACCAGGAACAACCTGTCACTATGATATGTACTGACCACCAGGGAGCAGATGCTCAATGCAGGAGCTGCCCCCTGGTGGTCAGTGCACTCCCCCAGGGGGAGCTCTGCTCAGCCACAAGCTGGGCTGACAGCTGTGAGCGCAGTGGCAGCACTAAGGATTTCCGGTTGTGGTTTTAGGCCCATTCCCTGTGGGGCTACACCATCAGCTGGACATCCCCTGAGGGCTCCCGGGCTGCAAGAGGGATGTCTGACTGCCAGCTTAGGCCCAATCCCCTGGGGAGCAGGCCAGGTTGAGGGACCCCGTGGAGTGCACAAATTTTCGTGCACCAGGCCTCTAATATAATAATAAATGCAAAAGGGCAGGGAAATCATAGTACTGTAATAGTTTGTTTTATTCAGATCTTCATCAAAGGTTGCAATCCAGCTTTGGCTGCAGTACTTGAAATGAGAAAGAATTTAAAAACAACAGAAAAAGTGATTAAATAGAAAAAAACAAATCCTTCCAGGAAAGATTAAGTCTCCCAGAGAAAAGACTCTTACTATAGTGCTATATTTTAGTTAAATACTGCCAAAAACTGTGCTACCTGTGATGAGGGGCACAAAGGAAAAAACAAAACAAAACAAAACAAAACACAGACACAGTGCTTAGAAAGATTATAACATAGTTGGGGGATATTATTATTATTAATATTATCAATATTATTAATGAAATACTTATAGGCAATCACTGACATTTTAAAATCACTGGTTATGATCCAAGTTTTATTAATTTCATCCTGTTTTCTTCATCATGTTTAATTAGTGACAGTAGTAATACTATACACTAGTTTAGTTCTTTATGATTTTTATGATATTTTAATATTAAGTGGCCCTCACAAATAACAGTGTAGAAATTATGTCCCCAACAAGAACTCCTTTGAGATAAGTTCCCTTTCCTGAGCTCATTGTCTTTTATAAAGTAGTCCTTCGACTCTGTTTGACCATTAGAATCAACTGCAGAGGCTCACTCCCAGAGATTATTTTCTAACTGCATTGTGAGGGCAAGAGGAAGTGGTATTTTTATAACCTCCCTAGATAATTTAATATGCACCACCCCTTCTCACTTTCCCTCTGCCTATATCTCTGTTAGTTTTATTTTATGGAGTAATAACTCATAGTGCTGATCAAATATTTCATCAAATCTAAGATACTGTCAATTGTAATATTCACCATTTTTATGTGTCACTAAAGGAAGACAAAATACTGCCATGAAACTTTTATAAGCCAATAATTTTAACATATACCCTGAAATGCTTAATGTTTCAGAAATGTTAAATGTCAAAATGTGCAATATAATAAAGTTCTCCATTCCTAATTCCCAATCACTCTACTCTCTATGAATAAGAAACTGCATTTGCTCCTATGAACTATCATATCTTGTTCTGCTATTCAGGCCCCCTTCTCTCTCCTCCACACCATCTCACTTCTAAAGACACAAGAGGATCTAAAGATAAGAGGACAATAGAAGGAACATGGTAGGGGACAGCATTTGGGAGAAGAGACCTGTCTGGTCACTGATTTCAAAGTAATATTACTTTCATAAGTTTAAGTCATATACCTCATTTTGAGAATGTAGATAATGGTTATCCTCTAAAATAGAAAGCTAATATGCTAATCAACCGAAGAGCAGAACGACTGGTCGCTATGACACGCTCTGACCACCAGAGGGCAGACGCTCAACGCAGGAGCTGCCCCCTGGTGGTCAGTGTGCTCCCATAGGGGGAGCGCTGCTCAGCCAGAATCCGGGCTCAGGGCTGGCGAACGCAGCGGTGGTGGCGTCAGTCCGACATTCCCCGAGGGCTCCCGGACTGCGAGAGGGTGCAGGCCGGGCTGAGGGACACCCCCCCCCCCACACCCCCACCCCCATGCACAAATTTTGTGCACCCGGCCTCTAATTAATTTATAACATCTTTTCAAAGAGAATGCAAAATTCTGTTTTGCCAAATAGCAATATATAAATGAGTTCAATACAATTTCAAAGTTCACTTGATGGTTTATAGAAGTGCTTTGCTTATCTGATTACAATAAGATTTTCTAGTGAATAATAACCATAGGTTACACTTCAAAAAAGAGAAAACTCATTTAAAAAAACTTGAATGACTCCTGCTTACAGAATTATAAAACATAGGTTTCCCTGAAACACTCAGCTCCCAAAGTACATTTAAAACATTAGTTAATATGATTTGTAAATTGTTTTCAAGATGACCTCTGTAATGAAACGCAAAGAAATATGGATAGAATTTTGCCTGAATTTCTCATTTAGTTTGTCGTTTTTATTTGTGCACCTTCTGATACATAGCGCTTTATTCTTCTCTAACTCCTCAAAAGAGGCTAAAAATTTGCTGGTGTAGCAGTTTCCTGGGCTTCTTTGAAGGCCCAGTTTAATACTGTAAAACATTTACAAGTGTATTCATCTGACTAGGACCACCCATCCACATCACCTTCTAGCCCAGTGATGGGCAACCTTTTGAGCTTGGTGTGTCAAACTTTGCCAAAAAACTGAGCATAACTCAGGTAGTGTGTCACTTTGAGGAAAAAACTAACTCCAAGACTCTAGTCGCAAATATTTCATCCTCAGGAGCAGCAAATGTTTCATCCTCGGCATGCGGCCGCGTGTCATCAGAAATGGCTACGCGTGTCAGTGCTGACACGCGTGTCATAGGTTCGCCATCACTGTTCTAGCCAAAGGTTATATATCCAGTGAGACCCAGGATACAAGTAATCTGCATAGTTACTTAGACACTGATTAATCAGCAATAGAAGGTAGGTGAGGTAGTATGCACTTGTATTAGTACAATCCCGGTACCAGACAACATCTAATGTAGATGAATTTATATTTCAAAATAAAACAAAAGTCTGGACACTTAAGTAGATTTTTATTAAAATGAATTAAATTCTTGATTCTTTAAAAATGTTAATATACTATACTGTACAATTTATTTTTATTTTTAAATGTTTTTATTGATTTCAGAGAGGAAGGGAAAGGGAGAGATAGAAACAATAATGATGAGAGAGAATCACTGATCAGCTGCCTCCTGCAAGGCCCCCACTGGGGATCGAGCCCACAACCCAGGCATGTGCCCTGACCGGGAATCAAAACCTGACCTCCTGGTTCATGGGTTGATGCTCATCCACTGAGCCACAGTAGTCAAGCTATTTTTATTTTTTTAACAGAAGACGCTAAAGTGAAATAGTCATAGCTGAGTATCAAAATGAATGTTTCTCATATTGAATTATGGTAATGACAATGACATCATTTCCTGTCAGGAATTGGTAGATAAGATAGGAATGACTCCAACTGGCCTAGTGAACAATTAGCATCACTATATACTGAAAGGTTTAGCTAGAATTTGGGTAGGAATTGGGCCTAACCAATGGATATACTCGTATCAAGAACCTGACGACAATGGCTTTGTTTAAACCCTCAAAGTTGGCTAAAGAGCCCTGTATATGTGTGATTTACAGATGTCTAAAATAGAGGTAATCTAACCCCAGTAAAACTGTCTGCAAAGCAGCCAAAACCGGTTTGGCTCAGTGGATAGAGCGTCAGCCTGCAAACTGAAGGGTCCCGGGTTCGATTCCAGTCAAGGGCACGTATGTTGGTTGTGGGCACATCCCCAATGGGGGGCGTGCAGGAGGCAGCTGATCGATGTTTCTCTCTCATCAATGTTTCTAACTCTATATCTCTCTCCCTTCCTCTCTGTAAAAAATCAATAAAATATATATTTTTTAAAAACTGTCTGCAAAGCAGATGAAACTCTCAAGTCTAGTGGAACTAAGTGAGCTAATCATTGATGTGTGGGTAAGCTCTTCTGCTTAATCTACTGATCTGCTTAATTCCAGTTTGTATCTACAGTAAGGCAGAGAAATGTGGTCACATAAACCATGGATATTTCCATTAGCTTTGGTCCTGAAACACCATTTTCATAGTTATGACCTGATTGACATTACCTAGGACAAGCTTCCCCTACCCCACATGCCCCAAGCAAGTAAACATACGTTTAGAATAGACTGAAAAACAACAACAACAACAAACAACCAAGGTGCTTTCTCCTAAGGGGCATGTGGACCACAATAGGCAGCAATGATGAACAACCCCCTGCAATTCTGTAAACCTCAATCTTCTTGTTTTATGGTATAACATGGAGTGATGAGGGTAAGGTGGGGACTACTGTGTGCCATTTTGCAATGAAGTTACATGCAAAACGGCCTACTGAGTGCCATTTTTCATTTTTAAGACTGCAAGTGGGGACAACAGGACACAGAATAAGAGTCCTATAGTTTCATATCAGATCCTAGTCAGGCACTTAAGACAAGGTTTCCATTACACTATTGTTGCCAAGCCACAGGTGGCAAACAAATCATACACGTCAAGTTTGCGGAAGCCAAGAACACTAGAGTGAGAAAAAGTGACCACAGGATAGAGGCACCTGATGGGATAGTTCAGTCTGTCAAAACAAGCAACAAAAACAAAGAGCAAGCATCAGTAGTTTTAAAAACAGGCATCCGAAACCAGAAGTGAGCAAATTAGCAAATGTAAGGCGCCCTGGAGTGAGGGCCGAAGAGGTCAGAAGTTCCACTTCTGCTGCCTCACCTTCCCACCCTATGGAAGCCCATCCTCTAGCAGCACTAGTTTCCTTTCCAGTAACAGGGTGAAAGGAAGCAGATCCAGCATCACACAGTATTTGACTACATCACTTTAAACATACACAGAAAATACCAGCACAGTCTCTATCACTATACTACAGTTATGTTCTATTGATTCTGATGTCGCATAACATTCATGAAAAGAACTTTGGTTGATTCTGCCATTATATGGTGCTACTCATGTGCAGTGATGATGAACATAAGAATTCCATGAAAATATTTCCAAAGTTGTACTAAAAATTCCAATCTATTCACTATGTCTTAAAAAGAAGACTTGATTAAAAAAAAAAAAAAAGTCAACACACACTGAATATAACAGCAAACTCTTCTTAAATGAGACAGGACGGAGAGGAAGCTTTAGTACTTAGTGTTGGCCATTAACAAGCTATAAAGTTCTAGATAAAACAGTTAACATTCTCTGGAATGCAATTGTGTCTCTGGTAAAACGAAGAGGTTAAATCTCATGGTCTCTAAGCAATAACCAGCCCTAAAAAATGTTCTGTTTTAGATTTCTAGTCTGATTTCAATGGGCTTTTGATAATCTCAATGACATATAAATGTTAAATTCAAAATATTCATAATGGCCCAGCCAGTGTTGCTCAATGGTTTGAGTGTCAGCCCACACACAGAAGTGTTGGTTGGATTCCCAGCCCTGGTTGGGGCTTGTGCGGGAGGGGGGAGGGGGGGCGATCTCTCTCTCTCTCTCTTTCTCTCCCTCCCTCCCTCCCTCCCTCCCTCCCTTCTCTCTCCCTCCCTCCCTCCCTCCCTCCCTCCCTCCCTCCCTCTCCCTCTCCCTCTTCTTCCCTCCCCCTCTGTCTCCTCCAATCAACAGCCTTACTGGCCAGGGCTAATGTAATTATTTTATGACTGAGAAATCTAACATTGTTTAGAGAACATGTGAGGTATGCATGTTAAGAAGAATCTGCTCCAATATTTCTATCAACATACTGTTGAAGAATTTAAAAATGTCTATTTTAATGTAAAATAAATATAAATCAATGTAATATAAAATCTAGTCCTATGATTCTGAAAACAATGTAGTTCCCCAGAATAATTTAGCAGTCAGACCAGTCAAATAATAGTGTATTGGGAACAATGTTCATACTTCTCATGGGCCTTTAAATTCTAGAACTGAAAGCTCAGATCACTAAAATGCATTGGAAGGCAAGTTATAAGGGAAGAAGGAACACTCACGTGTCATTCCAGTTGCCAAATTAAAAAACAAAAGCCTAGGTTATGGTCCTTCTCTCCATCCTTTGCAAACACTGAAAACAACAACAAAAATCAACTTTCCCTTGTCACTATTTTATAGTAGGTATTTTGAATTTGTCTTTTGTCTTCACAAGCACAAGTGCGCGCGTGCACACACACACAGTTATATTTTCTACATCAGCCCAAGTCTTTTGTTCAGCACTGAAGCAGGTTTAGGATGAAACAAGCTTATACATATTCTATAGGAAATATTAACCAAAAAAACATGTAAATGATTACTGCAAAGGCTATATATTTAATTTTTTACTTTTAGGGTAAAAAAACCCAGATATTTAAAAAAGTCTTCTCACTTGCTACAGATCCCAAAACCAGAATCACATACAAATACAATTAAATTCAAGTGCAATGTCACAAATAACAGGTTTAAATGTTCTCATTTGGGTTTCTTAAATAACTACACCACTGTGAAATGTGTGGCTTTTTATATAAGAGAAAATCGTATATACCTAGTTCCTTTCTCTTTAGGTTTTCTCTTTATAATTTACTTTTAAAAAATGAGACTAATTCAATATACAGTACTCTCCAGAAGATGACAATATTATTCAATATGAAGAGCCTGCCTTATTAAGTAATATCTTAGTAGACATTTAGAAATAGATTAAAAACTCACACTTAGCTGGAGAATTAAACAATTATAATTGCTTAACTGCCAAGAGAAAATTCAATTTATTCTGAGTAACTTTTATTACTTCAAAGAATATACATGAAAATCTTTTCACAACCAATTCCTTCCCTGATACAGTTAAATGCAAATTATCTTTTTCCCTCATCTTACTCCAGAGAGCTCCGCACACACAGCTGACACGCCACCTACTGCAAAACCGAGCTGACAGAGCAGCGATGCTGCTAGCACTTCCATTCCATCACCAGGCTGCAGCTGAATAAGGCGTGTTTGTGAGACAGTTTTTGTAAAAATTTCAAATCCAAGAAGAACAAGCTGAAACAGCATTTCCCAAAATGGAGTGTAAAGTAAACAGAAGAGAGAAAGAAAAGGAATATGAAGGGAAACACAACAGCCTGGAAGATGCTGACCAAGGAAAGAACCGCAAATCTGCACTGATGACCCTCAACGTGGGGGGATATTTATACATGACTCAAAAGCAAACACTGACCAAGTACCCCGACACTTTCCTTGAAGGAATAGTAAATGGGAAAATCCTCTGCCCGTTGGATGCTGATGGCCATTATTTCATAGACAGGGATGGGCTCCTCTTCAGGCACGTCCTAAACTTCCTACGAAACGGAGAACTTCTGCTGCCCGAAGGGTTTCGAGAAAATCAACTTCTCGCACAAGAAGCAGAATTCTTTCAGCTCAAGGGACTGGCAGAGGAAGTGAAATCCAGGTGGGAGAAAGAACAGCTGACATCCAGAGAGACTACTTTCTTGGAAATAACAGATAACCATGATCGCTCACAAGGACTCAGAATCTTCTGTAATGCTCCTGACTTCATATCAAAAATCAAATCTCGCATTGTTCTGGTGTCCAAAAGCAGGCTGGATGGTTTTCCAGAGGAGTTTTCAATATCGTCAAATATCATTCAATTTAAATACTTCATAAAGTCTGAAAATGGCACTCGACTTGTACTGAAGGAAGACAACACCTTTGTCTGCACCTTGGAAACTCTTAAGTTTGAGGCTATAATGATGGCTTTAAAGTGTGGTTTCAGACTGCTGACCAGCCTGGATTGTTCCAAAGGGTCAATTGTTCACAGCGATGCACTTCATTTTATCAAGTAATTACCTGTGTCACGAACAAAGGCAACAAGCATGCAGCCAGCAAGCTTCGGAAAACCACAGCATAAAGGCATCCCAAATAATGTGCTAGCTCTGTACTGAGAGCCCTGCCGCTAATCAAATACTGTGAGCTAACGGTATGTAAATTCTATTGCTAAAAATGTCCTTCTCTAGGGTTTCCTGCTGATCAGACTCTTAACTTAAAATGTAAACAGTGATCTTCTACATATTGTAAATAAAGACTGAATGCCTGTATTTGTTTATTTTTCCTTAAGCTGTCTTTTAATCAAAATGTCTTGGGTACTTCTATAATAAACAAGTATGTAAATTATCATTCATTTAAGTAAATGGTAATAAAATATTTGAAGGGGCTACAAGATTTAAAATCCTTTTTACTTATGGCAAAAATCTACAAAGAAACTGAACTGGTAAAATTAACCATTGAGAGAAACACAGATATGCAGATTTATTAAAACAGAGCATAGTGAAACCAAAAAGAGTGTAAGAAGGCATTAAAGCTATTAATTTAATTTTTAATGGTAGGCACCAAAAGCTTATTTATAATTTCTGTATTAAATACTTGAATTATAGCTGAATTGATATATTGCTGAAAATTCCTAGAAAACTGCTTGCTGAAAATAAAAAATAAAAGCACTACTAGCTTCTTTGCTTGCATTAATCATTATAATAAAAAGTTACATGTGTCACTTTAAAACAAATAGTACCACTTGATGATTTTACACAATATTATGCACGGGTGTAATGAACTGGCAGGCTAGTAACTGGATGGTCTTGCAAGTGACAAAAATCAGCAAATTTACTTCTTTGCAGGCTGAGCTCCAACACAGCACAAATAACTTCATCTCAACAGAGTATGGTATTAGAATAATACAGGCAGGAGTTCATTTTCAGAATCACCTTATCTATTCATTTTTCAAGCTCAACAATATTAAATGAACATCACTACACATTATTCTTATTCACTGAGTTGTGTTTAATTTTTTTACTTCATGCTAACTAAGAAGCTGTTTTTTTAAATTAAGTTTTATATACAGCTACCTCAATGAAATAATGTAGAAACTCACCTTTAAATGTGAGTGCATTTTTCCCTACCAAATAACAGCTAGTCATTTCTATACCACTTATTTACTTTGTATTCTAAGAATAAATTATATCTTAAATTTGCTCCTTTCAAATTTAACCATTAAAACTTGCAACTAAATCTTAATTTTTTAATAAATATTAACAAGATATTTCTGAAAATCTTTACTGAGATTACATAAATTAGCATATGTGCCAAAAGTTGGCTTACACATGTAAAATTAGAATTAGCAACAAAACTAATATTACTTCCAGTTACAACATTTAAGATAACACAAAAGGTGGCTGTACATACTAGGAGAAATATTTTAAAATCTATTATATAAAGAAGTCATTTAAAAAAATCCACATTAAAAAAACCACAATACACTTCACATCAACCATACAATTTTATGTATAACAAGAAAGAAAATGCTTCAACGAAAACATCAACTTTTCTCTTATGTACTTGAAAATTTAATGTACTTTTAAATGAGGATTTAAAGGAACTATGAAAATAGGAAAAATAGTGAAATCTACTTTAGCAGTTTAGAAATTGAACTGTTTATATACCTACTCAGCTTAGGAGTTGACTTTTCTTGGGCATTTGGACTTTGGTAATAAAAAAAACTGTAGTGATTTAATGTCAAAGCAAGATTTTCTCTAACAGAATTTCATTACAGATAATAAAAATAGCCCTGACATATCTTTTAACAGGAGAAAACTGAACAAATCTCCTTTGAAGTATTATAAGTCAGGTTTCGCATCAATTCACAAATGAGAATTTAACTGTAGTAACAAATTATTGTTGATGGAAACCACCACTTAAAGAAATTTGTCATTCATTTTTATGTCTGTCTCTAAAAAAAATATATCTGGATACATTTAAAAAATGTTTTAAATCCTCACCCAAGGATATGTGTTTGTTGATTGTTAGAGAGATAGGAAGGGAGAGAAACATCAGTTGGTTGCCTCCCATATGCTCCCCGACTGGGGATCGAACCCACAACCCTTTGGTGTACAGGATGATGATGCCCCAGCCAATGGAGCCACCCAGCCAGGGCTGTATTTGGATGTATTTAATTCCTCCTCAAGCTTTTAATAAATCATGATATCCTAAAACAATGTGATAATCTAAAAGTAAACTTGACTAGGTTGATCACTCTTGTATAACTTTTCATAAATGTATCTTTTAAAATTAAAAATTACTTGCAGTTGGACTTACATAATCATAATGTGTTGTAAGTGTAGAAAATATCTACTTTTAAATGTTACTGTTTTCTACGAATATCTGGAAATACTTTCCATTTAAAAAACTCAAGAGCCCTAGCTGGTTTGGCTCAGTGGATAGAGCACTGGCCTGCAGACCAAAGGGTCCCGGCGCGTGTAGGAAACAACCAACTGATGTGTTTCTCTCACATCGATGTTTCTCTCTGTGAAACATCTCTTCCAGTCTCTCTAAAATCACTGGAAAATATCCTCAGTGAGGATTAAACACACACACACACACACACACAACACACACACACACAACCCTCAAGAAATCATACAAAATGCCAATTGCAAGTCAGAGTAAAGCTGTCATAATATTTTTGTTTGCAGTCACTGAAGAATTTCTTCCTCAAATCTTTTCTCCAAAGAATAAATCACAAAGTGACTCTTTATCTTCTTTTTTCAGAAAACAGGTAATAAAAAGTAGGTTACTATACCTGCCATGAGCCAATCATATATACTCTTGCATTTGGGATTGTCTAACAGTGATTATAGCACTGTCCTTAAAATATGAAAAATAAAACATGGCTATGGTGTACTATATTTCTAAAATGTATATGGAAGCAAGTAGAACAAATGAAACACTTATGAGACTTTTCAAATAATTCAAGAAAGATGACTACTATCCCAGACTGAAGATGATGATACTGATTAAACTGGCTGTTACTTCTTTAAAAGAAAATTACTTTTACTTCAAATGCTATATTTAAGATGACAATAAAAGGTAACACTTACTGTTTTATCACATGCCAGCTACCAGGCTATTAACATACATTATCTCAATTAAACCTCAACTGACCCTAAGAAAGGTACTATTATTCTTTCCTTCTTACAGCTTGAAACAGAGGCTTAGAAGGCTAAGAACCTGCTGAGATCATACAGTTATCAGGAGGTAAAGGTGGAATCAAGACTTGAAACCCACATACACTAGTTCCAGAGTCAGCAGGAACCATGTCTGCTTTTGTAGGCCACTTATATCTCTAACACCTACAAACTGGCATAAAATAGGCATTTATGAAGTATGCGCTGGACACAGAATAATAAAATACAGGTTTGCTTCACTTCATAAAAATCACTTCACAATGCAGGTATTCTTTTTATTGTTAATCTTCACTGGAGGACATTTTTTCCATTGATTTTTTTTTTCCATTGATTTTTTTAGAGAGAGTGGAAGGGAGTGAATGAGGGAGTGAGGGAGGGGGATAGAAAAGGAGGAAGAGGTAAGGGGGGGGGGAGAGAGAGAGGGAGAGAGAGAGAGAGAGAAAGAAAGAGAGAGACTGACATCGATGGGAGAGAAGATACAGCAACTGGTTGCCTCCCACACTTGCCCCGACCAGGGCCAGGGATCAACCTGCAATCCAGGTAGGCGCCCTGGACTTTGAATAGAATCCGAGACCCTTCAGTGCAAAGGACAATGCTCTAATCACCAATGCTCTAATCACTGAGCCAGCAGCCAGGGCACAATGCAGAACTCTTAAAATTTGAGTGAAAAGTTCAATTTTGGGAAAGCAAATAATATTTTTAATGTGATGTTATTTAAAGAACATGACGTGAATCATTTCTCAAGAACAAAGAATATCCCAAATCTGTCTGTTGGTTAATCTAGATTTTCACATATCAGGTTAAGTGAAAATGAAGTTATCTTTTTATGACATGTATAGTCAACAGAACTGATACATTATGAAGAAAAACATACATCACAGTGAAACACGTATGGGTTCTGGAGTCAGGGTTTAAATACAATTAACTTCCACTAACTTGCTTACAGGACTGTAATCAAGATTAAAAAATACACACACACACACACACACACACACACACACACACACACACAGAGGCCCGGTGCATGAAATTCGTGCACAGAGCGGGGAGGGGCGTGTCCCTCAGCCCAGCCTGCACCCTCTTCAATCTGGGACCCCTTGAGGGATGTCCGACTGCCCGTTTAGGCCCGATCCCTCTCACAATCCAGGACTGCTGGCTCCCAACTGCTCGCCTGCCTGCCTTCCTGATTGCCCCTAACTGCTTCTGCCTGCCAGCCTGATCACCCCCTAACCACTCCCCTGCCAGCCTGATTGATGCCTAACTGCTCCCCTGCAGGCCTGGTCCCCCCCAAGTGCCCTTCCCTGCAGGCCCGGTCGCCCCCAACTTCCCTCCTCTGCCAGCCTGGTCACCCCTAACTGCCCTCCCCTGCTGGCTTGATTGCCCCCAACTGCCCTCCCTTGCAGGCCTGGTCCCTCCCAGCTGCCCTCCCCTGCTGGCCTGATCGCCCACAACTGCCCTCTCTTGCAGGCCTGGTCCCTCACAACTGCCCTCCCCTGCTGGCCATCTTGTGGTGGCCATCTTGTGTCCACATGGGGGCAGGATCTTGGACCATATGGGGGCAACCATCTTGTGTGTTGGAGTGATGGTCAATCTGCATATTACTCCTCTATTAGATAGGATAGAGGCCTGGTGCATGGGTGGGGGCCAGCTGGTTTGCCCTGAAGGGTGTCCCGGATCAGGGTGGGGGTTCCCTTGGGGCGTGGGGCAGCCTGGGCGAGGGGCCTGTGGTGGTTTGCAGGCCAGCCACCCCCACCCCCCAGTGACCCCAGCGGAGGCCCTGGTATCTGGGATTTATTTATCTTCTACAATTGAAACTTTGTAGCCTGGAGCGGAGCCAAGCCTTCTGCTCCCTCCGTGGCAGCAGCCATTTCTGTTGGGATTTATTTATCTACTCTAATTGAAACTTTGTAGCCTTAAGCGGAGGCCAAGCCAGGCCAGGGTGTGCGGAAAGCTTGGCTTCCTCCATCATCGGGGACAACCCTAGCCTCCTGCTCTCTCCAGCTCCATGGCTGCTGCCATTTTTATTGGCATTTATTTATCTTCTATAATTGAAACTTTGTAGCCTCGAGTGGAGGCCTCGGCTGGCCAAGGTGTATGGAAAGCTTGGCTTCCTCCATCGCCGGGGAAACCCAAGCCTCCCTCCTGCTCTCTCTGTGGCCGCAGCCATCTTGGTTGGGTTAATTTGTATACCTGCTCCTGACTGGCTGGTGGGCGTGGCTTGTGGGTGTAGCGGAGGTATGATCAATTTGCATATTAATCTTTTATTATATAGGATTTTATTGATTACAGAGAGGAACGGAGAGTGAGAGATAGAAATATCAATGATGAGAGAGAATCATTGATCAGCTGCCTACTACATGCCCCACATTGGGGATCAAGCCCACAACCCGGACGGGAAATCGAACCGTGAACTCCTGATTCATAGGTCAATGCTTACCACTGAGCCAAGATTTTTAACATTCTCAGAGTGAAATGGAGATAATAATGATTAATTGATAGAGTTTTGATAAAGCTTAAATTAAATTCTAAATTATCTATAAAGTGCCTCACCCATCACAGACTTTCAATAAGCACTGATTATTATCCTGTGTAAAGGTATCTTCATGACGTAACCATGAATAATAGGCACAAAAATGCACATGCACATTAAGACTTTCAACTTAGATATAAACAGAATGGATAACTTTTAACAAACACAGGCTTAATACTGTGATGAATACTATAAGATATAGAATATACTTTAAATTGCTACATGCAAATACAGTTTTCAATTGTATTAGTTTAAAATTACATATGAAGTTTCTTGGGACGTCATCTTCTCTAGCTTCATGTACAAAAACCATAAGAACAAAATTATTATTGCAGCTGCTTCTTCAGCAATTTAAAATCAGTAAGCAGTAATATATGTGATAACACAATCTTAAAGATACCCCTATCTACTAAATTGTGCTTAACTGTCTTAAATTGCAACGATGTCAATCAAGGTTAAAATTAGAGTATCTGAACAACATAAACTGATGAACTAAAATAGATCCAGAGACACAGAAGCAAACCGTTCAATCTCAGGGGGAAGGCGGGGAGGGGGGTGTTGAGAGATCAACCAAAGGACTTGTATGCATGCATATAAGCATAACCCATGGACACGGTCAGTAGGGGTGAGGGCATATGCTGGGGGGGGGGGGGGGTAATGGGGAGAGGTCAATGGGGAGGGAAAAGGATTCATATGTAATACTTTAAACAATAAAGAATTAAAACAAGTAAGAATATCTGAATCATAATTATCCTATATAATAAAAGGCTAATATGCAAATTGACCCAACAGAGGAATGACTGGTTGCTATGATGCGCACTGACCACCAGGGGGCAGAGGCTTAATGCAGGAGCTGCCTCCTGTTGGTTAGTACACCTCCCACAGGGGGAGCGCCGCTCAGCCAGAAGCCAGGCTCACAGCTGGCGAGCGCAGCAGCCATGACAACGCTAAGGATGAGCCATCAGTCTGACATCCCCTGAGGGCTCCCAGACTGCTAGAGGGCGCAGGCCGGGCTGAGGAACCACCCTCCCCACCTGTGCACAAATTTTGTGCACTGGGCCTCTAGTCCTTGATAAGCAGAGATGTAACATGGACTACCCGAAACAGAATACAACTTAGAAATTACTTGTATTTAGCTTTGAAATATATAATGGCTACGTCTGTAGTTGACTTCCTAATCATATTTTGCTTAAACTAATATTAAAATTAATTTGCTTCTGTGAACAAACACCCAGGGAGTAGTGATAAAGAAAGGTATACTGGCCCTAGCCAGTTTGGCTCAGTGAATAAAGCGTCAGCCGACAGACTGAAGAGTCCCGGGTTCGATTTTGGTCAAGGGCACATGCCCAAGTTATGGGCTCGATCTCCAGTAGGGGGTGTGCAGGAGGCAGCTGATCAATGATTCTCATCATTGATGTTTCTCTCTCCCTCTCCCTTCCTCTCTGAAATCAATAAAAATATATTTCTTTTAAAAAAGGAAAAAAGATAGAAAAAGAAAAGTATACCAGGTAGAGAGAAATATCTAAGATAAAATTTAAATTTGCCTAAAATAATTTATAAAGAGGTGACTGTATTCCTAATTCTCTTGATAAAAATACATAATAGTTCAAGAATTTCTATCAAGTGACAGAAATTACTGATAAGAATATTTTAAACTATTATAAGTTACCCACGTTTAACTAAATTTCCCAACAATGCAAAAATATACATTAAGCCTTTTGTATATAAAATGTGGAAACTAGTTTTATTTAAGTCATTTGAGAAAAAATACTGAATTGGATATTAAAGAGTAAGATAAAAATATATTTCTTTATTATATATCTTTAAAAACTGTTTCCTAGCATAAAATATAAATTCATCAAATGATACAATACCTGAAGTGTCATATAAATAGTATGACAAGTTTTTCCAAACCCAGATTCTAAGTATTCAGTGACATTTAAAAGCAAGTTTTAGTATAGATATATCTTTTTTAAAACAACAATACACAATCCAGTTAAGTTTTAAAAATTCCTTTTTGAAGACAGGCCCAACTTTTCAAAAGTAATTCTGATTGCTGTTCTCTAGGATGTTTAGCACATTTTTACATCATTACAATAAAATTGAGCAAGTACACTGATTTCTTCTTAATTCCACCCCCATTGATTTTGCTTCATGACAGATGTTTATTAATTAATTTTTAAGGCTAAGAGTTTTTAAATGATACTAACTTTAATCTCAATTGTTGCTTGAATTTGGTAACTTTCTACGACTTAACACGGTTTAAAAAAAACTAGAGCATTTAGCATTTACTTTACATAGCATACCATTTGATAAATTTTTATTTATATATTTTTTTTTGGGGGGGGGAAAACACATATTAGAAATAAGTATGCATGCAGACACCCATGATCATACATTCTAACATTTTTACATACTTTTCCTATCTATGTATAGATATTAAAAAAAACACATTTATAGAAAGAAAAAGAATGTATAACTCCTGCTTGGCTGTATGCACAAATAATTATTAATTAAGGTTTGATAATTACGGGAGAGAAAACAGCAAACAAAAGAATCTAAAAGTCACAGGTGACTGATTTATAAAACATACCAAAAAAAGTCAACTGCAGACATCTGTGATAAATATGTTTGTTACAACAATATTACAAAAAATAACGCACTGCAATTCAGTATATAAATATTCAGCTATCTTGAAAACTGGAAGCAGGAGTTATTTTTTTGTTCCCAGTTATATTTATATTTGGTTCCCAGGTAAATATAACTTCTCCTCTTCTATCTTATCAACATTTAGATTATTTGAATACTAGAGGCCTGATGCATGAAAATTTGTGTAAGAGTAGGCCTTCCTTCCCCGGTTGCCGGCACCGGCTTCCCTCCGGCACCCAGGACCTGGGCTGCTTCCCTCCTCCAGCCACCCACAGGCACCTGGGCCGCCCGCAGGCACCTGGGACCCCGGCTGGCTTCCCTCGGGCGGCCCACAGGCAGGAACCCCGGCCGGGTCAGGAATGACGTCTGGTCTAATTAGCATATTATCCTTTTATTATTATAGATAAGGTTGACTGTACTTAAGAGGCAAGAAACGGAGGTTTAACTATATCTCTTGCTAATAAAAGAACAAAAATTGTATATTGTAAAATTTACTAAACGATGAGTATATAGAAAAATAACAAAGCTAGATATAAAAACTTAAAATAGTTAACACTTAGGTATTTGGTGAAGCCAACACTACGCATTAAGTAAAAGCATTCCCAGTCTTCATTCAGTATCACACTAAGACTAAATATAACTAAAGGATATAATAAAATATTTTAAGTAGAATTACTTTTAATTCTCTTTATCTTAATATGTACCAAAACAATGGTCTTTTTGGTTTAAGACAATGGGAAAGAAAAGCGGTTGAGAATTTAAAAATCAAAGTAAAAAGAGACATATCAACTCCACCAATGTTAAGAATTGCTAAATAAGTAAAAACACTGAAACCTCTTCTACAGAAATGAATGGTTTTCCAACAAGGGAATAGCTACTACTTTGTACCTTTTCCCTTCAAAGAAATCATCTATGGTTGTTTCTGTAAGTTTCAGGAATTATAAAAGTCACTTCCTTGGTAAAGAATATGAAAGAGTGGAAAAATAAGAAAAAGTGGAATGCGCTGATAATCTGTCCTTTTAGCAGAGATTATAAAAATGCCTGGCATTCGCTGAGGTGTTTGTTACTAGGTTTCAGGCACAGTACTCAGTATTTTACATGCATTATCTCCTTTAAAGTGAGGTGCAGAGACTGCTAATTAATCCAATACCCATTCTTCTCTGCTTTGTTAGTAACTGAATCCTGGTTCAGTGTGGCAATTGTATCCAGATAAAAGCCTGTATTTCCCAGTGTTCTGTGGCTACTAGGTGCGGCCAAGTTATCAAGTTCTGACCACGGGAATATATGCAAAAACTCATAGGGTGTGACTTTTGGATATGGTCCTGTAAAGGGTTATAAAGCCAGGCGAACCTTTTGCTTTGTTCTATTGCTTCCATTTTGCTGCCTGGGATGTTGATGTGATGATTATTAATTGCAGAAGTCAGTCTGCATCACCTTCAGGATGGAAGCCTCAAACTAATGATAGCAGACAGTGCTAATAACCATGGAATCGCCATCCCAGAACTGGACTTCTAACATCAGAATTTCCTTTACAAAGAAAAATATGTTTAATCACTGCTATTTGGGATGCCTGTTAATCATAAGAGGTAAGAGCTGGGAAGAACCCCTGTTTTACAGATGAGTGAACAGATCCATGGAGTTAAGCAACTTGCCACAGTCACACGGCTAGTAAGCCACCTCAAAAGTGCCAAGCTTTTGACCACTGTGTGATACCTCCTTCAGACTGGAAACCAGCAACTCAGTAAGAGACTCAGCAGAGAACATAAGCCTTGAAAAAGGTAAGATAATGTTAAAGAAAGACTGGCAGTTCCATTCATTAGACTAGGTCAAGACTTGGCTTAAAATACTGGAATAAGTTAACCAAGAGGGAATCCAGTCAGTCTAGTGAGTTTGGAAGAAGAAAAAACTAGGACAAAGAACCCAATTCTGAGACATGTGGGGGCTACGACCACAGAAAGGAAAAGGGGGTGACTCATAGGTCAGGGAATAAATCTAACCAAGAAAGAAACCCCTGTGAGCTAGGCAAATTTTCCTCATTCAGGTACAGAATCACTACTGGATTAAATCCAGAATAGCTACCTGGGAATTACCACCAAACTAATTTTTAGAAATGAACTAAAAATTCTTATGGGAACAACTAAGGAAAATAATATATTTAAGCAACTGTGGAATGGAGAGGGTATTTATATACTAGTTAAGCAAAGGAACAACTTTACAGAGTTCCGAGATACAATCAACTTTTGTACCATATTCCCCTCCCTCGCTTTGGGGATGGAGGAGGAGTGTGAAGGTGGATGGAGAAGGGCACAATCCTCCTCTGTTTCCTTGTAGTTTTGAGCAATTAAAAACTGCTTAGGATCTAAAGCATCTGGTATGCTGTTTTAGAGTTCTCTTGGAAGGAGTGAAGTAAACTAAGAAAGATAAATGTAGTCTGAAAAATGGAACTGGTGGAAGACAGGCATTGCCAATTTTTAAGAAACAGTAAGTAAGGGATGAATGAAGAAAGAGTTACATAAAATGCTATCTTCAGACAGAGAGAAAGAAGAGTCTGAGGCTTTAACCAGCAGGGCAGCCATTGTTCCCTAACTGGCTAATATTACCATCTTCAAGTTTCTAAATTAATAACTCTGTGGTAAACTACTCAAACAATTAGATACCGCCCCCCCCCCTCCAATATGTCAACAGAAGGATCAAGAAAAGCTACTGCTTGTATTTTTACACTAATGCTAAAGCTAACATACTTAAAAAAAATCATGCACTACTTTCCAATAATGCATACTAGTAAACTATGGGACAGACATAATCTTGTGCTGCAGATTTCATTCCCAGGTTCCCAATCAAATATCATATAACCCACAGAGTCAGCTTCAGGAGAAACCCTAATCAATGCAGAAATAGTAAACTGTAACTCTAGTTAGGGAGGCCCTAATCCAATGTGCCTGGTGTCCTTATAAGAAGAAACTTGGTCAACCAGAGACACACCAGGTGTACATGTGCAGAGGAACAACCATATAAAGAGGCAGCATGAGGGTGGCCATCTGCATGCCCAGGAGAGAGGCCTCAGAAGAAACTAAATCTGACAGCACCTTAATATTGGACTTCTGGTTTCCAGAACTGTGAAAAAATGTATTTGTTGTTTAAGCCACTTAGTCTGTGGTATTTTGTTATGGCAGCCCTAGCAAACTAACACAATATGATTTAACACATGTGATCTAATTTTTCGAACCAACTAAGAGATCTGGTTGATGGATTTTTAATAAAATGTGTGTTCCTCTTGTGCTTTGCTTTCTTTGTTAATATTTTTATCGAAATACAATCTACATTTTAAAAAAAATACACAAATCATAAATTTATAGCTTTGATGAATTTTCATAAAGTGAACACATCCATGTAACCACTACTCCAATCAAAATATAGAACACTGTACTATCCTATATAATAAAAGGCTAATATGCAAATTGACCGAACAGCAGAATGTCTGGTTGCTATGGCGTGCACTGACCACCAGGGGGCAGATGCTCAACGCAGGAGTTGCCCCCTGGTGGTCAGGAGCCAGAAGCCAGGCTCATGGCTGGCAAGCGCAGCGGTGATGGCGGGAGCCTCTCCCACATCCACAGCAGTGCCAAGGATGTCTGACTGATGGCTTAGGCCCGCTCCCCACAAGGAGTGGGCCTAAGCCATCAGTCAGACATCCCCCAAGGGTTCCCAGACTGTGAGAGGGCGCAAGCCAGGCTGAGGGACATCCCCTGAGTGCACGAATTTCGTGCACTGGGCCTCTAGTCAACAATAAAAAACAAATAAAATATAGAACACTGGTAGCTGTGCTTTGATTTTTAATTCATGGATTCAATATTAAATTTTCTGTACTAATCTCTTATATATCCTGAGTAATTTTGGTTCCTTCCTAATATTATTTATTTTTTTAACTTTTAAGCAAAAGTGTTACAGTGGACACAACCAGTACTGTTTAGAAATGCTGCAATATTAGAAACATTAAAATTCTTAAAGACTAACATGTTAAAAAAATAAAACTACGAGTCATATTTCCAGTTTAAAACATTTATTTTTCTTATTTTTTAACATGAAGAGACTCTGGTTATCTTTGTGAGACACACAGTTGAATAAACTTATTACATAGGCTCCAATTAACTTTTCTTTCTCTCACTTAATGCCTTTTAATATTTTTTTTTCTGACAACAGTTAGAAGCAAGTAATGGCTTTTGTGGAAAGTGAATGTCAGTTGAATCAATGATGCAGTTAATTTATTTGAATTATTTTTCATGAATTTTGTAGTCTTGAAATGAAACTATTTCCAAAAAATGAGGTTTTTCAGTTAATGCAGTATATTTTTCCCTTGCACGTGTCTTCCTCAGTAAATTATATTCTAATGGCTTTTAGGAATATAGAGAACCTGCATATATAAAAGACTAGTGGTTATAAGTCAGAAATAGGGATGATAGGTGGTATCTGAGAAAACCTTCTTGAGACTGCAACGACTGTTAATGGCAGAATTAAAGAAGTCCAAATGAAGAGAAGGGTAGGGATGTTTACCCAGTGGGACTGAGGGAGGTTGTAATGAAGCCCAGAGAAGGCACTAGCAGTGTGCTCAGTCACAGAGGGTGGGAGGAGAGATAGCTGAGGAAGATGATGGTGCTCAGAATGGTAAAAGGAGCTGACTGGGAAGCAGCAGAAATAGGCAGCAATTAAGAGGAGAGAAAGCAACGCTTGCAGTGACAGCCATAAAAAAAAATGGTATGCTCCCAAGATACCATTTTTATACATGTTAGATACATGTTAGATACATGTTAGCTTCCTATTTAAATCTAGCTGAACCTCAGTCTTAGGATATTTGGGTCTATTAAAGTATACTGCATTATACCCCAAGTATTACATTAGGGTTTTAAATCATTTGGATGCACAGAGTTTCAAAGAGAAGGCAGAGGATCAAAGAACACATCAGGTCTCTCTCTCTCTCTCAAAAAAAAAAAAAAAAAAAAAGACAGAAGCTGACTCGGAGACAAGGTTTTAAAGTTCAGGTAGTCTATTTCCAAAGTGACCCCGGAAAACTGAAAGAGAACTGGGGAAAGACACGAAGAGGAAAGAAGTCAGTAAGGAGATGAGTTTAGAACACTGGTACTAGCTGTGTACCACTGTGGAAAACCGTTGCTTAACCCTGCTGCAGAACTCGGGAAGACAGGTTAAGACGTGTGCCTGGAGTTATCTATCCCACATGAGGTTACGAGAGCTGGGTATTTAGTATACACACACCAGCTCCTGTCAGATACTGGTTGAGGCTGCTCCCAGAGGGTGTGTTAATGTCCTGGCAGTTCTGACCTGCCCTCCAGATGGGCAGAGGAGCTGCCAGAGAGAAAGCTCCCAGGCAGAGACAGAGATGCTAAGATTTAGCTCCCAGGCAGAGATGGAGACGCTAAGATTTAGTATGCACAGAAATGAAAGGGGCTGAAGGACTATGGGCAGGCACTGACAGCATCTCAGGCATCTATACCACAGTCCCTGGTCCATGGGAGTCTGTCCCTAATTTGGGAATGAAAGAAACATCACTCTTTACATAGAGGCTATGAAAAAAAGGGATTGAGAACTGCTCTAAATGTCCTCAGACATTTGCCATTGCTAAACAGTATAGGTGTTTCTCTCAAGAAACTGCTTAACAATGACACGCAAGTTATAGAGTAAGAAAAAAATTCTGCATAGTAAAAGAAACGGATGCAGTCAACAGCCCTGTGTGGTTTGCTTTTTTTCTCTCTGAGCAGAGAAGGCTAGAAGAGAAGGCCACAACTTCCAACCATAAAATATATTTTAAAGAAAGGCTCTTTTAGAGGGAACCAAATATATCTATACTAATAAAAGGGTAATATGCTAATTAGATCAGATAGGCTGGATGTCTTGTCCTTCCTGACAAAGCCAGGGGTGTGGCTGGCCTGCAAACCGCCTGTGGCCCCTTGCCCAGGCCGGCTCCGCCCCCCAGCGGGGACCCCCACCCCAATGGGGGTGTGGCCAGCCTGCAAACCCTTGGTAGCCCTAAGCCCAGGCCGGCCACGCCCCCCAGCAGGGACCCCCCACACCAATCGGGGGCATGGCCGTCCTGCAAACTGACGGAGGCATCTCACACAGGCCAGCCCCACCCCCAGTGGGGACCCCCACCCTGATCAGGGGCATGGCCAACCTGCAAACCCCGTGGCCCCTTGCCCTGGCTGACCCCACCCCCCAGCACGGACCCCCAACCTGATCTGGGGCCCCCTTCAGGGCAGGCCAGCCAGTCCCCACCCATGCACCAGGCCTCTATCCTATATAATAAAAGGGTAATATGCAAACTGACCATAAGGGCAGAATAACCAGAATGGCCACTGGACCAGTCACTATGAGGCGCATTGACCACCTCTTGGTCCCTTTCCCCGGCCATCAGGCACTGATCACCCGATGGTGAACGGGGAACCAGGGGTAGGTGGCGGCAGGGGGAGGGGCTGGCTGTGGGCAGTGGGGGAAGATGGCCCTGATCACAGGGCAGGCCTAGGGACCGTACCTGCGCACAAATTTCATGCATCGGGTCTCTAGTATCTATATAAACAGTATGTGTCTGTAGAGTTTTCCCCCTCCTTCTTTTGGAATCGCTAACGACACCATATAAGCAAGAAACTGGACTGATGCACATACAGAGCCCTTAAAAAACAAAGACGTCAGCTGCATTTCTTTCACACACAGCAGCCTTTCAGAGTTGCTGGCAGGCTCTGTCAGTGCTTCGCCTCCGGCCAGGCCACAGCTGCCTATTTCTAACAGTTGGTAAGGACGTGGAAGAATGAGGTTTTATTTCACAACTTAAAAAAATGTTTACTACGTCATTTTGCACTGAGCCACACAGGCTGCGCGGTTATGTATTTCTTATAAAACAATCCTGATGGAGACATGTACTGAAGAATTTAAGGATGGAATGATGTGAATTATTTTCTTTAAAATAATCCAGTGAGGTACAAAAGGGCAGTGGCTGGGGTATAGCTGAAACAGGAATGACCACATGTTGATAACCTGAGTTGGATGATAGGTACATTAAAGTTCACTATACTATTTCCCTACTTTTATATATGCTTTAAAATTTTCCACAATGAAAGTTAAAAAGAAAGGGGGGAGAGGGGAGAGAGTGGGATGGGAAAGAAAATAAAGTGTATTTTTCTTTTTCTGGTAAACTTTTGTGAGAAAGAAGCAGAGAAGGCATATCTTTCTAAACGTAAAAATTTTTTCAAAAGTAGTGAAATGTTTAAAACACCATATTTATTGCTCCATAAATTTTCTTCAGTCAGGACTTGTACAGAATAAGAAAACTGTGCTTTTATGATCGTGGTAAACACCCAAATTTGTTTTAAAGGAGCAATCTGACAAACAATGGCTAGTGAAAAAATAGGGTACTTAAGAGTAGGTATTTTTAAAAAACAGAAGATGAGACCTCAAAAACAGTCTCCTGTAAGGACTTAGATTTCTTCTGATATGACAAAAGAGAAGTAAAAAGACAGGAGGAGGGACAGGATGAAAGAATAAGAGGAAAACAACAAAAACGACCACTGGGGAGGTGAACATTTACAGAACTCCCCCCACCTCCCATTGTCCAGTTTTGCTTTCTGTGGTTTCAGTCACCCGCAGTCAACTGCTATCCAGAAATATTAAATTAAAAATTCCAGAAATGCACAACTCGTAACGTTTAAATCGCATGTTCTGAACAGCATGATGAATCTCAAGCCATCCCTCTGCCCAGTGCATCCACATGTATGCGCTCCCCGCCCACCAGTTACTTAGTAGCTGTCTAGGTTATCAGATAAACTGTCTCCATGTCACAGTGCTTGTGTGCACATAACTCTTATTTTACTTAATAATGTTCCCAGCCCTAGCCAGTTTGGCTTAGTTGATACAGCATCAGCCTGTGAACTGAAGGGTCCCAGGTTCAATTCCAGTCAAGGCACATGCCCAGGTTGCAGGCTTGGTCCCCAGGAGGGGGCGTGCAGGAGGCAGCCGATCAATGATTCTCTTGCATCATTGATGTTTCTATCTTTTTCTCCCTCTCCCTTCCTCTCTGAAATCAATAAAAAACATATTTAAAAAATAATGTCCCCAAAGCCACTGACATAACTTGTATTACAGTATACGGCTATAATTGTTCTATGTTATTATTAATCTCACACTGTACCTAATTTATAAATTAAACTTTATCATAGGTATGTATGTATATGGAAAAACATAGTGTACTACCCATAGTTTCACACATCCATTGGGGGTCTTGGAATGTTACCCCTACAGATGGGGGTGAGAGAGGGAGACTACTGTATTTTATAACTTTAATAATATCATCAGTAGCTATAATAAATTGCTTGTCCACTAAAAATAATATCGTTTCTCTTATATTGGAACAGGATTTCTATTCTCTTTGGGCTGAATAACTCTTTGTTGTGAGGGGTTGTTCGTGTACAGCAGGATGTCCTGATCATTAGATGCCAGTAATACACTCTAAGTTGTGACAATAAAAAATGTCTCCAGATGCTGCCAAGGTTGCCCTTAGGTGAGAATCACTACACTAGACATCTACATCTAGAAAGTGGCAGGTTAAAAACATAGCCATAATCTGCGGACAATGATCAGACAGATTATTTTCATTTCTGCAGGACAAACCAATAGGGAATTTATGAAGGAACTACTACAGTGTATAGTAAGTGAAACTATATATCACAGTAATATACAGCCCTGTAGAGCCTTTGGGGATAAAATTCAGCAGGGCAATGAGGGGTACAATATATATGAATAAAGTAAAATTATATCCTTTAATAAAAGTAACTTGCTCTAATCACTGACAGCACATTAAAAAATCTACCATAACGCCAGGGGAGGGGAAGGAAGAAATCTACCATAAATCCCTAAAGGTGGGAGGGGGTATATAGGGATTGCTATATTATTCTACTTCAGGGTATGTTTGAAATATTCAAACATAAAAAGGCAAATTTTTCCATTCTATTTCTCTTTCTGTTTTCATTGCTGCGCATTACTCATGAAATTGTGCATCCACACTCTGAAAACTAGTATAATGATTTAGGGTACAGGCTTACAAACTGGATGATGTTGGTCAAATTACACCCTATGTAAACCCATTCCTCTTACAATAAATTAAATCACAACGGTGCCTACCTCACAGGCTCCTTGCATGAAATAAATGAAATAATTTATGCATAGTGCTCACCGTAGTGAACAAAGTGCTCAACAGATTACCTATTTGTTAACTGCTTAATGGTAAGATGTGAACGTTGTAAATTTATATGTCTGCATAAAAAGTTTCTTTAATTCTTCCAAACCAAATGTTACAAAAACATAAAATGACACAAGGCATAAGAATACAGTTGAAATGTAGGCTTCAAATTCATCTTGGTAGCTGCTGTGATGTAGCTTTCATTGCAGAACCTTTTGTCAGCACTGGGTGGCCCCCAAAAGTGGGACCAGTGAGGCTGTGGGAGAAGAGGTATGTGTTGCTTTTTAAAGTAATGAACCAATTTTAAAGTGTTGGCTTCTTTTTTCCACAGGGAATTATTATACTGGTACTATCACCATATCAACAAAATAAGATTTCAAGCAACAAAAATATAAAGCCAACAAAGTAAAGTGTCTTGTATTTCTGTAATAAGAAGCTATGTGGCAGAAAAAGAAAAATCAGTTACATAGCATTTTCTCCCTTTCAAATTCTGATATAAGAACAATACACGTATGCCCAAAGCACTACCGAAGGTACAATGCCTGTGTGCAACCAAAACCTTGAGTGAGGTTTTTTCTTTCTTTATAAACAAAACAAAACAAAACAAAACACATCCACAAAGCCATAAAATTATTTGGAAAAGCCAAAGAAAATGAGTTTTTAAAAATTAAAATTTTTTCAATGACTTCATTTTAATATCCCAAGTAAGTAGTTTACACTGTAAAATTGGTTTTACTAAGCTGAGTTTGGTTTGTAAAAAAAGCCAGGTTCTATCAAAGATCTTAGTATACATGAATCAAAACAAATAACCAGCTTTATAACCTGGAAGCTATAGAAGATCAAAATGGAAAAAAAAGAAACGTGTTTGTACAGCCTGTTATTTCTTCCAGGTATGATGAAAACATCCTAAATTATTTTCAACTGCTTTACATAACAGGAAACAGACAGGTTTGATAATAAAAGCTGAGCATCACAGATTTTAGGAATAGGCAAATACAACATACAATAAAGTTAAAAATTACTTAATGATTCTTTTCTTTTAAATATATTTTATTGATTTTTTACAGAGAGGAAGGAAGAAGGATAGAGAGTTAGAAACATTGATGAGAGAGAAACATCGATCAGCTGCCTCCTGCACACCCCCTACTGGGGATGTGCCCACAACCAAGGTACATGCCCTTAACCAGAATCAAACCTGGGACCCTTCAGTCCGCAGGCCGATGCTCTATCCACTGAGCCAAACCAGCCAGGGCTGATTCTTTTTTTTTTTTTTAACATATTTTTATTGATTTCAGAGAGAAGGGAGAGATAGAAACATCAATGGTGACAGAGAATCATTGATAAGCTGCCTTCTGCATGTCCCCTACTGGGATCAAGCCCGCAACCCGGGCATGTGCCCTTGATCAAAATTGAACCCGCCACCTTTCAGTCCACAGGTCAATGCTCTATTCACTGAGCCAAACCAGTTAGGGCTTAACGTTCTTTCTGACATTCTCCATAAAAATCATACACAAGGGTATACAGAAAATAGAGTTCCAAAATAAAGTTATTAGAAACTTCAGTAAATTTTCAGCAATAATATTTAAGTGGAAATCATGAGCACTGAAAGTGGAAATTTAGGTTATATTAATAAACGGGCCGAAACCGGTTTGGCTCAGTGGATAGAGCGTCGGCCTGCGGACTGAAGGGTCCCGGGTTCGATTCCGGTCAAGGGCATGTACCTTGGTTGCGGGCACATCCCCAGTAGGGGGTGTTGCAGGAGGCAGCTGATCGATGTTTCTCTCTCATCGATGTTTCTAACTCTCTAACCCTCTCCCTTCCTCTCTGTAAAAAAATCAATAAAATATATTTAAAAAAAAAATAAACAGATAGCAATGACTAAAGCGAAAAACAAATGTGCCAATATTCTTTTTATAAATTACGTATCAATTCTTTGGAGGAATCCTATATAATAAAACCCTAATATGCAAATCGACTGAACTGCGGAACGACTGGTCGCTATGACATGCACTGACCACCAGGGGGCAGACGCTCAACACAGGAGCTGCTCCCTGGTGGTCAGTGTGTTCAGCCAGAAGCCAGGCTCACAGCTGGTGAGCACAGCAGTGGTGGCGGGAGGCTCTCCCGCCTCCAAGGCAGGGCTAAGGACCCCTCAGGGGATGTCCGCCAGCCAAAGCGGGCCTAAGTCAGCAGGCGGACATCCCCCGAGGGGTCCCGGACTGCGAGAGGGTGTAAGCCGGGTGGAGGAACTCCCCCCTCCCCCAGTGCACGAATGTCATGCACCAGGCCTCTAGTAGTACTATAAATATTATCTAATTCATACGCTACCGGTGTGATTTTTACACTGCAGATATAGGACTACATTACCAAAATAGAAAACGCATGGTGCCAAGGCTAAAACAGAATTCAAACATCTTCTTTCAACCTCATACTCTTCACTGATCAATCAGTTTTTCTCACCAGAAAACATGGGACTGAATTTTAAAGTTTCTCAATAATTACATTTGATCACATAATTTATGTTAAAATTCAGGAAATTAAAAAAATTCAGGTACTAAAGAAACAAACAAAAAGGCTTGTCAAAACATAGCTTATCCTAAAAAAATCTCTATTCAATCTAAGCACTGAATTTCCTTAATTGCTAGAAATTTGGATGACATTCTGCTTAAACCATCTCTAAAAATGCTGTTGGTTTCTTACTGTTAAATTGTAAAGTTTTTGTTGTAGGCAATTGCAGACTCTTTACAATGAGTCACAATAATAAACACTAACTCCAGTACAATGATTACCTCTGAAAAGTGAGGTGGAGGTGGGACCAGAAAAAGGAAATGGATGTCAACTGTGTAACGTGTTTTATTTCCTTAAAAAAAATATGGCAAATGTCAACCATTATAAAATATGGCTATTGGCCAAAGGTTACACTATTCTCTCCACTTCCAGAGGACTGAAATATTTCATTATAAACATCCTTACATTCCAATTTTTAAATTTTCTCCTTCTCACCCTATCCCCAGATTACTAAAGCTATACACACCAACCACATATTTATGCATGCATACCCAAATATGAAAGCATATAAAACATGCCTTTCACTCTTTCCAGCCACTGAATAAGAAGCATTTTCTACTATTAGGCTTAATTTTTCAGAGAGTAGACATGGCTTAGGCAGTTGACAGTAACACTTGAAAGATGAATCTCTATAGTCAGCCACAAACCTTGGTGGCAGGTTCAGGAAATAGACAAAACACTAACGTCATACATTTTTGTTTCAGTTGTTATTTCTCACAAACATAAGATCGTCAGAAACTGTTATGATTCCAAATGTTCAGTAGCATGGCTGTTACTCAGAAAGCAAAAAATAGAGCTTCCTTATTCCTTCCACAGGAGCCTTTACATGTAATTCACTGGGAGAGTTGGAAAGCCTGGATGGGATTTAGAGTTGGCTGCCATGGAAGTGCAGGGAGGTGAGAGAGAACCTGGAGTTGTCAAAGAATTCATCAGAGCTCAGTAAGCAGGCATTTACTCAGGCAGACATAGCAGCAATTCTGTTACCTATATTACAGAGCTTGTGAGCATTCCGCTGTTTTGTTCCTGCTGAGAGGATGGCTCTGGAGACGGTGCCCAAGGACCTGCGGCATCTGCGAGCTTGTTTGTTGTGTTCGCTGGTCCAGACTACAGACCAGTTTGAATATGATGGTTGTGACAATTGTGATGCATCCCTTCAGATGAAGGGTAACCAGAGATGGTATATGACTGCACCAGCTCTTCCTTTGATGGAATCATTGCAATGATGAGTCCAGAGGACAGCTGGGTCTCCAAGTGGCAGGGAGTCAGTAACTGTAAGCCTGGTGTATATGCAGTGTTAATCACTGGTTGCCTGACCCCAGGAATCGTGAGGGAGCTGAAAAGTCGAGGAGTGGCCTACAAATCCAGAGACACAGCTATAAAGGCCTAGCAAGATGCAAGGCTGCCAGTGTCTTTGCCACGGCTTCCTGCCTCTGCTTATTTATTGTTCTGAAACTAAATGGACAGAACTTCAAATTCTCCTCACTCTCCAATTCTGAGGCTCAACAGCCTGATGAGAGAGCAGCACAGCGTGTTCCTGGGCCATTTTACCTTCTTTGGACTACTAGTGGGGGTGGGAGTGGTGTGGGTTGGTGGATTAATAGAGTGAATTGAGTGTAGAGTAGGATGTTTTTTTCCTACCCACACCTCTGGCTGCCTCCTTGCCCATGGCCAGGACTCTATCAAATTCCAATAAACATGAACCCAAAGCCCATGAAAAAAAAAAAAGGAGCTTGTTTTAAAAATTTATTTCAAAATATAAGGAAATACAGTGGGGCTAGTCACACAATCTCTTAGAACTTTTATTCTCTCACCTACATAATGGAGATTTAATTTAAAAGTGATGTCCTCTTCAGATTGTGGGGAGAATAATATACAGTACATATGAAGGCAGATTATACACCAACATAAAAGTGTAATAAATACTTAAAGAATATAGTTTAACAGAGGCTCAAATCCAATTAAAAATATGTACTAAACTCTTAATATAACCAACAACAAGCACTAAAACAGGCATGCAATCCATTGCTATGAATGGTGCTGCCCTAAGAAGCAGTAGAGGAAGAAGATGTCTCCATTCAGATATAGCCAATAAAAAAAACTTCAGCACATCACAAGATACCTGAAAATGGGACCTGCAACTTTTCTCATTGCAGCACACTAAATCAGCATTCCTCAGAGCATGGTCTATGGAGGGGTCCTCAAGATCATTTGGGTGTCCACAAAGTTAAAACTATTTTAATTAAAATACTCAATTGTGCCCTAGCCGGTTTGGCTCAGTGGATAGAGCATCGGCCTGCAGACTGTTGTCATGTTTTTATTTGACAATCTAAGGGAAAAGAAGTCAATATTCCTGGCTAGTCAGGTATTGCATGTTTTAAAAATTCTTGTGGCTCAGTAGTTGAAAATAGCTGAGTTAGACATTCATGAGATTTGCAAAATGCCACTCTTCCCACTAATTCTTTTTGGAAAACAGGTTTATGGATTTTTTTAAATTAAAATGTTATTTATATTAACATGTAATGTATAAAGGGGCCGTGAGACCAAAAAGTTTGAGAAGTACTGTACTAAAGTGATATAAAATAATTACAATTATGATAGATATAAGGCTAAATAAAACCTCCCTGTCCTATTGCAAGGCAATTAGTAATATGCATATGGTGATAATTTAGGCAACACACTGTAATTCAAGTTTAAAAGCAATAAGAAAATTCGACAAAGAAAATGGCTATAGTTTGAATGCTAACAAGCACACACACATACACATAAAGCTTAATTCCAACCTCTGAAAATTGTATACATAATATTCCATTCTCAACAAATGGGGGATATGCACCAAGCTAATATTTCCCATAAGCACTCAAAAATTCAAGTTAAAATGAAAACATTACCTTTATTTATGCTTCATTTACCACACTTACTGAACAATAACATACAAGGCAGATTATAAATTCTATGGTATCAGTTTAGTTTTCAAAATGACTGGTAATTCAGCATCTTCAAAGAACATTTCCATATATACATTTTTCTTCAAATACAAATAAACACATTCTAAGGCATATGTATATTGGTATATGTTGCCAAGTTCAAGCTTGCAAGTAAATAAGGCAGGCCACCACCAAATAAATTCTCACATACTTCCAATTAGCTCAGCAACTATGTTATCTGGGGAATATATCTTACTAGTGGCCCTGCGCATGAATCCGTGCACAAGTAGCTTGCTTCCGCTTGCCTCAGCTGGCCACCCAGCCCATCTCCGCTCGTAGCTCTCCGCCGCACGCACGTAGCTTGCTGCCCCGCCCCCCTGTAGCTCTCCGCCTGCTGCCCCACCCTCCTGCTGTTTGGTCGTTATGTGATGGCATCCCGACCAATCTGCATATTACCCTATTATAAGTATAGATTATAATGTGCACAGTGGCTAACCAAGTGTCACAGCACACAGTGCTGAACTCATCTGATTAGCAAAGAGAAAGATAAGATAAAAAGATCACCTATACCAAAAAAATATATATGTAATGAGCAAGAAGTAAAGTGGGGAACAAAGGCATTTAATACTCACTTTTGAACCTCAAATGTCATAAGAAAAGGATATTAACTCTGAAGGATGAAAACCCATCCTTTTGTCACTAACAAGTCACCCTACTTAAAAACCACTCTTAAAAAATACCTTTAGAGTACTAGTAATTCTTAGGAGAAAATAAAATATTTCGACACATGTTTGCTTTAACAAGCCCATCATTATATGCCAGTCCTGTACTAGACACTGTGGAGACAAGCATGAGGCAGGGTGCCCTGCCCACAAGGTTTAATCAAGGGACAAAATAAGTATGCAAACCTTAGTGCCATACTAGTCCAGATGAAGGAAGAACCAACAAAGATTAGAGCAGTAAAGGGAATGATTATGACTGTAAAAGGTTAACAAATCTCTGGGTGAAGAAAATCAAGAGGAAAAGCAGACAGGTATCAGGAAACTACTGTAAAAAATAAGGGATTCCAGCAGAATGAACTAGAAGAGGGTGGAGAGAATGGTGAAGTTTTCAAAGGACTGTTTGGGTTAAATGGGATAAAGAAATGTGTATGTGTGATTTCTACTACAGAAATCACCAAATGAGGCAACTGACTACATGTGAGCATAAGAGGAGATTAATAATTATTATGGCCAAGAGAATGTATTATAGACAAAAATATGGACAGATGGAGAATAAAAGAATAAAGAAATGAATTTGATTTCATATCTTCAGGATTTAGTTGATAAAGAAATCCAAGTGGATTGTTTGTTAAATCAGCTGAAGATGGTACTGGACATCAGACGAGAGACTAGGCTTGTCATTGCTACCACCCTGGTCAGGTTCTGTCTTCTCTCCCCTGGATTACTGCAATAGTCTCCAATCAATTCTTGTCATGGGCCAGCCAGAGTGAGCCTTTATAATGTAAATCAGGTCAAATCACTATTCTGTTCAAAACCCTCCAGTGGCTCCCCATTTCAGTCAAAGTAAGATCCAAAATCCTTACAACGATTTACAAATTCCTTCCTGATCTGCCACCACCAACCCCCTTCCTCTCTCCAGCCTAATAGCTACTCCTTACTCTTTCCCTTGCCCATCTATCCCACCCACACCGACCTCATTGCTACTCCTAGAGCATGCCAGGCTTGCTTCCCCTTTAGGGCAAATGTGTTACCTCTGTCTTGAAAACTTCTAGTTGGCTAATTCCACATGGCTAACTCTTTTAAAGGTGTTCAAGACACTGTTTATACCCCATCTTCTCAATACGGGCCCAAGCTAACCAGACTATTAAAAATTGCAAGCTCTACCCTAATACTCCTGATCCCACTTCCCTCTTTTATTCCAGAGAACTTACACCTTATTATCGGTGACAGAACTTACTTATTATATTTGTTTGTTGCTGTTATTAAAATGAAAATACCATGAAGGCTGAAATTTTGGTTACTAGAGTATCTCAAGTCTAAATAAAAGAGGGCCTGCAAAAAAATCAATTTTTTAAATTAATTAACAGCTACAGAGTGGTCAAATATAAGGAAAACTAACAGCAAAAGGTCACTATGTTTCTGTCAGTTCTTACTCTGCCCATTTTCCCCAATATTTTCTACCTTAGCAGTGGTCTCTTATTCATCCAAATGTTCAAGCCAAAAAAGTTTGGAAACCATTCAAGACTTCTCACTCTTCCAACTCCCCACAATCAACTCATCACCAAAAGCTGTCAAAATTACTTCTATCTCAAGACCGGCACTCCCCTTGTATCAGTTCAAACCTATTCATCTCTAAACTAAATTATGAAGTCCACAACTGAGGTTTCCGCCTTAGATCTAACTGGAACTATTTACTAGATTTTAGATAGATATGACAGAGTATGAAAGGTGAGAAAGCAAAGTGAAGAATAGGATACTTGAAGGTGAGAAAAATGAATTTTATCTTCACTTTCTTTCCTTCTATTCATGCACACTTATTCATATACTTCAGGTCCAGCTCAAATTTTATCTCCACTTTTGAAGCCGTTCCCTGTTTTTTCAGGCAAAGAGCATACTTTTTTTCTCTTTGTACATAACTCCACTAGAGTACTTTCTATAGCAATTAGGTTTTTTTAAAACACTATTCTTATTTATTTATTTTAAACCTCACCAGAAGATATTTTTTTCTTTTTTTTTAAAAAAATATATTTTACTGATTTTTTACAGAGAGGAAGGGAGAGGAATAGAGAGCTAGAAACATCAATGAGAGAGAAACATCGACCAGCTGCCTCCCGCACACCCCCCACCGGGGATGTGCCCGCAACCAATGCACATGCCCCTGACCGGAATCGAACCTGGGACCCCTCAGTCCGCAGACCGACGCTCCAACCACTGAGCCAAACCAGTTTCGGCAGAATATATTTTTCCATTGATTTTTAGAGAGAGTGGAAAAGACAGAGAGAAATATTGATATAAGAGAAACACACCAACTGATTGCCTCCTGCATAAGCCCTGACTAGGGCCGGGGTTGGGGAGGAGCCCGCAACCAAGGCACATGTAGTATTATACTGGGCCTAGCATCTTACCTAATAATAGACAAACATGTAAATTGACCATACCTTCGCTACACCCATAGCCAATCAGAGTGAGTATGCAAATTAACCTTAAAAAGATGGTGGTTAATTTGCATACATAGGCACCCAGCGCCTGTTTCCCAGGAACATCCTGGCACCCAGGTCACTGTGAGGTAAGGCCAGGTGGGCCCAGAGCAGCCTGGGAAGGGCCTGAGCCAGGGGGCTCCTGGGCAGGGCCAAGCCTGCAATCAGAACGAGGGTGCAGGAGCGGAGCCTGCGATGGATCGCAGGGAGCTGGGGGTCCGCTCCTGCAATGGATCACAGGGAGCTGGGGGTCTGCTCCTGCCCAAGGCCGAAACCTGGCAGAGGCTTTCAGCCTTGGGCAGGAGCGGAGCCTGCGATCGATTGCAGGGAGCTGGGGGTCCACACCTGTGATCCATCGCAGGGAGCTGGGGGTCCGCTCCTGCGATCCATCGCAGGGAGCTGGGGGTCCGCTCCTGCCCAAGGCTGAAAGCCTCCGCCTTGGGCAGGAGCAGAGCCTGCAATCGATCGCAGGGATCTGGGGGTCCGCTCCTGCCCAGGGCAGGCCTGGGCAGGGGCGGAGCCAGAGATCAGAGGGAGCTGGAGGGCCCCTGCCCAGGCCTAAAACTTCAGCCAGAGGCTTTAGGCCTGGGCAGGGCCAGCCGTTGACTGGTGTGAACTCTAGAGGAAACACCTTTTCTGACTGCACATTGGCTAAGCTCCCTGTATGCCACTTGTAATATTCTTAGTAACTTGGGTAATAAGAATCCAAAAAGGTGATCTAGGTTTTTCCACCACACTTCTGGAGAAAAAAATGAAGGTCTGCTGCTGGAAGGCTAAGAAATGACATATCCTGCCCTAGCCGGTTTGACTCAGTGGATAGAGCCTCAGCCTGCCGACAGCAGGGTCTGGGTTCGATTCTGATCAAGGGCATGTACCTATGTTGCAGGCTCCTCCCTGGCCGGGGCCCAGATCAGGACTCATGCAGGAGGCAACCAATCAAAGTGTTCCTCTCACTTTGATGTTTCTCTCTGTCTTTCCCTTTCTCTTCCACATTCTCTAAAAGTCAATGGAAACATATACTCAGGTGAGGATAAAAAAAGAAAGAAAGAAAGAAATGCATATCCTATAAAAGACACATCTTGAAAATGCCTAAAGAAAGTTGTCATTTTTTCTTGGTGAAGGGACTGGAGTCAGTGTTGATGAAAACACCTTGGTGGCTGTGGTGACTGGCAGTGGCTGTGGTGACTGGCAGTGGCTGCAGCAGTGGGGTGATGGGGCTGGTGCCTTCCCCTGATCAGCCCGGTTGCCTCCCACAAAGGGAGGCCAGACTGCGGCTTAGGCCCGCCGTCAGTCGGACATCCCCTGAGGGCTCCCAGTATGTGAGAGGGGGCAGGTTGGGCTGAGGGACCCCCACCCCCAGTGCATGAATTTCGTGCACACGGCCCCTAGTCCTATATAATAAAAGCCTAATATGCAAATCAATCAACCGGTGCAACGACCAGTTGCTATGATGTGCACTGACCCACCTGGGGGCAGACGCTCAACGCAGAAGCTGCTCCAAGCCTGCAGGCCAGAGGCCAGCCAAGGCGGGTGCCAATGGGGGCCCCCAATCGCCCTGCCAGTCACCCCACAGAGGGAGGTGACCAGTGGTGGTGACGGGGCCGGCAAGTGGGCAGTGCCAGGCCATCCAAGGCAGATGCCAGCGGGTCCCTCTTCTAGAGAGGGTCCCTCTTCCCCCCCTCCCCCCCATTTCCCCACAGATCGGCCCTGATAGCCAGCCAGGCCTAGGGACCTTTCCCATGCATGAATTTCATGCACCAGGCCTCTAGTCTATAATAATAAAAGCATAATATGCTAATTAGACCAGACATCCTTCCGGATGAAACCGGGGCTGCGAGGGCCGAGCCCCTTGCACGAATTTCATGCATCGGGCCTGTAGTTAAAAATATTTGTTGGAAAGAAGGAACAACTCTTAGTCCAGAACTGGCAATTATAAGAAAACCTAAGTTTGAACAAACAGGTGAAAAGGACCCCTCCTCCCCCAAAAGAAGTTATCTAGTTACCAATAAACAGTAGATAAAAATACTAAACTGAAGACCCAAGGGGAGAAAAAATAAAGGCCAAACACATGAATCATTTCCACCTAGCTAAGGTTAAAAAGATATGGGTACTAGGTAATAATGAAAATATTTAATAGAGAAATAAATTATTTAGAATTTCACAGAGAAATGTGGAGGTAGAAGAGGGCTAACTCAAAATAGCCCTTAAAAATAAAACATGTCACCCTGGCTGGGTGGCTCAGTTCGTTTGAGTGTTGTCCCATACATCAAAAGGTTGTGGGTTCAATTACTGGTCAAGGCACATACCTAGATTGTGGTACAATTCCTGCTCAGGGCATGTATGGGAGACAATTGATTGATGTTTCTCTCCCCCTCTCCCTCCCTTCCTCTTGCTCTCTAAAATCAATGAAAAAACATATCCTCGGGTGAGGATTAAAAAAAAAAAAACACAAAAAAAATGTTCTTTCAAATAGGCATACTCAAATTAGACACAAATTAGTTGTATTCATAAAATGCTCATGAAATATGGTAGATTGTTTTCATTAAGAAAGCACTGTAAAACAAACCAACATCCCCTTCTAATCCCATCCCCCAAAGACACTCAAATGCGTAGAATTCAGTCATTAGAAAAACTGGTTCAAAAGGGGCCTCTCAAAAACCAGCCCAGTATGATAACAGAAGGAATGAAGTTATTAACCCTTTGCACTTGCTTGCTTTTTTCTTGATTCCTTTATTCTAATGCTAACGGTGTCGAGTCACACTCGACATCGAGTGCAAAAGGTTAAAATTAAACTGAACACAATGGGAACTCTCCTTCCTAGAGCACAACTGCGCCTTTCTCCCCCTCCCTCCCCCTTCCCCCAGGCCTGTTACCTTTGCCCCTCTCTCTCCTAAGCTCTAAGGGCCACTTTTCACCTCTGTAACTTGTTTCCTGAGCCCATTTCTTCTGCCACTTACTTCTTCTACCTCTGTGACTTCCTAAATAAAATTTCTCTTATTGAAATAAAAACACAATACAATGTACTTAGATTTTAATTCTTCTTAGAAAATTCTGTTTTATAGACCTGTTGCACTATTAAAAAGAAATGAACAACCTAACAAGAAATTTTTATAAGCAAATACAGTTGTATGCTTGAGGGAAAACTTAAAAATATTTAAGATAATGCCTACCTCATGTATATTTCACTGTAAAATAAACACTTAATGTAAAATGGCTCAGTTATTTATACTTTGACAGGTTCATGACCAACAAAAGTAACACTAAGTGGTGGCTCTGAAGCTTTTTTTGGGTCACAGACCTCTCTGAAACTCCAATGAGAGTTATGGTCCTATCCTGAAGAAAAACATGCAGATATACATATGTACCTAGGATTTTAAATATGTCATAGCATTCACAGAGCCATGGAACTCATTTGTAGAACTGATGCCTTAATGAACAGAAATAGCAAACAATGTAAGACTCCTCAGGAAAAAAAAAAAATAACTCTAGAGATTTTTTCTCGGTCATCCAATCAAAAACACTGAATATAAAAATCTCTATTGGCTGGATTTTATCAAGTGATATATACCCAAATAGAACATGCACATGCCTTAAAATAACCTTGTAACCTAAAGTGTTTAAAAATAATATCTGTTATTAGTAGTAATAGTTATTGAGCATTTATTAAATACTGTATTGTCTTGTGTTTTAAATATACTTATATTTATACATAAATGTAAATCATTGTTATTTTCATTTCACTAATATGGAAATTAAAGCACAGAAAAGTACAAAGAGTGTCAAATAACAGTGACACAAAACAGAAATGATTAATGAGATTAAGAAGCAAAAAATTCCCTGATAGTGTATACCATCAAATAGCAACTTAGACCTGTATTTGGGTTAGCACAGTTCTACAAAGCAGAACATATTGTCCAAACTCCAGAAGAAGGATGACAATCTTGATCCCTTTCCATTCTTGGCAAGATAATCCTTATACCAGCGGTCGCCAACCGGTGGTCCGCAGACCAATGGTGGTCCATGAGGTCCGCAAGGTTGGCGACCGCTGCCTTATACCATATTCACTTTGAAGTATACTGTAACCAGAAATGTGAACAAAAAATGTTCAAAAAGAGTGTAACACAAAGGGTTTATAAGATTAACTAACAATGGAAGATTAATTCTGAGGATAACAAAACTTAGCTTTCTAAATTACTACCTTTTGTGGACCCGCAATAAATGATGCTTTGGAAAAACTAGCAATACAACAAGATGTAAAAATTCTGAAACCGAGCACCTTATTTACAGGGGAAAATCAAGCTCCACTAACTCAAACTTTCCTCAAGGCTCCACCTCCTTTTTACCATCTTGGTTCCATGTCTCTTCCATTCCAGGATAATCACAAAGGTAGAGAAAATCTTGCAGGTTAAATGGGTCTTACTAAATCCCATCAATCACAAGACAAATTTTAGATTCCCTGGAGGTGCCTATGCTATGCCCTGCACAATGTTGCATACAATAAACATCTACTGAATGGTCAAATCTTCTCCATGAGAAAATGCCTGTTTTTAAAAAACCTGTCTTTATTGATTTTAGAGAGAGCAAAGGGAGAGGAAGAGAAGAAGGGAGAGAAAGAGAAGGAGGGAGAGAGGAACTGAGGGAGACAGAAAGAGAGAGAGACATCAATGTGAGAAACATCAATGAGCTGCCTCTTGCACATACCCCAACCCAGGAACTAACCTGAATCCACAATCTGGGTATGTGCCCTAAGTGAACCAGTGACCTTTTGGTGCATGGGAAGATGCTCAACCAACTAAGCCACACCAGCCAGGACAGAAAATGCATGTTTAATATTTTCTACTTCCCATAATACTACATTACAAATTACAATAGCATCAGAATAATGCAATAAAACAGTTCTTTTATGTTAAATCACATTACTGAAAAGTTTTAATTTACAATTTTTTAGATTCTATGTCCAAAGGGAAAAAAAGAACAAGAATAATTTTGAAAATTCAATTTATGCAGTTATTAGTAAACCAAGACACTACAAAAATTTTATCTGAGCATATTCCTTTTTTAAAACAATGACGTTCTTAATATACCATAATTTGTACAGCTTTCTTTGTAATGTTTAATGAAGATACAACAAAATCATGGATCATTTCTTTTATATCACTAAAAAACTTTTTGATACATATGAGAAATCAGCTCCACTAAATAGGTGGCTTGCTGCTTCAATAGCAATATTCTAGATTCAGTGAAGGTTAAAAACCAAGAAACTATGAAAATAAACATATATTCATATACATTTGCTGCAAAAAAGTTCCCTCTGTATTAAACTAACAAGCTGAAACACTTGCTCCTGAGTCACTGAACTGATAAAATATCTCATACCAAACACACAAAATTGAACTATATTTTACACAGAGCTTCCTGGAAGTCAGTACCAATTTTAAAAAGTTAATCTCTGCATTTCACAGGCCCTCTTAGCATAGAAAGCATACAAGAGCAAAAATTAAGACTAAAATATTCCCTAATTTCAAGCAGCATTAAAAAAAAAAAAAAAAAAGTTATAGCCCTAACCGGTTTGGCTCAGTGGATAGAGCGTCGGCCTGTGGACTGAAGGGTCCCAGGTTCAATTCCGATAAAGGGCATGTACCTTGGTTGTGGGCACATCCCTAGTAGGGGGTATGCAGGAGGCAGGTGATCGATGTTTCTCTCTCATCGATGTTTTTCTAACTCTTTATCCCTCTCCCTTCCTCTCTGTAAAAAATCAATAAAATATATATTTTTTAAAAAGTTATAACTGCTGAATATCAATTTACCAAAACAGGCAAGGATGACCTTATCTTGGCAAAACTCAAAATACTGTTTCTTCAACATCCTAGAAGACAGCTTGATGTACCACACTTTTCCATCTGCTTTGTTCTATTTCTTTATGCCCCAAGTGGAAATTAAACAGTTCAAGTAGCAGCCAAAATTCATCAATCATGGTAAAGAGAAATAGCATGATATGAATAACAGAGGTAGAACAATAGGTGGAACAGCCTTGGTAATGACCTTAGAGTGCATGTTGAGACAGAAAATCTATTCAACATGTACAGGAATCACTTTAAATAATTCTATTCTCACTTACCTGATGAGCTCTCAGTAAACACTGTTAAAGTTTGTCCTCCAACACTTTGCAAGACAAATGGATGTTCTCTAGGAGCGCTTACTGAAGCTGGTTTTCCACCAATATCATGAATATTTGCAAGATCCTCATTCAAAGTAAATGACACCTAATAGACACATTAAGTAAAGCTTATTACAATAGACTTTTGTATTCAAAAGTACAAAAAAAAAAAAAAGTACAGAAATTCTGGTAAGTCAAATAATTTTTTTAAATGTGAATTTCTTCCAGTCATTTAAGCATTTTTTAAACTTCATCCAAAATTTTAATACTTAGTCATAAAAAGAGACTATTCCCATTTGTCAGAGTAATGGAGCTAATCTACCATTATAAATACAAATAGCTTTCAAATATTTTCTCTGGTCTATGGCTGAAGAAATTCTATTTCTAAAATAGGAATATAATGTTTACCCCTAAGTTCTCTGAGGTCAAGAGACCATGCCTTGTTATATTTATATCCTTAAAATATATACATCTCCTAGACAGTGCCTAGCACAGAGAAGGAAAACAGTATTTGCTGAATGAGTGAATATTTAAAGTAAATTAAGAAAGCAATTGTGAAGGGGGAAAAGTGAGTTACTTAGAAAGCTTAAACATTCCCATAAGCAGAGGGAAAAAAAAAGCCATGCACATTTCCTTTTTAGGTCTTAATAACTAACTACTGTGATTACATGGTGCTGTTTTATTTTTGAATACTTTAATAAGTACAACTGAATACTGACAAGGATAATTTAATGTTGAGGTTTAGGAAAAAGACATAGTATGCATTCTTTCAGAATGATTTTTACTACATACTAGATCTCACCAAAAGAGTATCAAATATTACATCGAAGGGATTTATAAACAAAATACTGATCTCCCAACCACGGAGGAATATTATGCAGTATTTATTAAATATCTCTCTGCTGTGTGATAGGTACTGAAAATTATGTCCTGGACTTAATGGGTCAAAATCTAAAGCCCTCAAAGATCCAAATCAAATGCCTCTGCCACAATGAAATAATGTTAAAATATTACTGAAGTAATACTAACTTCCGTAAACACTGAGAGAGGGCATATTTTAGGTCAAAGTAGAAAAATGTTAGGAAGGAACAACTAAAAAGGAGCCCATTCATTCACACACAAGTGGCATTTATACTACTAGTGACCCGATGCATGAAATTCGTGCATGGGGGGAGGGGATGTCCCTCAGCCTGGCCTGCACCCTCTCCAATCTGGGACATCCCTCTCACAATCCAGGACCACTGGCTCCTAACCTCTCGCCTGCCTGCCCGCCTGATTGCCCCTAACCACTTCTACCTGCCAGCCTGATCATCCCCTAACCACTCCCCTGCCAGCCTGATTGACACCTAACTGCTCCCCTGCCATCCTGATCGCCCCCAACTGCCCCCAACTGCCCTCCCCTGCCGCGACCTGCCTCCTCCGTGACCTGCCTCCTCCGCCGGGCCCCGCCTCTGCTCAGCGCGTGGCCATCTTGTGACAACGTAGTGCACGAGGGCCACCTAGGCTTTTATTAGTCTAGATGTGTTCCTGACCATTAGCTACTAGTTTGATGTGGAGTTTTCCAGAATACAAACACCACCCTCTCTTTGCTATTACTAATGCATAGTAAAATAAACTCATGTTTTAAATAAAGTTTAAACAGAAATAATCTTACCTCAGTCCTTCCTTGATTCCTTAAAGAGAAAAAAGGAAAAAATTTTAATTCATGTTTTTTCTTCCAAATTTATGCTGAAAATTTAAAGAAATAACACTACTGCATATTTCCATAAACTATTATATTTACAGAGCTTAATATTTACCCATGGCTCTCCTAACTATCCTATCTGTAATTCTATAAGAAAAACAAGTCTCATTAACCCATATGAGTATTTTATTAGAAGTTTGTGTCACTTCATACTATTACAACCTGCCCTAATAATGTTATCCAAATAATGATCTGATTACAATTCTTATCTTTATTTCTGAACATTTTTTAGCATTCAGCAGCATGTGAATATATGTTTAATACAGATATATGTTGTTACTATTTATTTTGTCTAGCTGAAGATATTTCATTTACCTAACAAAATCTTAAAGATCAAAATTAAATTTAATAATACTTTAAAATTATAAGCAATTTTCTACACTATAAAAACAATATATGGCCTGGCCTGTGTGGCTCAGTGGTTGAGCATCAAGCCATGCACAAAGAGGTCAGAGATTCGATTCCAGGTCAGGGCACATGCCCAGGTTGCAGGCTTGATCCCCAATAGGGGGCATGCATGAGGCAGCCAACTGATGATGTTTCTCTCTCATCAATGTTTCTATCTCTCTCTCCCTCTCTATTAAAAATCAATAAAAACATATTAAAAAAACAACCCCAAACATAAATATACAGACAAGTCAAAAGAAGTTTTAAGATAGCCATAATTCCACTGTTAACATCTTGGTACAATAAATATCCTTCCAGACTATTTATGTGTTTGAATGACATGTTTTTAAATGTCTTTTTTACAAATCTGGAATCAATGTAGACTTTACATAATAGCCCAATTTTAAAAAACATGTATTAAATTCTTACTATATGCAAAATATTAAGTATAATGTCTCTGTCTAAAAGCTATTAACATTTAATTAAGAGAGCCACAATGTGCCAGGATCAGATGAACTGAGTGAGGGATGAGGTCAAGAGCATGGGAGCATTCCAGGCTAAGAGAATAATCCATCTGAACACTAGAAATGAGAAGTTATCTAATACATTCTTCCAAACATCAATGCGTAGGCTGGAGTCAAGTGGTAAAGAGCCTCTTAGGCCAGACTAAGGTGTCCAGAATCTTAAGACAGATTTTACTGGGGGACTTCTCAGAGTCTTTAATGAATTATAATGCAATGTCAATCTACTTTTTGTTGGAGAAGTATCTAGAATACAGGTGAAGAAATTTTAAGATTTCACATATGAATATGAATTTCCAGCTCCTCTTAAATATTTGAAAGGTTTGGCAACAATGTACCCCTAATTCAGCTCTCAGTAAATACAGATAGACAGGCCCTGAATTCACTACAGTCCCTTCCCTATCACTCCAGAACTTGGCTTCTAGAGGCATTTAATTTAGCTACTTTTAAGAGAGAGGCACTGTAGGCAAAGCAAAGGCAAAGATGCAGAAGGTCCAGTACTTGCATAACGTTTACTGAATTGACTTGAGGCTAATGCAAAAACCCAGGTAAAAAGTAAAGAAAGCTTGAACTGGATTATGGTAGAATGCAAGGGTTGCACAGGAGCCAACTAGAAAAAGTTTCCACTGGCTAAATTTTGGACCATTTGAACATCAGAATAAATGATGATGATAACAAACCATAGCCCACTGAATAAAACTGGGATCCTTAAGTTTATACTAAAATCCTATATAATAAAAGCCCAGTGACTGAACAGTGGAATGACCAGTCACTATGACGCATACTGACCACCAGGGGGCAGACTCTCAATGCAGGAACTGCCCCCTGGTGGTCAGTGCGCTACCACAGTGGGAGCGCTGCTTGGCTGACCAGGATGAGCGGCTGCTCCTGCTGCAAACCCCAGGCCAATGGGCAGGAACCCCTCTTCAGCCACAAGGTTCTCTTATAAGAAATTCTGGTGGTTTACTTTTTCTTCAACTACCGTTGAGGAAACTGATTTGAATACAGCATTTCAAGTCACCTCTACTGAGGATCTTATTTTTAGGAGAACTTAAAGACTGGAATGAGAAAAACAAGGAATAGAAGTACTGGTCATGTACCCTAGGAAGAGAGAGAAAAACACGCACAAAATATTCTATCTGTATGGGGCTTTGGGTGACCCCTAGAGGGGTCAATAATGCCAGCTGATACAATCAAACTGGTACTACATGAAATAACACACACACACTTGTTAATATTAAGGGCACACACTTGTTAATATATTAGATGCAACTATGTAAACCATCAGCTTTAAACTAAGAGAGAAAAAGAGCTTGGAATATTCTTTTCTTTTTTTTTTTTTTTTGTTCCTATTGTTAATTCTCGCCCAAGGATATTTTTTCCCTTTGATTTTTTTAAAGAGAGTTGAAGGGAGGGGGGAGAGACAAGAGAGAGAGAAACATCAAAGTGAGAGAGACATATCCATTGGTTGCCTCCCACATGTGCACTGACTGGCATCAGAGATGGAGACTGCAACCGAGGTATGTGACCTTGACCAGAATCGAACCCACAACCCTTCAGTCCATGGGCTGACACTCTAACCACTGTACCAAACTGGCTAGGACTTTTCTATCAAGCAATGGTTGATAAAGAAAAACTGCAGCACACCCATTATTACTTATTTACCATGATATCTTTAACATTTTACTTTAATAATCAAAATAGTACTTAGGGTTTGCCTAGCTTTCCCAGAACCTTGGTTCATTTTTCTCTATTTCTCATAACAGACCCCTCCTCTCCACACCAAAAAAACAATTTTACATTCCTCAAACAGATATTTTCTTTATACAGAGGTTTCAGAAATGCAATATTCATGGTAAAAAAAAATCTATATAAAAGGCTAATATGCTAATTGTGTGTCCGGGTAATGACATCACATAGCAACACCCAGCTTTCTCTCCCTAGTACTAGCCTCCTTGCAGTTTCTTCAGCCCAGGAACATGACTTGCTTTATAGCCAAGTGCAAACATTTCACACTGTAACCAAATGTCTGTGAAGTGTTTTCCCATGCCTCATCTCATTTGATCCTCACAGAAATCCTGGAGTAGGTAGATAGGAGACTTGGTGGAATCCTATTTTCTTTTTGGAAAACAGAGATTTAGAAAGCTTAGAAACTTGACCCGACTGAAAAGAAGAAATGGTGGACCTTGAAAATGACTTCAGGTTTTCTCACTGCACAAAATATAGTCAAACACTGCTGCAGTTAAATATTTTACCCTGTGTTCTCCTTGCATGATCTACACTGCTTCGTGTTGATATTTACTGCTGTGTTGCTGACAATTACCTGAAAGAGAAGTTGGGGTGCTTCACTGGGCTGGAAAAAGTTTAGCTAAATCAGAAAGCAGGTATAATTAAGCAAGTTTATTCTATATCTACAAAAGGCTAAGTTGACTAGCGCATGAGCAATACATATAAAGCTCTTGCTGCCGCCAAGCGTACGCGTTTCGATCTGTCACTGTTGATCGTGAATTTGGTTGACACTTCTGTTATAGAGAAAGGACCAACAGCGATATTAAAATATTTCTTCTAATTAATTTCCTTTCAATGTGCACGATTTCGTGCACTGGGCCACTAATAAATAAATAAAAGTAAAAAATAAATAAATAAAAAGTACACCTCCTCACAGGATGTGGAAAGGATGGAGAGATGAGAGAACTGCATACTCTGCTGCTTTACTGCCAGTAAGTTTTCCCAATAAATTTGACTTTATATTTACACCTGTCAGTAGGGGGGCAGTGCAAGTGTGTTTGTGTATGCACACATGGCTCCCTACAGGGCATCTAACCATCTCTTGACTAACTTTGACATGCTCATTACTTCTCATTTTCCAGGTAAAATTCTGAAAAGGACTGAAATTCCACTTTTTTTAAAATAAATTTCAAACCCAATTCCAAAGAATGACAATTTTTAAAAATATATTTTTATTTGTTTCAAACAGGGAGGGAGAGGAATAGAGAGATAGAAACATCAATGATGAGATAGAATCATTGATCGGCTGCCTCCTGCAAGCCCCCTACTGGGGATCGAGCTCACAACCTGGTCATGTGTCCTTGACCAGAATCAAACCCGACAACCTTCAAACCACAGGTTGATGCTCTATCCAGTTAGCAAAACCAGCTAGGACTGTAATTCCATTTAAAAGTACTTATGAAAAATTTTTAAACAGCTTTTTAATATGTCAAAAATATATAAACAACTTACTTGGCAATCCGCAGTTTCCCGACTTCACCTCTTCCAGGGGCTTTAGCCCACTGCTGTGACAAATATTTAGGAACCTAAAACAAAGTAAAATACTAATTAGACTATGTTTTGGACACTAACAAATCTTTTTTTTTTAATAATTCTTTATTGTTGAAAGTATTACATATGTGCCCTTTTCTCCTCCATTGACCTCCTCCAGCCTGCCCCCTCCCCGCCGCCCGTTCCCCACCCAGGCCTTTAGCTCCTATTATGTGTCCATGGGTTATGCATATATGTATTCAAGGTCTTTGGTTTATTACCTCCTACCCACCCACCCTCACCCACCTTCCCTCTGAAATTCCACACTCTATTCCATTCTTCCATGTTCTCTGGATCTACTCCGTTCATCAGTTTATTTTGTTACTTAGATTCCATATATGCGTGTGATCATGTGATACTTGTCTTTCTCTGACTTATTTCACTTAGCACGATACTCTCCAAGTCATTCCGTACTACTAACAAATCTTTAAAAACGTAACACTAGAGGCCCGGTGCACAAAATTCGTGCACAGGGACGGGGGTCCCTCTGCCCGGCCTGTACCCTCTCCAATCTGGGACCCCTTAGGACTGCTAGCTCCTAACCGCTCACCTGCCTGCCGATCTGATCCCCCTAACTGCTCTCCCCTGCTGGCCTGATCCCGCTAATTGCTTCCCCCCTGCCTGCCTGATCGCCTCTAACCGCCTCTGCCTCAGCCCTGCCACCATGGCTTTGTCTGGAAGGTCATCCGGAAGATGTTCAGTCTAATTAGCATATTACCCTTTTATTAGTATAGATAGATGCTACCTTGTCCTAAAAATGCAGGTTGTTAGCAGGTTTTCCTATCATGGAAGGGGAACCCACAGTAGCATCCTGGGTTCTGACCAGGGCTTATGCACTCATGCTTTATCCCAGCAGATGAGATTCCTAGAAGACTCTTGGATATACTTTGAACATTTCTATCGATTTTGCCAAATCCTCCAAAAATGATGAACCATGCCAAAACCGGTTTGGCTCAATGGATAGAGCGTCGGCCTGCGGACTGAAAGGTCCCAGGTTCGATTCCGGTCAAGGGCATGTACATTGGCTGCGGGCACATCCCTGGTGGGGGGTGTGCAGGAGGCAGCTGGTCGATGATTCTCTCTCATCGATGTTTCTAGCTCTCTATCCCTCTCCCTTCCTCTCTGTAAAAATTCAATAAAATATATTTAAAAAAAAAAAAAATGATGAACCACTTTAAATTCCCACCAGCAACCATGCATGTGCCATGTCCTATTTTGATGCCAGTATCATTGATTTCCCCCTAGAAGCTTCCCTCCCCTCAGCCGGGACTGCTTGGCACTTGAGCCAACCTCACTGTTCAGCCTGGGACTTGATTTCCCAAGATACAAATATGGAGGAGGAAAAATAGTTTTCCTCTACCCTTCTGAGTTCTTAGCGGAGGCCCTTGTAATGAAAGACAGATTACCAAGAGAAAAACAAAAGTTCATTAACATGTGTACCTTGTGTATATGTGGGAGATCCCAGGGAAAAATGAGTAACTCCCCAAGGTGGCTTAGTATGCAGATTTAAATACCTTCCTCCTAGGGAAAGGGGACGGGAGATGTAGGCCTCTTAGAGGAGAGTAAATGATTTTTAGGAAAGATGAATGGGGGTGGGGGAAATAGTTTGTAACAAAGTTTGGGTGTGATGTCAACTTCTACTCTCCGGTACTGTGACAGGCGTCAGTATTCACTGGCTGATGACACTTTTCCCATCGAGGGGACCTATGACATTTAAGCTCCTTTTGGGGGGTCTGATTTTAGGCAGATCAGGAGACTTCAGTGAAAGCCTCTGCATGCATTTGCTGTTTTTCAAGCATCTGCAGCTCAAGATCATCAATATAAAAACACGGCATATGTTGGGGTGGATGTTCTCTGACCTTCAGAATAAACCCAACAAAAGCTTGTTTCCTCTCTTAGATGACTTGCCACAGTAGCATTATTCCCTGGAGACAGTATTCTGACCAGACCTTCCTGGGAGTGGTCATAACATACCCTGTGCTTGTAGAAAGGTGTGGGCCATGTCACTAAATAAATCAGGGTCAGTTTTCTCATCTTGTGGAAAGGAAGATAAAGTTACGATAGTTTATCTCCCTTTCCACAAGTTTCCTGCAGGTTTCTGTCTCCGCTGTGGCCCCAGCGCCACCGCTGCCACGGGGCTTGGGGCTGCTGGGTGCTGGGCCCCCCTGCGGGCTTGTGTCTCTGCTCCTCTGGCCCCAGTGGCCCCGGTGCTGCCACGGGGCTTGGCGCTGATGGGTGCCGGGCCCCCCTGCAGGTTTGTGTCTCTGCTCCTCCGGCCCCCGTGGCAGCGGCGACAAAGCAGGCCCAGAGGCCCTCCGCGGGCAGGGTGGGGCAAAATGCCTGCGCCCCGGCCCAACCGCCATCTTCGTTGCAGAGTGACAGTCAATTTCCATATTCCCTCTTTATTAGATAGGATATACTGCTTCTATTTTACTTTCTGCCTGTAATAATCATTAATATCAAGCTCTCATTATATGTTTTGCACTGTAAGGATATTAAGATATGTAAGAAATGATTTTAGTTCTCAAAGAACTTGAAGTCAATCAAGTTGGTGACACAAAACTAACACAGATCAAAGAACTTCACAATAATGAAGTATTAACTCATGTCCCAACTAAGCTGAAGTTTGGAGATGAGAAAAGCTACCAGAAAAGACTTCTCGAAGAAGCATAACATTCTGACATAACATTATTTAGGACACAGCTGAGTTTAAGATAATTTCAAAAGTTAAGTTTCATCATGTGTAAGACTGTAATTCTGACTAATATGAAGGATCTGCTGAAATAAAGGAAATTATTAGACATAATAGCTAACATTAACATAATACTACTTTCCTGACACTGTTACAAGCACTTTCCATATATTTATGCATTTAATCCTCATATCTCTGAGGTATATACTATTGATAAACCCCATTTGTCAGATGATGGATCTGAGGCACACAGGGATTATGTAATTTAGCCAAAGTTATATAATTAGCAAATGATGGAGCCAAAATTCAAACCCAGTCAGTCTGGTTTCAGCACCTATGTAACCAATACACTATATTGTGTCTGTAATTAGATATATGCAATCAGAAGCGTTTTAATTCTCAAAATAGTTAAGAAAATATACATTAGATTAAAAATGGCAGCAGAGCCCTGACCGGTTTGGCTCAGTAGATAGAGCATTGGCCTGCGGACTCAGGGGTCCCAGGTTCGATTCTGGTCAAGGGCATGTACCTTGGTTGCGGGCACATACCCAGTAGGGTGTGTGCAGGAGGCAGCTGATCAATGTTTCTCTCTCATTGATGTTTCTAACTCTATCCCTCTCCCTTCCTCTCTGTCAAAAAAGGTCTCTCTCTCTCTCTCTCAAAAAAAAAAAAAAAAAATGGCAGCAGAGTAGGAGGATGTTGCACAAACATGCTCCCAGGAACAAGCTGGAATTACAACTGAAATACAGAAAAGCTTCCTGAATAATAAATGGAAAACTCACAGGAGAGAGCCCTGATTCCCAAGGACTGAAAGTGGAGACCGCATAGAGACTGGTAGGAGGGGCAGAGGTGCAAAAGGGCTGGCTGGGCACTCACAGACAGCAACTGAAGTCCTGGAGAGATATCTCAGCTGTGGGGGGTGCCACTGAGAACTCTGGGATCTAATCCCAAAGTGGGCTCCCCAGCAGAGAGCACCAAACTGAGGAGGGTACCCACATAACATCTAGCAGTGAAAAGCAGTGAGGTGCTGTCTGCCAGGGAGTGGCAGCTGAAAGTTCAGGCACCCTCTTAAAGGGCCAATGCACAAAATTCCCTGTGGAGCTGTGAGAGCAGAACCCAGGATTGGGGACTCAGGGGATAGAGCTCAGAAGGCACACACCCCTAGTTTCCTGGGCTGAGTCATTCCCTCACACAGCGGAGGACATCTTTCTCACATAGACATCTGCCTTGCCTGGGGGGAAGACAGTCGACACACCCTATTGGAAAACACCTTGCCCTGAAGCCACTTATGAGACTAAAAGTAACAATTAGCCTCCAGGCAGAAGCAACTGCCCCACCCTGTTGAAAAAGCTCTCACTACACCTGAGGATGATTGCCTGGGGGCAATTCAAGCCAGAATCCTATTAGGCTGTAGACAGAGGCAGTCTCTGGAGGCTTTGAGTCTTTGCCTGATCCAATTAGTCAGAAACCGCCTTTAACACTGTCCTCCACTAGAGATTGAGAGGTATAGAGAAGGGGTCCTCAAACTTTTTAAACAGGGGGCCAGTTCACTGTCCCTCAGACCGTTGGAGGGCCAAACTATAGTTTAAAAAAAAAAACTATGAACAAATTCCTATGCACACTGCACATATCTTATTTTGAAGTAAAAAAACAAAACGGCAAAAACACCTGCATGTGGCCCGCGGGCCGTAGTTTGAGGACACCTGGTATAGAGAATCTACCTACAACAAACCCAAACAGACAACCAAAATTAGGAAACAAAGAAACAACCCCAAATGAAAGAACTAACAAATTCTCCAAAAGAAGAGAAAAATGAAGCAGAGATAAGAAATTTGTCTAAAACAGAGTTCAGAGTAATGATGTTAAAAATGCTAAACAGTCTGAAAAAAGATATAGTAACTACAAAAAAAGAACAGTCTGAGATAAAGAATGACATAACACAAATAACACATTGGAAGGAATACACAGCAGATTAGGGGCAATTGAGGATCGAATCACTGAATTAGAAGACAGAGTTGAAAATATTACTCAATTACAGAACCAAAATAAAAAACAATTAAAAAACAGGAGGACAGCTTAAGGGAGCTGTGGGACAATGTGAAACATAACAATATTAGAATAGGCAGAAAGGAATAAAGGTGTTTGAAGAAATAATTGCAGAAAACTTCCCTAACCTGGTAAAGGAAAAAGTCACACAAGTTCAGGAGGCACAGAGAATCCCAAACAAGAAGAACAAAAACAGACCCACACCCAGACACATCATAATTAGAATGCCAAAAATTAAAGCCAAAGAGAGAATCTATCTTAAAGGCAGCAAGATAAAAGAAAACTGTTACCTACAAAGGAGTCCCCGTAAGGCTGACACCTGATTTCTCATCAGAAACTCAACAGGCCAGAAGGCAATGGCATGAAGTACTCAAGGTAATGGAAAGCAAGGATATAAGACCAACATTACTATATCCAGCAAGGCTATCATTCAAAACAGACGGTCAAATAAGAGCTTCCCAGACAAAACAAAAGGCTAAAGGAGTTCCTCACCACCAATCCAGCATTACAAGAAATGCTAAAAGGACTGCTATAAGGGATTGCTGAGAAGAAGAAACAGAAAGAGAAACCTAGCCATACAGAATTAAAATGGCTATGAATAAGTACCTCTCAATAATAACCCTAAATGTAAATGGATTAAATGTTCCAATCAAAAGGTGCAGGGTAGCTGAATGGATACAAAAACATGACCCAACTCTATACTGTCTACAAGAGACACACCTCAAAACAAAAGACACACACAGGATGAAAGTGAAGGGATGGAAAAAAATTTTCCACGCAAATGGAAAAGAAAAAAAAAAGCTGGAATAGCAATACTAATATCCAACAAAATAGACTTTAAAAGCATCATGCTAAGAGAAATAACCCAGTTGGAGAAAGATAAATATCATATGATCTCACTTATTTGTGGAATATAATGAAAAACATAAACTGATGAACAAAAATAGAGCCAGAGGGGGAAAAACATTCAAGAATATAATAGAAGTAATCCTGTTTTTGCAGATTTTTAATATTTCCTACAACTGTTGAGATATCATACTATGTTAGTAGTTTTGATAATATTATTATACTTAAAATCCTTTTATTTTTGAAATATTAATGTTTATTGCATGTAATATTATTAAATGTAAGGTCCTTTTTCTTGAATAATTGTGTTTATTGCATGTAATATTATCATATTTAAAATCATTTTTCTTGAGATATTAAGGTTTATTGCATGCAATATTACTATATTTAAAATTTTTCTTGAGAGGGAGAATAGAAAAATGGCAACGGAATAGACAAACGGGTCCCGAGCCTTGTCACGGAGCAGAAAGAAAGAACAGCAGAGGGTCTCACAGGGAGTATTTGTTGGCGAGTTAAGGGACAGCTAAACTCCAGGAGAAGGTGGGGGACTGCTGGACGGGGTTCTCCTGACTGGGCAGCCCCCACTGCAAATGGGTTCCCTCTCAGAGTGACCGGCTCAGACATGGAGACTTCGCCATCTTGAAGGGGAAAGTGGATCTTGTCGGAAGCTTGAAAAGCTACAACTGAGGCAACCACCAAACAGCTGCGAGTCCCAGAACACCGGTCCCCACTTGGTGCAAACATGCGGATTCAGAGGAGCTCTACACTCCACCACGGAAAGGTCAGATTTCGCCTGGGATAAGGTGAGGTCTCTGGTCCCTACGGGAGAGAGAAACGCGCGCACTGTGGGAGCTGGAGGACCGGGGAAAGTCTGCGCCTAGAAAAATCCGTGGCTGTTGGGGCTGGCGTGATCTGTGAATGTGAAAGGGGGTCCTCAGAGCTGCTAACAGAAGGGATCTCCAAAAAGCAACCCATTTTGTTCTGACACAAAAGGAAAGCCTAAAAATCTTAAAAGTGTGC